>NC_143012.1:169522043-169822043 GCF_055824585.1 Amblyomma mixtum
CTTGGAAACCGCCGCCCCTCCCAGCTTCTCAATACCATGCGGCAGCTCCTGGGTGAAAGCAACGCAGACTCGAACGGCGCACTGTTGAGGCAGCTCTTCCTGCAACGCTTGCCGCAGTCCACCCGCCTCGTCTTGGCTGCTGCGAGCAACTTGACTCTTGACGGCCTCGCCCAGCTCGCTGATCGAGTCCACGGCGCGATTTCTCCTTCCGTCGCCACCCTCTCTTCTCTACCGAAGACCTCCGTCATTTCATGGTTAGAGGCCCGGATCGATCAGCTGGCCGCTTCTATCGATGCCCTACGGATGTCCTCTCATGCCCCGCACGGTTTATCCTCAACACCTCGCCGCCGTTCGTCTTCGCCGAGTAGTCCGCAATGGTCCAGTCCTCGGAGTCCGTGTCTCTGCTGGTATCACCGAACTTTCCAGCACCACGCTCGTCACTGCACTCCCCCATGCAAATGGTCGGAAAACGCCCGGCGAGATCGCTGACGGTGGCGTGTGACCTCGCCTTTCAACCTGGCTGCCTTTTCTTCGTCATGGATCGCATTTCCGGCCTGCGTTTCCTCGTCGACACTGGTGCGGAAGTCAGCGTACTGCCGTCCTCCAAGGCAGACCATGCTTCCAAGTCACATGGACCTATTCTCCGTGCGGCGAACTCAACCTCTATCGCAACGTATCGTCTCCTATCCCTCACTCTGGACAGTGGCCTGCGGCGCACGTTTCGATGGTTCTTCATTGTCGCCAATGTACATCAACCCATCCTCGGTTCCGACTTCCTGGCGCATTTTGATCTGGACGTCAGCATGCGTCACCATCGTCTCCTCGACAGCAAGACGTGCCTTTCCATCACTGGCGTTATATCGGCTGTCGCTTCCACTGGCATCCGAACTCTGCTTCCGTCATGCCCGTACGCCCAAGTCCTCACAGACTTTCCCGAGGTCACGAGGCCTTGTAATCTCCATCAGCCACCCAAGCACGGTATAACCCACCACATTGTCACGCGTGGTCCACCTGTCGCAGCTCGACCGCGCCGACTCTTTGGTGAGCGTCTGTCTATTGCAAAACGGGTATTCGACCACATGCTCCAGTTGCGTATTATTCGCCCTTCATCCAAAACTTGGGCATCACCACTCCATCTGGTGCCCAAGAAAGACTCTGGTGACTGGCGTCCGTGCAGCGACTACCGGGCACTCAACGCTCACACAGTCCATGACAGCTATCCCCTTCCACACATCCAGGACTTCACTGGACATCTGGACGGCTGCAAGATCTTTAATAAAGTGGACCTTGTCAAGGCATACCACCAAATCCTTGTTGAGCCGGCTGATATTCCGAAGACGGCCATCACTACACCCTTTGGAGTGTTTGAGCACGTGCGCATGCCTTTTGGGCTACGCAACGCAGCTCAAACTTTCCAAAGATTCATTGATGCAGAGACGCGTGGACTCCCAGCGGTATTTGCCTACATCGACGACATCCTCGTCGCGAGTTGTACTCCACAGGACCACGAGCGCCACCTCCGCTAACTCTTTCAACGCCTCCAAGATTATGGCTTGGTCGTCAATGCCCAGAAATGTCTTTTCGGCTCTTCTGAGCTCGAGTTCTTGGGCCATCACATCTCGGCGCTAGGAATTCGTCCATTGCCTTCTCACGTCCAGGCTGTTAAGGACGTCCCAGCACCCAGTAACTTACGCAAGCTCCGTGAGTTCCTGGGTCTAGTGAATTTTTCACGGCGCTTCATCCCACACTGCGCCGAGCTTCTTCACCCCCTGACTGACCTCCGCACTACCAAGTCCTCATCCTCCGCGATTTCTTGGTCTCCCGAAGCTGAGGCCGCTTTGACGGCTGCGAAGGAAGCCCTCGCCGATTCAGTCGTCCTCATCCACCCTAGGACTTCCGCGCCCACTCGCATGATAGTGGATGCTTCCACCGTGGCCATTGGTGCGGTTCTCCAGCAGAAGATTGACTCCGAGTGGCACCCACTGGGTTTCTTCTCTCGGCAGCTCCAGCCTGCTGAGACTCGCTACAGCGTATTTGGCCGTGAGCTGCTTGCCATCTACTCCACCATCCAGCATTATCGCCACTTCTGGGAGGGCCAGCCTTTTTACGTTCTCACGGACCATAAGCCTCTGGTGTATGTGTTCTGTACGAACTCTTCGAAGTACGTCGCCCGTGAAGTTCGTCAGCTGGCCTACATGTCGGGGTTCACAACCGATATTCGACGACAAAGCTGCGACAATCCTGCTCGATGGTCGTGAAGAGGTCGTCTCTCTCGATCGACTCAAACCGCGTACCTCGAGACACGGCCCCAGGAGCTTCCCTAAGATGTTGCCGGCCCACCTGCAGACCTGCTTGCCGCCGTGGCTACTCCATCTCTGCCCCGCCGGGGCGTACATTCCGCCGATCTGTCTAGGCGGGGGGCCCTCTACCGCCCGGCGACGCTATAAAGCGCAGGCGCTGAGATCAGCGTTACCAGACCGCGATAGAGGAAAATAAAGATGGACAGCGCGTGCTCGGAGCGCACGCACGGCACTGGCTGTTCGGAACTAGTAGCCTGCCATGCTGGTCATCTTGATCTGGTGCTCCGCTGCGACCCCGCCAATCTTCAACAGACTCAACACAAGACCATCTTGGTCACATAACCTTGTGAACTCAACACAAGGCCATCTTGTCACATAACCTTGTGGACTCAACACAAGGCTATCTGGTCACATAACCTTGTGGACTCAACACAAGACCATCTTGGTCACATAACCTTGTGGACTCAACACAAGGCCATCTTGGTCACATAACCTTGTGGACTCAACACAAGGCCATCTTGGTCACATAACCTTGTGGACTCAACACAAGGCCATCTTGTCACATAACCTTGTGGACTCAACACAAGGCCATCTTAGTCGCATAACCTTGTGGACTCAACACAAGGCCATCTTGGTCACATAACCTTGTGGACTCAACACAAGACCATCTTGGTCACATAACCTTGTGGAGTCAACACAAGGCCATCTTGGTCACATAACCTTGTGGAGTCAACACAAGGCCATCTTGGTCACATAACCTTGTGGGGTCAACACAGTCTCCCCAAGGGATTGTGACCAAACTGGTCACCGTGGGAGGTGGCAATTAATTTAAATAAGTTAAAGTGTTCATTGGATTGGGGAAATTACTCAACAGGAGTTACCTTGGTCGCACGAGCTCATCCGCTCACAGCATATGTCATCGCAGGGCAGTGGCGCATCGCTTAACCGCTGCACCACTGCACCAGGAGTTATACGAGAACTCCGTGCGAATTTTGACTATTTCTTCATCGGG
Organism: Amblyomma mixtum; assembly: GCF_055824585.1. NCBI lineage: Eukaryota > Metazoa > Arthropoda > Arachnida > Ixodida > Ixodidae > Amblyomma > Amblyomma mixtum. The sequence continues at coordinate 169,525,356 of NC_143012.1, forward strand.
CTTGTATTATTTGCGAGATTGGCTTGTGTCGGCGATACCTGCATTTAGGTTCTTGCTGTTTTCTGCCTTGTTTTGACCAAGTGTGTTCATTTTCTGGTTAGGAGTGGAATTTTCACGATACCAGCCAACTTCAATTTAGGCTGAGTGTCTCTTTAGGGCGGGCCTGATATGCTCCCTCCAATTTTTTGACACGTGGCTCGTGAGAAACCATCCATGTTAAGGGACGTGTACAAAGTAAAAACTGCCTGAACAACCTCTCAGCACTTGGACAAGCGTGGCTTCAATCCAAATAGAAAATGAAGAAGCACGCTGACTAATTAAATTTCTGTAGCGTCGGCCGACGGGTGGACATTTACAGGGGGGCGAAATGCAACACAACTTTCTAAAGCATTGCCGTGTTTTAATTTTCATGAATATCAGTAAACAAATAAACGAGACCCATTTGTTACAGACCTGTCATCGCGCTCATTGAACATGAGAACGATATCTGATAAGGATCCGAACTATGTTTATGGGAACATGAATTACAAAATGTCGCATTTTCCACCCATCTGGAGGTCAAAGTGAAGCTGTGCGTGGCGAAAGTTGGGATGACCCTTCAGAAGAAATAAAATAAGTCAACACTGCTCACCAAGCTGGCGCTGTGTGCACGAACTCCATCATTGCCGCTCACGAAAACTGCATTTGTTTATTTATTTATTTATTACAACACCTTCAGGGCCCCAGTGGGGCGTTACAGAAGGGAGTGGATAAAAAAGTAAAGACAATGTAGCGAAATGAAAACAAAAAGTAAATGCAAAATGTCATGTAATACAGCAAAGAGAGAAAAAATGTAAGCTTGAACAAAATACAAATCAGATTAGGTAACAGAACAGCCTAATCAAACACATAGTTTTCCGCTGCATTTTTAAATAAACAGGTGTCAGAAATATCGGCAACCAAGGTGGGCAGGTGGTTCCAATCGCTCGCCGTCTTGGGTATAAACGAGTTAAAGTATGCATTGCTTCGGCAGTATGGAAAGCGTACCTTGTGGCGATGATCCGTGCGAGGTGATATGAAGGATGGTTCAGATAGAAGATCCCGTTTGAGCTGATGATTGTGGTAGTAATTCTTGTGAAAAGTTAGCATTCGCGCGAGTTTTTTACGAAGGGACAGTTGAAAAAAACAGTCGGAATAGCCGGTTGGTCTGATCGTAAGCACTTCACGTCTTCGTACGCTCGTCCGGCGGCACGTTGCGGGTTGGGGCAGCAACTCCAAACTTCTTGAGACAAAGCTGATTTATTGAAGACGGCACCGAATACAAGAACTTGGAGAAAAAGGCAGTTTAAAAAAGGCTGTTAAAAAAAAGGGCTGCAGAAAAGTGGCCGAGACTGAGACTCGGCGCGCTAGTCCCTGCTCTTTGTTCGCAGCGGGTTTTAACCCTTCGATAATTGGGCGGAGCTTTATTGAATCCGCTCTCGCCCAATTTCAACCAATCCCGCCGCAATGGCGTTGTAGGTACAAGTAGGTGGAGCCCAGTGCTCGCCAGAGCCCGACTTTAAAGGCGCCAGTAAGTCCACTGCTTCGGGGGTTTCAAAAGTCGCCGACCTTACTGTCCCCCCACTTGACAGGTCATCACTCTTCAATGGGAGACGGTCGCCGACCCCTTGGTCCCCGACAAGGCGGTCGTGGTCTTTCCCGCAGCCTTGGACAGCGTCCGAAGCGCGCGACCCGCTGTCGCCATTCCTAACCCCTCCCGACTTCAGACGGACACGGTAGGGGGGGAATTAGCCTACGGGCGCCGTAGGCTTCTGCCTTAACACCTCCCCACCAAGAATGTTGGGTGGACGCTCGCCGCGCACACAACATACCAAAGCGCGCAAAGGGCAGACATCATTGTTGCCTTCACAGCCGAATAGAGGAGCCGTTGTGGCACCTCTTATGGCCAATGCTCGCGAAAGGTGAGTACAAGAGTTTTGTATACGGTACAGAGATTCAGAACATAAATGTGGATACAGGTGCTCCAACGCAATCGTAAGAAACAAACTCAAATTCCCTGTTTCTTTTGCCAAAAGACGGCACCAGCCCAGAAAGTTTAATCTCTAGCTGATTTCTCCCTATAGGTCCTCGCAAACTGTGATGACACACTGTTGGCCATGGAAAGACTGCCTTCTACTATAACCTACTTGGAGCATTCTTCATTAAGCGCTGAAGGTTTTCTCTCAGTCAGATATATTTTCACACTCACGGATGCATTTTTTCACAGGTCACTACCTTTTACTGCAAAGCCGTCAACGAATGCAGAGACTCTATTCCTCCTCATAACGGGTCATCTGTTATCGCAGGCCTAATGGTACGTACATCTATCTCTCTTTGCATAACGTTTGCTATAGTGTTTGCGCCGTGCACGTGAAAGGCCTAAAAGAAACACGGTATGCCTACGTCCTAGACAGACGCTGGAATACACCTACTACGTCACCATTAACAACAATCCTGCCTTCCTTTGGTCGTACGTGGAAGGGGGCCTCATGAAGATTCAAGGGCAAATATGATACGTTTCGGTGATTCACTGCGCTTCTCTGCAGATACTGGGCACTGTGCGCTTACTGATAATAAAATTTAGCTACAAATACGGGACACCTTAGCACCAATAATTAAATCTGTAATTTCTACGACAGTGTCACCTGATGATGGTGATATCCTCTGGCTTAATGGCACGCCTTTATTCCGTGCAGCGTGTAATCTCAGTTTACTTTCACGATAGCCGAGTAGCCTACACAGAAATTAGGAACCGAGTGAATAAGCTGATGAGCCTCAAGACAAGATAAAAACGTTGAACACATTCGAATTAAACTAACCTTGCTGGTCACATAGCGCTGAGACAAGAATACACGAGGTCCATAGGCAGCACGTAGCCACCTATTTCTTTTTAATTAAGCAAGACAGCTTCGACAAACAAGCCGAGAATGACGGCGTCAATTGTATATTCCCGGAGTGAGCTATAAATTAGGTGCGGGATCTCAACCAAGGTACTGACAAGCTTCCTCAGGAGAGAACTTATGTAATTAAAAGATGCCTCATGAATCAATTGCGCCCAATCATTTAGGTAAAACTTGTATAGCTGTCAAATAATCAATCAGATGACCGTAAATCACCTCCACTTAAGAAAGGATAATGGATATAGCCTCAAAGCGGCAAAGACAAAACGCCATGTTGGCAAAGCATAGAAGCTTGAAATCAGAAGCATAGAGAACAATGCAAATGTTAACTTATGTAAGGCACGTGAATTAGCAGAGAAAAAATATGTGTATCTTATTACATCCCAAATAAACACAATGGCATGAGCGATATTGCGGTTTTCAGATTGATGCTTCGGGCGTCAGGGAAGAGAAAATGATGGTACTCTTAGAAGAATGCAAAAGCCAAAAGCAGCACAGAAAGAGAAACGAGCTGGGGTTGTGTTGAAGGACTATAGAAAAATGTGCTGAGAAAACTTGCCAAAAAATAATCCCATTTCGCCAGGACCTTGCTCATACCGGCTGCTCGGAAAACGACAATCATCTTAATATTTCAGTAGAAGGCACATCCTAAAAATTTTCAAAAAGCATAACGTCTGCTTCACACCCGCACTGGTCTAAAATCAGGCCCGCTAGGGGAGGTAGTTATAGATGGAATAGCTTATTTTCTATTGCTTGTACTATATTTAGTATTATAATTTTATTATTATTAGATAAACCTTGTACTCCAGTCAGCGAGAGGCAAGGCTGTCTTTGAGAATAAGTTCTCATTAATCAACCACATTGGCATTAAAAATCACGTGGGTAAAAATGTGCAGAGTGCAACGAGCAGCGGTATGTACTCTTCAGAAATTCTAAGAAAGCATTTCTTTGTTTCGAAATATCAGCGGGTATATGAATACTGCGCAACGAGTAGAAAAGGGATGAAAAAAAGTGCTATAAAATATCTACAGCGATAATATTGCATCTATGGTCATCAGTCAAAAAGCTGATAAAACCATCACCTTAAAGGGCGCATCGCAAACAGATACCAATTCTTCGTGACTATTAACTAAATGGTTATAGGGTAATTAGAGGTTAGGATTGGAAATGAGCTGGATATGGAAGCTATTGAATATCCTATTAATGTCGACACAAGATAATGACATTACGCCTGCCTAATTACAAGCCTGAAAACCAGGTTAGTGGGAGGAAAAATTCATTCCAAAGATCTAATGGAATATCGGGCTGTCTGCGAAGAACCAAGTAGTTTAATACAGATGTCCAGGTGTTAGAAGAGATATACAATACCTCCATCTGGAGTTATCACTGCTAAAAGACCCGAGCAATGAGACAGTAATAGAAAGAAAAAATATGTAGTTTATGGCACAAGCCTTCAGGTCAGCCTTCAGTGTAATTTTCCGGTCTATTACATGACGGCTTAGAATTGTATTCGTTAGAGGGGAGACTCGGCCCCTGCTGAAATTTAGTATGGCAACTTTGGAGTCACTGATGATGTATCTCGCTTTTGTGCCTACACAGGCCAGTGCTATGGCAGCTTCCTCTGCAGTGTCTGGGTTACCCCATAGTATGGAGGCACTTATTTTGAGGAGCTGTTTATTATTGACGACCGCGACGGTCATCGTGTTCTTACCATACTCAGCGGAATCCACGTAGACCACGTCTTCGTCTTTGTAGGAGCGGAAGCGTTTCCCTAGCGCCTCTGCCCGCTTGGCCCGGCGCACTGAGTGATGAATAGGATGCATATTCCTGGGTAATGGGGGTACAGCTACATTGTCTCGAATTTTTCCGAGCATGTCAACTTTGGCGGTTGTTTTGTTATCTCGGCTGAGATTGAGTTTTTCTAGAATGACCCTGCTGGTTGCGGTCCCGGCTAAGCGTTCGATTTGGGACGTTCTCACTGCTTCCGTAATTTCTTCCATGGTATTATGCATTCCTAGCTGTAGGAGGCGGTGAGTGGATGTACGGATGGGCAATCCTAGAGCTTGGTTCGTGCATCGCCTGATAATTCCATTTATCTTTTCCTTTTCTGAAACTTTAAGATCAAGGAAGGGTGCAGCATACGAGATACGGCTTACTACGAACGCCTGTACCAGCCGTACGAGATTCTGCTCTTTCATGCCGTGTCTTCTGTTGGCAATCCGCTGTATGAGCCGCATAGTTTGTTGCGCGCAGTGTTCCATCTTAGTTATTGCATCACTGTTATACCCGTTGCTTTGTATAATCATTCCTAAAATTCTGATTTTTTCAACATGAGGAATCTCCGCCCGTTGAGTTTGTAATTTGATGTTAGGGATGGTTCTAGTTTGTCTTTGATGCAGAGGTCGATAAAAAAGAAGTTCAGACTTCTGAGGCGAGCATTGCAAGCCCCTACGGCTGACACAGTTTTCGACCTCATTTATGGCCTTCTGTAGCGTACTTTCGATGTGCGCTTCGTGTCCACGGGTCATCCACATGGTAATGTCGTCCGCATACATGCAGAAATTCAAGCCATCTATCCCCTCCAGTCTCTTCAGGAGCCGTATCATGTCCACGTTGAAGAGAAGAGGGGAAAGTACCGAACCCTGAGTGGTGCCTATGCTGCCCAAGTGTATGTCTTGAGACTGACTTTCACCAATGTGGATGCGCGCTATCCTGCCCGAAATGAAATTTGCAATGTAGTTGTATGTGCGCTCCCCGATGTTTAAAAGAGCCAGGTTTTCTAGTAGCGCCTCGTGTTTTACATTATCGAAAGCTTTAGTGAGATCAAGTCCCACTATTACTTTCGCATCCAGTGACTTAGTGTCTAATATGTCTTGTTTGAGCTGTATCAGGACATCTTGCGTGGACAAATGCGATCTAAAACCTATCATCGAATGGGGGTATAAGTCGTTGTCTTCCATGAAATTGTTTAGTCGCGTTTGTATGACATGTTCCATCACTTTTCCAACGCAAGATTTGAGGGATATAGGCGTTAGATTTTCTAGATTGAGCGGTTTCCCTGGCTTAGGTATGAAAATTACCTTAGCGGTTTTCCAATGTTTGGGAATCTCACCCTTCTCCCAGCATTCTTGCATGAAATTGGTCAGCGCCGTTATAGATTTGTCATCTAGGTTTCTAAGCATTTTGTTGGTTACACCATCGGGTCCGGGGGCTGATTTGGTTTTCAGTTTTAGTATTTCTGCTCGAAACTCGAATTCGTGAATAGGGGCGTCTAGTTCGCTGTTGGATTTACCCTCAGAGCGCGGTAAGGAAGTTTTGGTGGCGGAGCCTATATATTGAGAACGAATTGCATCGGGGAGTTCCTGCTCCGAACCTTCAAATTTTTAACCTAATTTCTGTAAATTTTGTCTCTGTGTTAATTTACTACCTTCTGGATCGAGGAGGTGCCGAAGGAGGTTCCATGTTTTGGTGAGGCCGATATTGCCCTCAAGTTGGTCGCACATTGTTTCCCAGTTCTGAGCGCAGAGTCTAAGTGCATATGCCTCAATCACTTTGTTGTGGCGCGCTAGGCGTCTTCTGAGATAGCGATTCCACTTTTGTCTCTTTAATCGCTTTTCCATACTAGCTTTGGCGTCCCACATATGAAGAAGGCGGCTATCTAGTACTTCAAGTTCCGCGTTGTCGTCGAGCGTTTTAGTCGCATTTTTAGCATCCCTGCGGAGTTCCTCCGCCCATTGTTCTATGTTTGTGATTTCTGCCTTTCTCCCGTCCGGGTTGCTAGCGTCGCGGAAAGCGTCCCATTCGATAATATGCTGGGAGCGCGTTTTACGCTTGGCAAGGCCAACGTCAGTTTCCGTGACAAGTAATTAATGGTCACTGCCTAGGTTTAGCAAGGAGTTGGACCAATTAGCTGTACCCGCATTATTCACCAGGGTGAGGTCTGGGGACGTGTCAGCGCCCACGCTGTCACCCACTCTTGTGGGGGTGAGAGGATCCGTGAGGATCCGTGGATACCTCGGTGGACACCTGAACCTCGCCTTAATCGGAAGGGAGGATGATGGGTGTGAACGAAGACACCATATTCACTAGACGCGCCTTTGTTCATTCCGAACTGTCGAGCTGGCATGGCGGAGAGGTTAGCGTGCTCGTCTCCCACTCCGGAGACACTGGTTCGATTCCCCAATTCGACCATTATCTACTCGGTGTTATTTATTTATGCGGTCTCACTAGAAATTAGTCTAATTGCTTAACCGATGTCATTCGAATGCCATCGATACACTGCATGCCAATGCAGCTAACGCCGGCTTCGAAGTCCAGAAGTAGCCGACCTCCTAGTGGTGCCATCTGTCGTAAACAGAGCAAACTTCTCAGCGTCGCTGCTATCTGGCGGAGCGCGGCTTTAGCAACGCTGTTCAAGGTCATCTTTCCCTACCGGCCCGGTTACGCGACGAGGCGGAACCTAGAGTAGTATTGCTAACGCAATAAAATGACGAGCCGCAACATTACGACCGAGAAGACCAATAGAACGGTCAAGGGAACAGCCTGAAATTAGCGATGGCACAGGTCGATCAATAAGCGGAAATGTTCAGAGGTAGGGGAATATCTTGCGTAGGACGTATTCCTAATAAGCTTAAAACAGTAGCCAAAGAGGGACACGCACGGCAAAGAGACGTGCCACCAGGCTCACTAACAATTGCTCTTTATTTTTTCGCGGACGAGAATAGGTACGCGAAAAGTTAAAAACACTAAGGAGTCGCAATGAAACAGAAGTGATCACGTCATCGGACAAAAAAGAAGTAACTAGGAAAAACACATGTAAAAAGCGGGAGGTATAAGGCGGCAACAAGATGAAAAAAAAAGAAATGAACAAAAGAAAAACAAATCTGTGGAAACCCGTAGCCAATACAGAAAAGAGGCGAAGCAAATATGCGAAGTAACAAGAGGGAAAACGTGTGCAACTCGAGAGGTGTAGAGTGGCAACCAGGAAGAAATGATAGAAGTTATACAAAATACAACCAAAGTAAAAAGAGGTGCGGCTAAACACCGGCGAAGAAATAAGAACATAAAAACAGCTAAAGGGGGGGAGAGGCAACAATACATATCTTCTCTCATAAAGTGGAGCATTAAAATATATAAAACTGTCCAAGGTAGCTTTTGTCTTTTTCAGTAATGGCTAAGGATGCGGTACTGACGCAGGATTCCCTGTTGTCATTGATCGCAACAGCTTTCAGTACATCGTGCGTTAACTGGTTGCTCTTTTTGGCCGCGAAGAGAGACTCACGCAGCAGTCTGGCAAATCAGATGGGCTTGTTATGCTTGCAGTGGTGGACAAAATGTCCCCCCGTGGCGTTCTTATCAAATCTTGCGTGTCCTATTGCGCGTTCGTTGAAGCACCAAACCGTTTGTCCAATATACACTTTTCCACACGACACGGTGAATTTGTACACAATACCAACCTCACTTGACATCTACAGCTTCTGGTCTCGCGTGCGACACTTGGGCGTTTTTCTGGAGTTGTTCACATTCGCGCGCATTTAAACAGCTTTTCTAGGCGCTGAAAAACAGCAGACACTCCACTTCTTGCGGCTACTTTCTTGAGTTTGTGGGAGAACTCGTGTGTGTAGGGAATCACCAAAACACTCTTGCGCGAGCTCACGCTCGTGGAAGTACTGTTGCTAAGCCCGCTTGAACTAGTTTTGTACCTCTGGAGCAATGCTTAACGGGTAGTAGAGATAAGGGATGCAGGGAGGCCGGCTTCTTGAAGCCTGGTGATCTGAGTGGCGAAGCTTTGACCCATTTGGTGTTCACATGAAGCCAGAAGAGCCGAGGACAGGATAGCAGTTGCTACCGCTCTCTTAACGATTTCTGAGTGCCTGCAGTCTTACGATAAGAAATAATTCCTTGCATGAGCTTCGTAACTCCAGCAGACGTGATTGGCGGTAAACATCCACACTAGAACAAAGAGACAGACACTGCTTTCCTGAGGGAGCTCTGTTGTGGCAGCAAGGTTGAGAGAACTGGCTCGGAAGGTCTCCAGAATGTCTCTGCAGTCATTCGACTCGTGTGTGATTTTCTCGTCGCACAAAAAGAGAAAGTCATCCACATATCTTAAGAAGGTGAGCACTCCCCTGTCGCAGAGTGTGACCGGCAGCTTCCTCCCGAACGCAGCCAAAAACAAGTAACACAGGTTCAGGGCCACCCTTAACCCGATGCAAATCCCGCTTTATTGAATGAAGCAACCATCTTCGAAGCACACAACCGTGCCCCTCAAGTAGGTGCTGTGCCATTCAAGGAATATGTACAACGTCATCCCGAAAGTGTTTTGAAACGGGATCACACCTTGCTCTTTCACAGGCGCACAAACTTCCGGTAAACGCTGGCGTGGGCGATGAAGTAGAACATGTCCTGGATGTCGGTTGGGAAACCGGATACGACATGTACACCATGCTTCTGATGAAGAGTTGTAGCAGGTACGGAGTTGCGGATCTTGAACGGGTTCCGCGAGTGCGCTTGCGACTGCTGTTTGGCCAGAAAGATTGAGACGTACTCTTGCCTAATGCTCCTTTTAGATACAACAGCACGGAAAGAGACCGAACTGTTGTGCGTTTTTGCTGCAACAAACACAGACTGCGCACCACGTTTTTGATGAGGGGCCAGATTGTTGACTTGGCTCTGTTCAAGCAGTTTGCTATATCCCTCTTAGTCGGCTTAGTTTGCCTCACAGCAGCAGGAATGAGGTTCTTGCGGATGGCATCGAATGCTTTTCTTTCCTACATCCCTTCGTCAAGGGCGACAAATCTTCCCTCTGTCCGATTGGCGCTACCTCAGTTCATTTTGCTTCAACTCCTTCACAGTAGAAGAGAAGCGCAAAGTATGAGACGAGCTGCTCCGCTGTCGAGCGATACCGTCCAAACCCTCACCGACCACACGGTTTGAAGCCCCAGACTTCGCCGTTTTGGCAACTTGTTGAACCAGGGCTGCATTTTCCGCCACGTCCAGCCTTGGTTGGAATTTAAGCTTTTGACCATGCACACATATTTTTCTTAGTTACTTTGCTTTTATCCGGTGCCGTTGACCACTCCTGTTTCATCGAGACTGCACAGCGATTTTATTTCCCTTACTTCCCCCCTTTTTCTTCACCCTTTTCGCCTACTTTATGTGGTGTGCGTCTCAGTAAAGATGAGTTGTTAGTCAGCCTCGTGTCACGTGTGCTTGCTATGTGTATCCGTCGTCGGGGCTGTTTTAAATGCATTATGAACCAACTAGCTCAGATCCAGATTATCCCTAATGAATGTATGATAGCTTCCCTCAGACAGACAAGGTACAAACGAGAACTCTTGTCTGAGAACCTGACAAAAAGGGCACGGATGCCGGACTAGTGTGAGTTCCTTTTCGGAAAGCACACAACACCAAGCAGGCAGTGCACAAAAACATCGGAATAGCTCAACATGCATTCAAAGCGCGAGTAAAAGCGGTACATATTATAAAGGACTGAAAGCTGAGCTTGACCATGATCATATCAAAGGCGTGCGCTACTTAGAGTGACAAAGACAGAATTCACAACAGCTAAGCCCAAATTCGAAATGAAGTTCAGTTCCTTAGACTGGGTTAGTTGGAATAGGACCATATGAAACAAGTGCGCTGCCTAAATTAAAAAAGGGTGAAAGACGCTTTACATATGATCATGTTACTAACGAACTTCTACAGGACATGCAAACTATGTGAAAAATGCAGAGATAATGATTATTATTTGATATGCTTTTCACCATGCTGCCCGACAATAACAGGCTGACAGTGGCCTCCTTCTAAATATACGCAACTAGTGGCATAGAGACAACCATTTCGACACCCCTAAGTGCCTTAAATGACGGTAGTAGAGGAATGAACTCGCGCATAAATGGTGATATCCAGCAGAACACAACAAAGCAGAAAGTCGTCATGCACGCGCCCGTTAACTGCGAAACACTTTACGAAAGAGACACGAAAAACTCGGGTTCGATGCCGGCCTTGGCGGTGAAATTCCGATGGAGGCGAAATTCCAGAATGCGATGTACCGTGTGATGTCCGTGCACGTTCCGCAGTTAGTTGAAATTTCAGGAGCCCTTCACAACAGCGTTCCTCATAGCCTGAGTCGATTCTGGATGTTAAAAAGCTGCCCTCCGTGTGATTTCAAACATAACTGCACGAAGTCTAAGCCCATCTCTCAAAGGGCAATGACGCTTGCTCTAAAAGCTGAGGGCTTCGTACGTACCTAATTCGCTGAGACGCTCATATAAAATGCGTGCTCATCTTACCGAAACAGTGCCTGTCGAAACTGAAGACCCCAATGGGCATGAGACGCATTTTGATAAACTATAGTTAGGCACAACACCCGTCTTTGGCTTGGAGTAACGTGATGAACGTTGCGCATAATGCTGGACGTTTTTGTTGTGCCTGATTATTTGGCACTATTACCAAACATTCATAATAAAATACGCAGTTGATATTTTATTGGAGGCTCATACGGAAAGGATAGATATGGAAACACTGAAGACACGAAAATCAGGTGCTATACGTATATTTCGCACCGCTTTGCTAAACGTTTGAGACGCGTGTAGGCGGCGGCCACTGATGACTGTGACTATAATTTCATCACCGGGCTCGGTCGTGAGAGAGACAGAGAAGTATGAAAGGAAATGTCATGATCCTTTTCATTTTTACGTACAGGCCATCGGAGTTCGCAAACTCTAATTTTTCGGTGGAATGTAGCAATACATTTAAACCACATTATGTCATCATAATTACATGTGCACCAACGTGCACTGCACGGCCATCAAAAATGATGTTCGAGTGAGAAAGGGACTTCCATTTCTAGAGAGTGCCGAGCAGGTGTGTTGAAGAAAAAGCCAGAACTGACCAGAAGGAAGGCACTACTATTCTCGGCTGAGAAAAGTGTCCACACAGTGACTTCGCTTCTCGCGACACGCTGAAACTTAAGCGTTTCATTGATAAACTCACACTGTAGTTCGATATCCACGGTGAGAAACTACACGCTTTGTGGTGAAGCAATCTTGATCGAATGTCGGCTACCCATTCACACAAAATGTAGAGGCCGAATCGACCACATAATATGCTACGCGGCATCAAAAGATGCGCCGGACTATATTTCTCAACGAAGCTGAAGCTTCTTTTGGTATAATAAAATGAATTATTCCTCACTATTTACCGGCCAATTTCCTCGGTTCTGCGTGACTTTGACGGACGTTTTTGCATTTCAGTTACATTTCTGCATCCAAGGGCACATGGAAAACCTGGTACGTACTTTCATTGCTGAGTGCTTTCATTCGCGTTGAAGATATTTACTGAGCAATACTCACAAGAAAACGAAAGTGCCTGCTACACCCCTTAAGCAAAACAGGCAAATACGATTACCTTCACCCATATCTCAAATTAGAAAAAGAATGGTAATTCTGAAAAAAATATCAGAAAAATACATTGTCGCTATTAGATGGGGCTATTCTCGACCGAATTTGAGAGCGCTGGACGTAATGTTCAAATCCTTATGACTGAGCAAACATTTTTGGATTCTTTCGCAGTGTTAGCAATATACAAGGCTAATGACGGCGATTAATTATGTGTACACTGAAAAGATGAAAGCAAAAATATTTGGAGGCTGTACATCTCGAAAACGATTCTTCCCCGCAAAATCTGGATTATATGTAACGAAGATGGGCATTATCCCAGCCTCATTACCATCGCTCCCAGCAAGACCCTGCTCAGCCTGACTGACGGCGGACCGCCACTGCTTCACCACTGTTTCCGTGGTCTTCAGCGTAACCAAATAGATCACTGCTAGATTTGCCGCAGGCTCATCTTGCCGTCCCCATCCACCCAGGAATTTCGCAGCTGCGCGTTACATATGCCCGGTACACCCCCAGACGGCAAACATAAAGCTGTGCGAGTGGAGCCGGCAGACCTATATTCCGGTTCGCTCTGCCAGAGGGATCCCGCTCTCTTCAGCGGGAATGAGGAGCACGATGCCGAAGACTGGCTCACAATTCAACGTGTGAGTACGTACAACAAGTCGGACGACTCTACGAAATTGAACAATGTCATCTCCTATTTGACAAGCGTTGCGATTCTGTGGTACCGCAACAATAAGCAGACCTCTCTGTGTGGGCCACCTTCAAAAAAAAAAAACCTCTCCGAAGTGTTCGCTCGTCCTGGTGTCCGAAAGATGAGTGCCGTGCAACGCTTGCGCGAATGTTCGCAGAAGTGAGGCGGGACCCTTACGAGCGACATTCAAGATGTGGCCAACCTGTGCTCGCGCGTTAACGCCGAGATGTCCGAGGCTGACAGATAAAGCAATATTGGGAAAAGAATCGTGAATGACGCATTTCAGATGCTGCTGTCTCGAGTTCTCCGCACGTTTCTGTTGTCATTCTCTGCCAGAGATACGACGGGCTGCGAAAGCAGTGTCTGTTCACTAGCCAGCCCGCCGGGCCGGTCGTGGCGCTTGCCAGCCTGTCAGCTGCACCTGCCCGCTCGACACTATCGCAACAGCTCAAAGACTTCATACGTAAGAAATTTCGTACACAACTCTACCTTCCGCCACCCCACTCCAGGTCATGCCATCACCAAACGTGTGGCTGAACCCGTTCCACCTGTCCAGTCGGCTGCACCACCAACTCAGCCCGCCAATATCGCTGCCCCATTGACCTACGCTGATGCCGTTGCACTGCCGCGGTCACCTAGCTACAGCTAGCGCTACGCTACGCCTCAAGCGCCTGTGACTTTCGTCTCTGAAGTGACGAGGCCTTTTGTTCGAGTGCTTTCACCAGTTGGAAGTCCCTGGCGTGCAGGTGACAATCGCCTCGTTTATTATTCTTGCGGATTGCCTGGTCCCGCGGCCCAAGTTTTGCATCGTCGTGTGCCGTTATCCCTGCTGCCTCCCCGAGTTCCCGGCTACTCGCCTCTTCAAACTAAATCTTCAGTGACAGCCGAGCGGCTGCAGAGTCGCCCTCGTTCACCTGATCGCTCCGCTTTTTCCAACCAGCGCTCACCTTCCCCGCTTCAGCGCCCCTTTCTCCCATGCGCCGGCGCCCCATTCTTTCGCAAGAGGAAAACTTGATGCCGCAGTTCCTGAGGGGAGAACTGCGCCGCCACCGAAATTTCAAAGGCCTAATTTCTCTGCCGACTACTTGATCGACGTCTTTGTCGAAGTTGTTTTGTTATCGGTGCTGCAGTCTCTGCGCTGGCCACAACGTTTTTCGTTACTTGAGAAAAGTGACACTACTTTGTGGATTCTCGCTGCGCACGGCAAGCGCGCAGCCTATTGATGCGTTAGCGGCTTGCACTGCCTGAGGTATTATTCACGAAGTTCTGTAGGAAATTCGATTTGTCATTTTCCATATCTCCTCTCATGACATAGCCTTGATGGGGGACTTCCTGTAGTGCCATAACGCCGTCAACGATTGTGTTCCTGCGGAACTGGAGTTTTTTCCACTCAGCGATTCTTCGTCGGCCGATGCCCCTTCTGCTGCTTCACACGAAGCCATCGTCTTGTCACTTCTTTTCCCAAACCTGCTTTCATTCAGGAACTGCACGGCTTCCTCGGCCTCCTTTCCTATCGTGGGCGTTTTATTCGGAACTTTGCTGCGAGAGTTGTTCCTTTAGCTCAGCTTCTCGGCAGCAACGTGGATCTCTCGAGTTGGTCACCGGCAAGCGACGATGCCTACAACACTTTTCGCAGTCTCCTTACGGCAGCACCCATCTTGCTCCACTTCGACCGGCAAATCCCAACCAAAGTACACAAGGACACCAGTGAAACTGGCCTAAGCGCTGCGCTCGCTCAGCGCAAATCTGGATTCCAAGAATTCATTGCTTAAGCTAGCCTTACCGGTAAGAAAGCCGAGTCCATCTAATACTTCACGGAAAAAGAGTTCTTGGCGATCCCTTCGGTCAACTGCGATTTTTTCCCTTACCTATACTCCGTTTCATACATAGCCGTCAACGCTGCCAAAGGTACGAAAGTTGTCCGCTGCAAAAAACAAGCCAAATTTATCTGTCCGCCGCGCGTCGTGGCTGCGTGGTACGAAGCGCGCGCCTGTCTGCTCATTTTATAAGGGGCGAAGGTTGGACTCCTGGCTTGGCTGGTTTTTATTTTTTTGTCTTAAAAGATTTATTAGGTAGAAACTCGAAACTATGAAACTCAAATGCCTACTTTGAAAAACACAGCGCTGTTTACTTGTTTCGAAGCGAAAAGGCAGGCATACATACGATGTAACTTCAGTCGGATGGTGTTGAGTGTAAAGCTGTCATGTTTAACACTGCGAGAGCTAGATATTGTCACCTTGCTAGGTCGTTTTTGCGGTGATCTTATTCCGGTAGAGAGACTTCCTTTCTTGAACCTCGCAACTATCCGAGGGCTCACCCCGGTCATCTCGTCCACAGTTTCAAGATCTTCACGCACAGTCTTCTCCGGGAAGCGCTTCCTTACTCTAGAGTAAACGTTGACAATCACCTGCTTTCAGTCTTTCGAAATTTTCGGCGACTTGAGCTTAGAGAATAAGCGAGCAGGAGATGTTTTTGAAGCCGCAGTGGGCGAAGAAAGCAAGCGAGTAGGAGATAGCGGCGCCATTTTTGCAGACTCAGAAGCCCAAAGACGAAAGCAGACGGCATCACCGGCCGGCCCAGCTGCGAAAACCTGATACAGGAGGAGCCGGAAAAAAAGCTGAAAACTAAGTCACTCTGTTTTGAAGAACATAAAAAAAAGCTATCTTTTTGCAAAATAAATCACTTTTATTATTATTTTGCAATATCGACCATCGTTTACTTTAATTTTAAGTTCATTACTCTTTTCACTTTCGACGCACTACATTACGAGGCGGATGAGGAGCGCGAATAGGCACCGCAGCCTTCGCTGCGTTGACTGCTATGTATGAAACGGAGCGTATGTGGCCATACTTTTGACGTGGTCATGCACCACTATGCCCTTTGATGGCTTTCTTCGTTAAAAGATTCCTCTGGCAGACTGCCTCGATGCACTCTCCGTCTGCAAGAATATACCATACAAGTTGTCAAATAGTCAGGCTACAAGCATCAGGGCGTCCATGCCTTGCCCCGCTCCCCGCCATCAACCGCGACTAGCCAGCCGCTTCGCCCTCGAAGCCACTGTACCTTTGCTCACCGTCCGCGACATGCCTTCAGAGCAGCGCGAAGAGTAATAGATTGCCTAATTTCTGAACTTCCTACCCGCTCCATCAACGGTTCCGGCATCCCGCGGCCTTCGTCGCCAAGCTTCCCACTTTGCCATCCGTATCCTGCTGTATCGGCGTAACTATAGCCCCGATGGACGTAAATGGCTTCTCGTCATTCCACGCCATCTACGCCCCAAATCTGTACCCGTTGCCACGCTGAACCAAAATGAGGTCACGCCAGAGTATTCAAGAGGTACACTCGCATTCGACTCAGGGACTACTGGGGCGGCATGTACAGCTTCGTCCTCAAATTCATCCGCTCGTGCACGGCCTGGCAAGGCCGTAAGAAACAGCCTCATCGCGGCGCTGGCGAGTTTCAAATTGCTGCAATATAACATGATTGTTGCCAATCCTTATGCGAACGCTGCCGTGCACTGAGCAGATATTACTTCCAAAAGTCCGATAACCTTTCATCCGATAAAACCTTTCACTTTGACACATCCTTTTAGATACTAGAAAATTTTATTTTAAACTCCTAAAAACTTTTAGACCTCATAGCAGTTTCAGTACCATCGCAATGAAAGGAAGCAGTACATACTCAAGGCAAAAATATTCAGCGGGCACTTTGTTGACCTAAAGCGCAGTGAGGCGAAAGCCTTTAGCGCCGTGTTGTTGCTTGTGTCACTGATGTGTGGTTAAGATGCTAATTAAGTACACAATTGTTAGTGATTCTTAAATCCTGGAGACACTGGACGGCGTTTGGGAGGCATCCGTCTGATTCGGCGCCTTTCTGCAAACACGCTGCAGCGTCCTAGACAATTAGAACTACATATGCGTTGGCAGGAAGTTGCATAGCCTGAAACAATAGACCATGTTTTTTTGCATTGCTGGGAAGGGGTTTATTTTTGGGACGTGTTACAAAGGACCATAAAGAAATAGCTACCACTTGACGCGCACGGAATTCGCTATTTAAGCACTGATAATGAGGATGGGGCACCTTTTGATCTCATAATGCTCTTGGGCCTCCACTGTATATGGCGCTCCAGAATGGCAGGCTACCATTGTGACAAAGACGCACGAACGGCCCGAATTTATTTTTGGGAAAGCATGGACTGGTTTCTTGCAATCCAAAAAGCAGCTGCGGAGCCTCCCGAGTGGCTCTTAAGACTAGAGCCGTTGTGTATGTTGCGGGAATTTTAAGCTGACGAAGCCAGTCTCGTGCTGGCTGACCACGACAGTGTCGTATGTATATAGCGTTATGTGTATTTTTGTTGTGCAATGTCATGAGCCAAAGACAGGCAATAAAGAAAAAAAAAACAGGAAGTTGGATAGCCATTAGCATGCTCGGCTGAGGAACGAAAAGATGGTGGTTCGAATCCCATCGTGCACAAAGATTTTTTTTTCTGCTCTGCCTAAATAAGCGCGACACCTCTGCTGACAACCTTCTGTCGACAAAGATGAGGCAATAAAGGCTTTCGGCTTAATATTAAGAAAAGCGCTAGGCAACTGGCAATACATCAATGACAAGACTCTTTCTGCTTCGTGCAGATGAGAGAGTAAAAAGAAAACACTACATTCTGCCAGACATGCAGATTAAGAAGCGATATGGCCGAAGCAATCCCCATGTCTCTAAGTTCCAGGAGCTGCAGCCAACGGCGCTTGAAGCAACGGTAAACATGTTCCCTGAAGTTGAATAAATTTGTACAGGTGTTCAGTTCTGAGAAGCACACTACTGAGTCGGCGAATAAGTATTCGAGCTTTACAACTACAGCTCTTTTCAACCTTTGCACAAATTTGAATCCAAGGTCGTTTACAAAGACGTTCACTACCTAATGTCGCGTTCTCGTACTCCCACGGTGGTTTAATTATTGGTGCCTGTGGCAACACGCCAGCAAACATTTGTCCAAATGCAGTTTCACCCTCCTTTTCAAACAGAATGGCCCGTTATACACTGAACTTGGACTGCGCAAAGAACTCGCTGCTGGAACCTCAAAATTTTCGGTAAGGAGAAATGTCAGTGAGCTCTTGCGGTATTTCACGCCGAACTGACAAATATTACGAGTGATATTGCTTTCAGAGTGCGTCTTTGAAGCAAACTGCAAATATCGTCAAAATTGATGCGGGCAAGGTACATTTCATGGGCAGTAATGATGTCAAGACCCGTGCTTCGATATTAACAACCGATCAAATGTCCCTAGGATGTTTTCCCACTCATTTAAAAGTGAGATCATGATAATGAGGACAATAAAACAGCTGCAGTTTTCAAGTATTGCTCCTTAGGGTCTCTCAAAAGACTCATTTAGCGTATATTAATCTGGGTGGATGTTTTCTCTTTGAACATCAGCGTTTACATGAACTCTATGAGCATACATCATGCGCAAATTTTTGTATTACAAGATAATGTACCTAAAATGAAACACCTTGGGAAGGAAGGACGAATTGCTGAAGAAAATTTGAATGCATCACCCAGACCAGCACTGGGACACCATGGAGTACAAACCTCGATTGTGAAAAAAAAGTTTTAGTTTCGCCGTTTCTGGAATACCTGTACATGTTCAGTACATTTGCTGTCTATAACCGTGATAAATTTCAAGTCGCGCACCAGTAGTACAGCGACACCAGCTATGGCGATGTCATAAACGACACACTAACGCGAGAGGCACTTCCAACAAATCGAAGTTTAAAAACCGCTGCCTGAATTCTTATTATATTCAATAACTGTATCTTATTTTCATGCTTAAAGTAACAGCAACAGCTCTGGAGAAAGCGAAATTTTCTATGTGCTGTGACTGCTTTTAAATGCAACAGGTAGGTAAATGCCTTTATCTGTCCTTAAATGTTTCATCTTGCAATATTCCTATGCCTATATGTCCCAAAAAATATTGCACAAAGATTAGGTCATGGAATAGGGTTCCTTCATAACTCGCAAGCTTTCATAATCCCGAATGTACTGTTCACGCGACTGTTAACGGGTGCCGTACTTTTCTCTTTCAGCGTTGTTTTAGAGACGCGAACCTAACATCCTTTCCTATCGATGATATCATGGATTTCATAGCGTTTGCCCGGAAAGCTGTTTTATCATACGGGTAGAAGTTAAGGAAAGGAACCTTCTGGTGGGCCATCGAGTTTATTCAATATTAAAAATTTTTTTGCCCTGTCCCCGAATAAAACTGAGGAGCTGTTCAAGAAAATAAAGCTCTCTAGTTTTCGATCTGTGTTATGTCTGTTTAAAGACAACTGCTGAATGTCTTCCTCGTGACGTTTGTTTTAAGTGAGACACTCAGTGTCTCTGTGCATTAGGTCCTTGAAATAATTAACTGTCCTGACGCATTGGTGACCTGTTTTGACAAAATGTACCTGTACGCCGGAGTTAATACATTGAAATGTGGTAATTACCATACGGAAACTTTCAAAGTTTTAAAGAAACGGTTAACATTTTCTCCCTTAACATATTAGCAGGCTTCACAACATTTGTAACCTTACGCCACAAGTGTGAGCGTAACATATATTTGTCTGAGTTTGCACGGATTAAAAGATGCCGAAACTAGGCTACGGCTCTATTGAGATAGTCTATGATGCCTTCCCTAGTCGCAGTTGACAACTTCTGCAAGTCATTTTAGCCGAATACCTCATTTTCCAACAAAAGCCGTTCACGGGCTCATTCGTGCTCCCTGGTTTGCCCATAAAATTAATCCACTGCACTGCGGGGGCCGGTTCTTTACTAGTAATCTCTTAGTTCACAGTAAATCTATGATTACGAAATTTCTTCGAAGCTTGTTTTCGAATGGCAACCAATTAAAATTATATGAATTCTGCAACAGATTTCTTTCCCAGTTATCTGCATATTTATGGAGTAAAAAGAAATAAAAACAAATAATTATTAAGAGGAGCGTATTTATTTTCAAATTAAATTCCCAGTTTCAAATACCAAGATTTGAACTTTTTACAGGTGCTCTAAAAGGCGCTCTAAAAAAGTCGCGACATGCCTGGGATGTTATAGCACGCCGCCTCACGAATATTCATCCCGCGCCTACGAGGCGGGATGATTCACGCTGCAAGCCGCGACTTGTCAGATGAGAGTCTGGGCTTGCTTTGCGCGACGGTGGGCGCGCGGCACTGGGTTCCAGAGAGGCCAGCAGAATGTTGCCGCCAGCACAACAGCGCCCACGCACATGATCTAGGCTGTTTGAGCTCCGCCAACTCTGCTTTCTCAACTTTCTCTGAAAGGTCACCATTTCCACTTCAGCGCTAGGGAAGATAAACTCACGACACCGAGAGGGGCAACCGACACGATGAGATCACGCGCAGGTTTTGTCGGACTAGCTCGAGAAAACGCACTCTTAACATTTTATCCACGGGCAAGGCCGAATCTCTTCCGAAGCCTCTTTATCTTTGTGTGATCGCGTTGCAGACATTCCATGCCGAATTATTCTGCTGCATGCCGTCCACTCGAGGTGTTCACTGGTAGCGAGAAGTTAGCGGCAACAAACACGGCACATAAAAAAAAACTATGGCGGCACTTTGGCAGCCTAAAGTGCGCTAAGCGAAAGCCTTCGTAGTGCTACTTCGACTGCCAATGACTGCCTGCGTTTGTTGCGGCTGCACCGCTTGGGAGCCATCCTCCTCCACTAGCTGCCGCACACCGACTGATGACGGAGCAGCTCTCGACGCCGCCGCGCTGACAGCCGTAAAGACGTTCGTCTGCTAGCGTGATTTTTCGAGTATCGACAGCCGGTCCCTCACCACGAATTCGGTGTAATAGTTGCAGGTGTCCTTACAGACTGTTCAAAATAAGTAATCAGAGCAAAAGACGTGATCCCCCTCCCCCCCCCCCCCCCCCACAAACAGTGCGAATTTCGGCAGAAGCAAGGAACGCCAATACACTCAATACAACGAGCTATGCGTGTACCCAAACTCGTGCCATGTTGACAGAATTGGCCCTGAGGCCGATTTCGCTAGCGAATAGTTGGCCACGTGATAAGGGCAAGACCGTCCAGCGAAACCCTCGCAGCGCAGGTGATATCAAAGAAGGGAATTGATTTAGGCAAGTTTAAAACTCAGTTTCTTTTAAGCTTTTAGCGAGCAGGAGATGAATGCGTATGTAGGCCGTCTGGGGGTAACGTCGAGTTAATGTGTAAACGGCATGAGTGAGTTTCATTTCATTTTGCACGTTCTTATTTTGTTACGCAGATTGAGACATATTCTCCGAATACGCAATAAAGCCTGGCTGAATGTTAGCGCTGGGCTGTCTCGTCCTAAATGTTGTGGGAAACCCGAAAAATTAGAATTTTAACGTTAACGTCAATACCATTTCCGAATGATCGCTGAGTCTAGCAAAACTGGCTCAGAATTCAATCTGTCGTTCTGGGTAGTTCGTTGAATCTTCACTTTCCTATCAAAAACTGATGATGAGGCTACATCTCCAGATTCCTTGGTACCTAGATCACGAACAAATTAAATAAACTGCAAAATCAGCTTAATCGTGAGATTTGCTGTTCCCGAATGGCTACAGGGAGTGGAACCTTTGACATCCAATAGTTCATTACTGCTATACTACTTCCGCCATGTAAGGGTGCATGCCAGGCTGATGGCGGTGGTGAAAACATTTATTTAGAAGGTACAGGAGGTATGTTTGGGTCAGCCCGTAAGGGACCGATCTTTACAAGCACTAGGTGGAGGTCCCTAGTATGGCACCCCAGTGGCGGTGGCCGCCGCCCGGGCGCGCCCGACTAAGGCTTGTTTGGATTGTAAGTCGTGGCAGGCGAGCAAGGTCGCCTCCCAGTCCTCCCTGGTTGCGTTGGGGATGGAGGGAATAGCGGGGTTGGATGGGCAGGCCCACACCATATGATAGGTATCAGAGGACACCGCACTACAGTGCAGGCAGCTTCCGCTAGAGGGGTGAAAAAGTTTTAGTGCTGCCGGGCACAGCAATGCATTGGTGAGAAGGCGGAGAAGAAGCCGCTCATCCACATTCCTGAGGCCTTTACATGGGCTAGGGTAAAGGCGATGACTGTTCTGATAGTAGGTTGTAATTTCTTTGTATGTATACACCGGATTAAAATCGGGTTCCTGATCGCGTGGGGAGGAGAAAACGGCCTGGTGAGAGAGCGCGCGGGCGGCTGAGTCTGCTGCCTCGTTTCGTGCAAACCCGTGATGAGCAGGGGCCCATATAAGGTAACGGTGTGCGGGGTCCGTATCCCGTATGCAATTTTGGTATATTCGATAAGCTAGGAAGGGAGTGCTGCCTAGTTCGACGTTCCGACAGGCACCTCGCGAGTCGGTGATTATGTATTTTGAATCGCAATGCGAGGCCGCGAGAGCAATCGCGACCTCTTCTGCTTGTGTTGCACTGTGGGCTCTGAAGTTGAGGCCGTTAACTGTGTGGGTGTCGTTAACCACCGCGTCCGTGTACCATCCCCCGTGGGTGAGGACCGGAGGCGTCCACGTAGTATACACCTGTTTTGTTGCATTATGTCGGGCTAGCGCTTCTGCTCGTGCCAGGCGCCGACCATTATGGTCTTCGCGTAACATGTTTGCTGGAAGAGGTCGCACGTGGAGGGTACGTCTCTACAGTACTGGAATGCGAATCGTGTCTTCCATTGGAGGGGTGTGTTGGATATGGACTCGAGCAAGAAGGCGGCGACCCGACTCCGTTAGCGACAGGCGAGTGTACTCCCGGAGCTGCCGGAAAGCATTCATCACCCCAAGAGCCATAAGCCGGCTGTTTGAAGTAGTGATGGGGAGGTCAAGGGCACGCTTAATAATTTTGCGAAGGGTGACCTCGAGCGCATCCTCCTCTTGTTTCCGTAGGTGGAGATAAGGAGTCGAATAGAGAATTCGACTAGTTACAAAGGCGTTTGCCAGACGCAAGGACCCCTTACTTCGTAACCCCCCGCGTTTGTTGGAAACCTGTCGGACCATGCGGCCCACGAGGGGACCATTGACCATGAGGGGAACATTGAAGACCGCAGCGGCTGGGTCAGTGGACGGCTGATCGCGCTTATAGGTATGTAGGGTTATGAGAAAGAGATGTGGGCTGTCTGCGTTAGCACTGACAACTTTGGTGGTGGTGAAAACATTTATTACGAATAATGACCGGGTAGTACTCGCCTTGGATCTGAAAGGGGCATTTGACAATGTAACACATGACATCATACTCACTAACCTAAGTCAGACCGACTGTGGCCTCAATACATTCCAATACATAAGCCAATTTTTAATAGATCGTCAATCCTACATTCGAATTCAAGATAGAGACCATGGTCCTTACCTACTCGGCACGCGGGGAACCCCTCAAGGTGCGGTACTTTCCCCGCTGCTCTTCAATCTGGCCATGATGCACCTGCCGGCCCAGCTGAGTGGTGTCGCCGGCGTGCAGCACGCCCTGTACGCCGACGACATCACTCTGTGGGCCACGCAGGGCAGCTCAGGAGACATTGAAACCAGCCTGCAAACAGCGGCGACGATAGTAGACCGCTACGCCCGCCGCTGCGGTCTTCAATGTTCCCCTCAAAAATCGGAATTTGTGCACCTCCGCCCCTCACAGAAGTGCACAACTGAAATATCTCTCTCTCTTGAGAGTGGTCCCATACGCGAAAGTGATGAGATACGGGTACTCGGACTCTACATCCACAAACACAGGCGGCCAGACACTACATTGGCCAAACTCCGTAAGGTGGGGGACCAGGTGGGCCGCATGGTCCGCCGGGTTTCCAACAAACGCGGAGGGTTACGAAGTAAGGATGCCTTGCGGCTGGCAAACGCCTTTGTAACCAGTCGAATTCTCTATTCGACTCCTTATCTCCACCTACGGAAACAAGAGGAGGACAACTTTGAGGCAACTCTCGCGATCTACCATTAACAGCCACCTGCCAGGGTGGCAGGGTGGTTGGGTACTTCAAAGTAGATATGAAGACAAACAGACAGCAATTTGTTACCCCTCATGCGGAACAGCAACCCGTTCCCCTCGCTCGTGTCAACCTCGGCTGTGTCAACGGCTGTGTCAACCTCGCGAAACACTTGCATAGACCTCTTTTTTGAGAAGGAGGCATTGGTGCAGCAAGTCGAGCATATTTTAAGTAGAAATCCTTTAATGCCTCATCTTTATCGACAGAAGGTTGTTTACCGATTCAGCTTGCACTAACGAACAGGGGCCAGGAGCTGCTAGGAACATATGGTTCCCGTAATTAGGGAACCACCCCGTCTGGTGCCTGCGTGCTGCACCGATTTATTTCTTGCCCAATAAATATTGATTCTTCATCATCATCAGCAGCTTCTCATCAGAGGTATCACGCTTCTGGCGGGTGTCCACCTAGATATGTGATACAGTTTCTGCGTAATTTACTTTCTTCAAATACAATATTCATTTTCTTCCTTACGGCCCCCTTTTCTCTTTCTTTCAGTCCCACTTCCTAATATTCAGCGGCTCCAAAACAGCCATTCGCAATTTCACGAGGGGCCGTATCACATCTACCTCGCTCCACATCCTTCAAAACACCCGCTTCTGATTAGAGAAGTTGAATTCATCTGGGTCCCGGCCAACTCGTCTAATCCGGGGAACAAGGCGGCTCACGCGAAAGCCCGAGGTTTCGTCGACCGGGCAGTGAGCGCGCCCTCCGACCCGAATTTTACAAGGGACGGGTTAATCTCATTTCATGACATGTACCGTGCACATGTTGCAGATGCGTATCCGCAGTACAAATTTCTACATTCCATTTTAAGGTCAAGCGCTCTTCGTTAAGTTGTACTGGCGGTTAAGAATGAACAGACCAGTCTATTATAGGAACGCACCCTCTGTATGGTCATATTTTCTTGAAACTAACGGAAGCCCGCAAAATCTGAAAAAAAAAGACGTGACTGCGCTCATGCGCTACAACATTGAGCGCTCCCAACCATGTTTAAAACGACCGAAACGTGCACATTGACCGCCACCAAGTGAGCAACCACTGCGCAGTTCGATGGCATAATAAAAGTAAAAAACGAGGCTGCCATGATATACGCGACTTGACGGCTTACACTTCTGCTATGTTATATATATATATATATATATATATATATATATATATATATATATATATATATATATATATATATATAGTAGGGGTTCCAATGGCCCAGTTTACTAGTTTAGGTACAGTATTACGACAAACGCGACTGTTCTTTTAACGTTTGTTTTGCCAACAGTTTCGGGAATGGTATTCCCTTCGTCAGGGCAGGCTTACAATGAATCCGTTTCGTCAATATAAGGACACAGAACAAGCGAGGAGGTATAATCTCCGCCCTCTAAACAAACTTGAGAATGAGTGCAGGGGACCGTATAATAGGCAGCACGACAAGTCTCACACGGACCGCGGCTGAACAACAACCACAAAAAAAAACGGGGAGGTGGAAATGGTAAAGGAGTAGCAAAGAACGAGCCTGAACAGCACAGCGATAGAAGGGGCAAGAGAGCGTTAAACCCGGCTCTCGGCGCACACCGGAGCCGCTACCCCCCCCCCCCCCCCCCCAATACGCGCACACCCCCGCAAGACGCCGCCGGGTCCGAGCGGGCGGCCCGTATCAGGTATCCTGAAACGCTTGCAAGGGACGCGTTCGTGAGACGGCCAACACTCACTTGTTAACCGCTGCAACGGCAACTTGCGACTGTGCCCTCTGCGTATTTTTGCTTCATTTCGTCGCTTTGCTCTCCTGTCGGGCTTTTCTACCAGACAATCTGGCGCCCCTTTTCCCATAAATATACTAGGCTCTCCAAACCCGTGTCCCGCAGTGAGCTTCCCGCGAAAAAAACAGCGTCCGTCGGTTAAAATACTGGGCTAGCCCGAGCGCGTAATGGGAAAGAAAAAATGAATTTGGGGGAAAAAAACAAAAGAAGGGAAGAGCAGAAAAAAATTATCTCTAAAAATGTTTAAAGAAAATGCAACACAAAAAAGTTAACGCACACACAGGAAGAGAAAAGAGAAAAACAAAAACTACTGATTAAATGTGGCGCCAAACAAGTATGACATGGTGAGAACACTTTGATAAAGTTTGGCGCAGTGCATGTGGTTTCGAGTTTTGCATGCACGCGCAGGTTAAATCATTCTGAGATTATCGAGTTCAGTCGATGTTGGTGTAAGTGAATAACAAATGACAAGGAATATGTAGAAAAATGAAAATAAAAATGGCATGGAGAATATAAAATTGCGCACAAGAAGTTATACAAAAGTTAACAAATTAAAAATAATAATAATACATGTGTGCGGAAAACGCGAAAGGTCTGCGGCCCGCGGAGCTGCCGCGTGGTCCCAGTGGTCTAGGTGATAGATCAAAGGTGTCTATTTGGAATGGAACGTGGATGCTGGCAGGAGGTTGTACAAAACATTACTCAGGAAATAAACTGCTAGATTCCCTGCCATTTCAAAGTGTGTCTGCAGTTGTCAAGAAAAACAAGTTCCGGCGTATTCTGATAATAACGCTGTCCAAGGCCTATGACCGGCGGAATTTCCTACGTTGGCTCCTTTAAGCAGGAAAGTCTCCCGGGAGTAGCGTTCATGCCATGAAAGAACGTGCCGAATTTAAGAATGAAGTACGATTCCCTTTGTTCCCTGTAATATGTGTTAGGGAACCCGGACTGGACAAGGATTACACGGATGTTTTCAAAACTGTGCAGGGGCAGACGCAGGTGCCTGGAGAGGGGCAAGTTGGGCAGGGATGACACATGCGCTTTGTGGTTGTTGAAGCGGAAACGAAATGTTGTCTTGGTCTGACCAATGTACTCCTCCCCACACAACTCGCATTGAAGTTTGTAGATAACATTGCTCGAATCGCAGTCGAGGTCTTCATTTATGTGAAACGTAAAGCCATCGGACTTGGATTTTGCCAGTTTGGTGTCGGAAATGTGCGGACACACCTTGCAACGGGGTTTTCCGCATAGGTGGCATCCACCTCGGGCAGCGGTCTTCTTTGTTTTCGCGTTGACAAGTGTAAGCCGTCAAGTCGCGTATATCATGGCAGCCTCGTTTTTTATTTTTATTCAAAAACACGGGGTGTCCTAGCCGTCTCAAACCATGGGAGGGTTGTTGAGAGTGGCGTGACCTAGTCTGCAGTGTTTTTTTCGTTCTTCAAGGTTGACTAATTAGTTAAGCTTAATTAGCGAACTTTTTAATTATTGGCTTGAGGAACAAAGTGTCAATGGAAAAGTTCTACATCGCTTCGACAAACAGCTTGCTCAGGCATTTGCAGCACAGTAATATTTACGTAAAGTAGTTTTTTTACCGGCCTTTAACCATAACCCGAACAATAAGAAAAAAGCTTCCACATGAGAGCTGTGCCACTTCAACGTGCCGAGACGCGCCTTAAAGAATAAAATCCGTTTTCTCTGAAGTCCTCTGCTCGATGAGACTTTGGGTGCACATTGGGGCAGAGAAGTGAGCAAGCAGCTGGTCACGTGACAACTTTCTTTTGAGGCCAATAAATGAAGTTACGTAAATCGTAACTTGACGTAAACAGCACTACTAGCGGTATTTTCGTGGCGATCTAAAACTTTTGCGTTGACACTTTCTTCCTGAAGTCAAGAAATAAAAAGTTTGCTAATTAAACTTAGCTAATTAATTAATTTTGAAGAGCGTGAAAAACACTCAAGACTAGGCCACGCGACTATGAACACATCTCAGTTGGTTTCACTGGACTAGGACACTTCGCCTTTTTTAAAACTTTAGTTACATTTACCTGCCACACCCGGTATATATATATGTATGTATGTATATATATATATATATATATATATATATATATATATATATATATATATAGTGACTCATTTGAAGCTCCTTCATAATTTGCTGTCGTTGGAGTGTCTATCGCTTATCGGAGGTCAAGGCATAAGCTTTCCATGACCAGAGAAAATGCGCTAGACGCCTGCAGCTTCGGCCGCTCACTTGCCACTTTCAACGAGCACACTTCGTTCACTCAGCACGCGCTTGGCAGGGCTACAATATATCAGCGCAAGAGCGCAATCCTGTGTTTTTTTGTATTTCGCTTGCTTCCTTTAAACGCTACACAAAAAAAAACTTCGTAAAAAGATACGTTGCGAAAAAAAACTGCATAGGTTTTTCATAACTCTGTACAATTGACGAAGCGCTCGTGGCTCTAAAGTGATTATTGACGTTATTGCTTGGAAATGGAATTTAAATATTGAAATATTTTGAATCTTGAATTTTATCTAAGCTAAGTAACTGATTAAGCAGAATATGAAAAATACTCCGAGGAATACCACACGGTGAAAAACAATATATGGTTGGTTTCACCCAGCTCGGGTCCGCAAGGTTGTCATTGAACTTACATAAACGCACTGCATATCAGGGGATTAGAGGCAAAGAATGGGCCATTTCAGGCAACCTGTAAAAATGGCGCTGCCAAGACAACGATGGACGATGTTGGTTGCTTATTGGAGTCGCGATGTGAAGAAACGACACGGAGATGTGATGTGGACGTTAAAGAGCTACAGCGACATGCAAGAGTGGAGCAGCCTAGAGCTGCTTGGTGTTGTCTTCGCACCCTTTGCAGCCGCGCCACAGACAGGGGTGGGAGGACGTAGCAATCGTTTTTAGAGGTGAAGAATGCTCTAAGGCGCCCCTGCTCTTCTTAATGAGAGTAAACATTGAAAGGAATACCCGCAGTTCGACTGCAAGGCTTTTATTTGAGCCACATTTAGATGTTTCGCGAACTCCAGAGGGATCGTGAAGCCAGTGTTTCTCTCCAGTAGGGGTAATACAGGCAGAATTATCGGTACTCATTGTAGTGCTACAAACACAAGTAGCAGTAGCAACACGGATTGGAGAGTCACGTGGGGAAAAAGAGAAAACACGATGCTTGGTGCACCTGCTCTTATTTCGCGCCCATTGAAACACACAGAAGAGCGAATAAAGCCAAAAAATTTAATTGATCGCATATACGACACGCCAGTATGTCATTTCTTTAGTGTGAGCAGGAGGCGATGGGCTCAGGAGTTTCGGTGCAGTGATGGTGTTTTTATTCCACATATTATGTGCATTTGCCTCAGCTAATATGCCCCATGAAATTAACAAAAATTCGATATCTGCACCTGCATTCGGCGCAAAGTGTAGATCTTTTCACACTGGAATAAAAAAATAACGTGTGTGTCCACCTGGCTACTCAGGAGGCGGCAGCCTTGCGATGATATGCGCTCAAGTAAACAAGGTGTCGTGAACAGAAAAAAAAAACAGCGTAGGAAGATTAATGACTCCAGAGAGTCCGAGAGGGTCAAAGCGGTCCGCTTAATGTTGTTTTCCTCAAACTTTCGAGAAAAAGTTTGCTTTCTCACTTGAGCCACCACGTGGCGCGTATCCGTACATTGTTCGAGAGCTACACTAGAGAATGAACCGATCGTCGTAGGGAAGCACAAGAATTTTCTGCCACGTTACTTAGACTCGGTGAGTCGAGAAGATTGGCACCTGTGGTATATAAAAGTCCTGTGTCCAACTGGGTGAAGAGACTTGCTTCTTTCTGAGGTATGCATGCTCTTAATGCCTGCAACGATGAATTTTCTTTTAAAGCTGTTGTGTAAACTCAGGGCTCCTCAAGTCCCTCTGCTGAGCTGTGCCAACTGGAGTGGCTGTAGCGGAAAATTTCAGCGTTACTACTACGCGGTTTGTAGGACCTTGTTACTTTCGGTTCAAAAGCCCGAGGTCCTAGGATAGATCTGCAGTCCAGACACTAGATTCTGATCGACCAGAAATCCAAGCGACGACCACGCGCTGTGATGTCGGAGGTAGTTGTGAATCTTCAGGCGCCAAAAGCAATTCATTACGGTGTAACTAACAGATTACGTCGAGCTTTCAAATGTTAAATCCCGCAGTGGTACGGTGCCATACCCATCCAAAAACTTGAGCCCAATCCTGCCCCCAATGATTCCTGCATAAGAATTTCTCTCCAGCTGTTTGCATCGATCTTTGTCTGCAGCAGGCGCACTGAATTGACGGGGTGTGTATGTGCAAGAAGTGGAAAAAGTTGGACATGGGAATTTGCACTCATGCTGTAAAGATTAACTTCTAGAGGTGGAAACATTAGGCCTGGGTACTGTGAAACATCTGCGGCGTACAATGGCGCAAAATCAATGAATTGAGCAGCTCAGGTGGATCTGGCTGCATGTAGTTGGAGGTTGGTGCCTGACAGAAGTAAAGTAGTCGTGCACACCACTTCGTTAAAGCCATACCTCCCGCATATTCGTTAACTCCAGTGTACTGACTAATGTAACATTTGCGTTTTCTTAGTCTGCTGGCACTGGATGCTGCGATCGAGAAATGTCGTCATTTTCACAGTTGAAGAATCCGCTCTCCCCTCCCACAGTTCGCACTTCAAGGGCCTCTTGCACAAGGTTGGTCACTAGCAAAAAACGCCATTTTCTGCGCTGGTGAAACCTCCCCTGCAAAGATATGCAGGTGGGAAATGGGAAAGACAGAAATCTCTCTCCTTTGCGAGGAGAGGGAAATGCATACAGGAAGGGAAGACGAACACAGGGCGACAGACGACGGGCGGAGGTTCGTAAAAGTAGAAAGAGGGAAATCGCCATTTCATTCCCGTGCGCTAGCCCAAGGTTGGCTCCTACCGAAAAAGCCCTAACATTTCCTTAAAGGAGGAAAACTGGTTTAGCGGCAGCTGCCACCATTTGGAAACTCACAAACCGCGTCGGGTTAGCTGCCGCTTACATTGTCGCTAAACAACTTATAAGTTCTTTATGCAAGGGTCCATATATATAGTGCTAGCTCACCTACCTTGAGTTTGAAGAAGAAAATCCGCAGTTAATTTTTAAAGCGATAACGTTAATACCCCCTTTCACAGAAAAGCCGGCATCGGCGTCATAGGGCGTGAGCGAAAAATTCACGGAAAAATACCCCCCTTTCGCAGAAAAGCCGGCATCGGCGTCATAGGGCGTGAGCGAAAAATTCACGGAAGTCCTGAGAGCCGCAACCCGGGGGCAGATGGACCACTTAATTCACACGACCGCAACCGCAATCGCCGCAACCTGCCACCGCATAGTGAGCTACCTACCCACCGTGGCAGGTGGCAGTTCAACTAATTTTTCTTTGTTATAGGATTCTCGGAAAAGTGACCTTTGTTAGCACCTGCCATATCATGGCGCCGGCGCATCGCTCATCCGCGGCACCAATGCGCCAGGAGTGGCATGACGATTCCTATGAATCTAGTAGAAATATCAAATACATAATGACCAATTTCGCATATGTGGGCATTAAAGTATCCCATTAGCGCTATAACGTCATGCATTTAAGGGGGAGGCTAAGTGTCTCCTGCAGAAAATTTCTTCTGACAAGCAGGAGAACTACCCTGGCTTGCCACCATCGAAATCTACATCATTCTGCGAAGTTAAGCGCGTTTACGAAATAGCAAAACAGGGCTGAAAAGAACACCTTCATGTTGAAAGTTGAAATGCAGTGTACATACATAATGGCGAATTAAACAGTAGAACAATGTCTTGTAAATGCATGTTTTCCAGTTAAATCTGACTGAACGCCACCGTGCCAACACAAAGGAATGCCAGCTTTATTTGTAACTTGGAGGGTTTGGAAAAATATCGAAGGCCCGGTATTGGAGTGTTTACTTGAAGCTCTGAACTCAATTTGGACGTCCGGAGACGACCAACATCATGGGAGCATACTGAGGTGCCAAGCCCGCGTTGGATCCTAGCAGGTTAAGCAACCTTCGCCCGATAGCGCTTACGTCCACACTATGTAAGCTACTAAAAGAATGATAGCTACGCGGCTCTAATGGTTGCTGGAATGGTATCACTAGTACCACCTAGCTCAGATTGGCCTTCGCCGACACTTGAGCACTGAGGACGGATTGACCCACCTTTCAAGCATGGTGCTGCTCGAAGGCAGATCTCGAAAAATACGAACACTCATAACCAGGGACGTTCACAAGGCGCATGACAACGTCCGCCACTCAACGACCTTAGCCATTCTACGTTGGCTTCATCTCCCTAACCGAGTACGACACTTTGTGGCTTCGCTCTGGGAAGACTGTTCCATCGCCGTACGCATCGGAAAGGAATGTGTTGGCCACTCGATCATAAAAAGGGGGGTACTTCAAGGATCCGTGCTGGACCCAGTACTATTTATCTTGGCTCTGCTTCCTTTGGCATGGCACTGGCTACTATTCCGGATATTTTTGTTTGATGTATGCGGACGACGTAACCGTTGGCTGAGTATACACGGACATTGCCCGCCAAGATATAGGCCTTCGTGATAGCAGAGCTTGTTGCCATTCGCGACGGCTTGTCCGCTTGAAAGGACCTCCTTTCTACTCCACCGAATTGTCTTCTCCTGTACACCAACCCACACCAAGCAATAGGGGCTCTACGGCGCGTAGACTGTCCCCTGCGCATTGTTGTCGATGTGTGCACCACTGTGAAATCATATCCAATGCCTACTCCGAGTTGTAGGAGCTCGACGCAATACGCACAGTGTCAGAGAATCGGACAGCGCGTCCTATCCACTGCAAGTGCCTTATCCTCTTACTCTGCTGAAACTAACCGCAGGAGTCGCCGTCCTGCCTAACGGGGAATTTCTCCGGCGCTCCACGTGTCCTTAAATACTACTGCGTGCATTCAATTTTCCCGGCGATTTAACTCGCCATGAGGAGGTGGCGGTGAGGAGAATCCGGATGAATGCTGCGCTGACTCCTGCCGTCATGGCCTGCTGGACATCGTAGGCCCCGCTTCTGCTATAGACGCAACAGTAGATCACTTTCTGCTAACGTGCCCCGGACTACGGAAGGCACACAAGCGACGTCTCGGCATTCAGAGATTCAATCTCAAGCGACCACCAGACACTCGAATATGGACTCATGGGCCCTCATACCAGGCCTTGCTGGCATTTGTAGCCGCCACCGGTTTGCACATGTATACATAACTGTCTTATGCGCCGGGCATATTTGCGCAATTAAAAAAAGTATACTTTGGACGAAATAATTTCATATTTACGACAGTACAGTGTAAATACATTGCCAAGATGCAAATTCTATTTCTGGACACGCGATTTCGAGGTATAGATTGTTCTACGCATCCATTTAGAGGTCTGCTTTAAAGCCTATTGCAAAGAACGTCGAAGGGTTTGAGCGCCTTTTTGGAATTATATTACAAGCAACGGGGAATTGACAATTGCCCATGATGCTGTTATGATTTCCCTCATCTTTTTCAGTGATTTGCGCGTACTTTGTTGGGGTTGCTTTTTCTCTTTTTCTCACTGCTGGTCCTTTATTAGTGCTTTGATAATATTTTTTGTGTCTTGTTGGTGGCTGAGGTTTTTGTTCCTCGTACATTAAAAGAAAAACTTCTCCTTTAATGGCCCTCAAGTGAGGGCTACAGTATTCTTAAATAAAATAAATAAATAACACTTGTCCCCAGCCTTATCATCGAACATTCTGAAAAGGCGCAAACAAGACAATACTGCCGGAACAGAAGTAAGCTCTGGAATCAATTAAATCTGTCTTAATGCCATCATAAAACTACAGCACCGCGTCTAGTATGGCGCTCAATATCAGGTGCGACGCACAGGATCTCGCATGAGCTAAAATCTCGAAGTTAAACGAATACTGCGGTGCTGGACAGTGGTCCACTTACTGGCTATTAAAAAGAACAGAGTGCATTTTGTTTTTGTCCGAATTTTATGATTTGTGTACAGGCATTTCGATGCACTCTAAAGACGCAATATCAGTTGGGTCACTTCGGCTGCTTTCAGGCTCATATTGAGCCCTATGACAAATCTATTCCAGCGTCTTGCCTTCTTTGCTTCTTTTCAAGAATGAGCGCCTCCAAGCTTGCATACTTCTAAGCACAGCCGCGATGGCTCAGTGGTTATGGTGCTCGGCTGCTGACCCGAAAGACGCGGGTTCGAACCCGGCCGCGGCGGTTGAATTTCTTTGGAGGAGAAATTCTAGAGGCCCGTGTACTGTGCGATGTCAGTGCACGTTAAAGAACCCTAGGTGGCCGAAATTTCCGGAGCCCTCCACTACGGCGTCTCTCATAGCCTTAGTCGCTTTGAGACGTTAAACCCTATAAACCAAACCAAACCAGTAGTTGAAAATTCTGCAGTATTTCAGCTCAGGACTCTTCTGGAAAGTGCTGCGGCAGTAAGTTACATAAGCGCGTTTACGAAAGAGAAAAACAGGGCTGAAAAGAACACCTTCATCATGAAAGTTGAAATGCAGTGTACATACATAATGGCGAATTAAACAGCAGAACAATGCCTTGTAAATGTTTTCCAGTTAAATCTGACTGAACGCTACCGTGCCAACGCAAAGGAATGCCAGCTTTATTTGTAACTTGGAGGTTTTGAAAAAAATACCGAAGGCCCGGCATTGGAGTGTTTACTTGAAGCTCTGAACACAATTTGAACGTCCGGAGACGACCCAACATCATGTAAGCATACTGAGGTGCCAAGCGCGCGATGGATCCTAAGCAGGTTAAGCAACCTTCGCCCGATAGCGCTTACGCCCACACTCTGTAAGCTACAAGAACGAATGATAGCTACGCGGCTCTTATGGTTCAAATTGTGTTCAAAGCTTCAAGTAAACACCGCAATGCTGGGCCTTCGATATTTTTCCAAAACCTCTTATGTGAGCCCATCGGGACCAGGAGCTTTGCGCAGTTTCGTTTGATCTATGGCTGGAAGAAGCTCAGCCTTGGTGCACTGCTTCTGCATACCTTCAAGGTCCTCTTGCTTGGAGGCGAGCCCGCTTCTGAAGGAAGTGTCTTCGGATAGGTGAACGTCGGAGGTGGTTGATCTAAAGCTGGAAATAAAGCCCTGACGACCTCTGAAGCGAACTGACATGACGTCTGTCACGAAGCAAGGCATGCAGAACATGCGGGGTCTTTTCAACGCTTTCCAATTTCCATGAGGCGAAAGGTGCCTCATATATAATAATAATAATACTTTATTTCTACCAATTCAAATACAATTTGGTGGAGGAGGAGAGAAAAAAGCGGTTATCCGCTTGGCGGAGTTCTGCTCTCCTGTTCAGACGGCGAGATGAAGTTGTCGACGATGAGCAAAGAGACGCGTACCAGTCCTGCCATCACTCTCGAGAAAGGCACTTCTCATGTCGCTGTGCCGCAGCTTTTAGCCGGTGTAACGTGTCTCGTGGTTGGAACGAAGATGGGTCTCAAGTGACCGCTAGTTCCGCCTGACGACGGGCTGCCCAGAGCCGAAGAAGGTGCAGATCCGGAGGCGGTCGGCTTTCATCCACGCAGCTTGAATGAGAGGCAGTTTTAATCGCTGCACACAAAGCTTTCTGCAGATAATATGTAGCTGATAGAAGGCAGTCGTTGAGGGCCGCCTTGAACAAATCCCACTGTGCGACATGGCAAAAGCGCTTACGGCGACGCTGGGAATCAGGATCAAAACCAGTCAGCTGACGGCTACCCCAACAGTCTCTTTCTCGGTCCCAGGATACAGGGCGTTTACCACACCACTTTCTGAAGTCTGGAGAAGAAGGATGACACTGGAGATGATCCCACCTGGTTGCAGTGCCTGGAGAATTCAGAAGCACAAACTGCATCAGTAAAAGGCTGGAGCACTAGTTTTCCCGCACACTAGAGCCGGGATAACCCCAAGCCTGATGCGGGGCGTTAAAATCATCGTCAACCAAGATAGGACGTCTCGGGTATGCGCCGCGAAGGTGAGCTATCCGTCCCTGCTGTAGACGAGGCGCTCTTTCACTGTAGGGACGTATGTAGCACGAGACAAGAATCACGTCAGTGCGGGGAAGGCGAACCAGCACAGCAACAACATCTTCCCAATTGTTGCCCTATGACGCCAGCGCAATTTCAGTCGGAAGGTAACAAGCGGTTACGTACACGGCAGCCTTTCCAGGAATTCGGGAGGCTGTACTGCAAAGGCTGTCTT
Organism: Amblyomma mixtum; assembly: GCF_055824585.1. NCBI lineage: Eukaryota > Metazoa > Arthropoda > Arachnida > Ixodida > Ixodidae > Amblyomma > Amblyomma mixtum. The sequence continues at coordinate 169,561,374 of NC_143012.1, forward strand.
TGATAGTTGGGCAGGAAAAGTAAGTAAAGCCATAAAGCGGAGGAGGAGCATTAGTCTATTGAAGAAGCCATGCCCAAGCAGGAAATTTACCTAAGCGCAGTTGTTCACGGATCTCACCTGCCTTGTTCAGGAAACCCCGGCAGTTCCATTGAAGCGCATATAGTAGGTGGGTGTTTAATGTTGAATCCATATTTAGGAAACCGAACGAAGGCTAGCTATCAACACCTTTTTCAGTTGTTGCAGTTGACGGGCCACGCAGTGGAGCAGCTCTACAGAAGTTAACTGAGCAGGCTTGGTGCTGCACAGGGGCAAGTGGTGTTTGCGCATTTGTCTGCGTCACAGGAGATGGGCGAGTAGTATGGCGACTGGACGATTGGTCAATTAAAGCTCGTTTTTGGGACAAACGTTGCACCGCCCCTGCTTATCTGCAAGACGTTTACCCAATTCAGCAATTTCATGTGAAAGTTGGTCTTCAAGACCCGATTTTTGAGTTGGTCAAGCAGAAAGTGCTTTGCCCTGCTTCAAGGTTTGGCTTTAAGTTTGTGTAGCGGTTATTGTCTGGCGGTAAGACCTTCATCAGCATCTCAATGTCCGATGGTGTAACCTTCGGTAAGCGCCAGTAGTGCAAATTGGTTCGATGTAGGCAAGACACCATGTGACGACTCCTTCATTGCCTTCGGGGGAGCATCCTTGGAACGTTTACGGCGTTTCTCTATAGCGCGGCGCTTCGCTGGGAAGTTTTTGGAAGTAATACCGCCATCATACTTGCGACAAATGCAGCAGCGATGCTGCTCGTAATTAGAAGCGCCCTCACAGCTGTGGGCGGGATACGGGCAAGACGCTCTCATATATCCCGGCCGGATACAACAATAACAGTAAACGTCTACAGGTTTTTAGAGGCGGTGCTGCAAGGTGCCCCCATAAAATGAAACATGAGTCTTAGCAGACAGAGGTCCTGCACAGTGACAAGACACGTACGTCCCGTGCCCATGTAGAGAATTTCCAGCACGTTATGTGTACAACAATCCAAAGAAAAAACAACTTCATTGGGTGTGACGCCTTCGTAGACACCCGAGAGGACATAGCGCCGAAGGTCAGAATCAGATGCCAGGTAAGGTTGAAAAGCCACGTTGGCCAAAGTGGAGGCAGGCAAGGTCTTCAGTTCGCGGAGGCGGTCGACTTCGGACTACAGGTTTGTAAAGCCGGTGCTGCAAGGTGCAAGCGCACCCAAAACGGTCACGGTGATGGCGGGGTGATGAATTGTGAAGCCTTGAAATCCATGTGCTCGAAGGCACTTGTCGAAGATCCGCTGAAGGAAACGCTGTGAAAAAAAATGACACATCGAAGCATTCGCGCGGCTTAACCACCACCTGGTATAGCCGCGATACGCCAAGTTAATACGAAAGGCGGCCTTTCATATGAGCGGTTCCTCAGAAGGATGATTCAGACCGGCATGTAATTTTGGGCAGCACGTTTGGTAGGAAACGTAGAGCCTGGAGGACAAAAGCGTTCCATCATACCCCTAGCCGCCGCGGTGGCTCAGTGGCTATGGTGCTCGGCTACTGGCCCAAAAGACGCGGGTTCGATCCCGGCCGCGGCGGCTAGAATTTCTTTGGAGGAGAAATTCTAGAGGCCCGTGTGCTGTGCGATGTCAGTGCACGTTAAAGAACCCCAGGTGGTCGAAATTTCCGGAGTCCTTCCCTACGGCGTCTCTCATAGCCTTAGTCGCTTTGGGACGTTAAACCCCACAAAACACAAAACCAAACCAACCATCATACCCCTAGCTTGCTGCAGCTGCATAGCGGCGGAGCCACCCCAGACCTCGGCGAAGGTCGCCAACAGCGGGTAGGGCGAGCACGCGATCAGATGGCGGCTAACCACCGAACGCAGCAAAGCTGCGGTGGTGGCTTTCCAGACAATCGCTGGCGAATGGTCAGAATTGATGGAGCGCACGGGAAACACGTCCGGTGCAGGCTACGCTTCATCTTCTTCAATTCTAAGAAATGGGCAGTTCGTGTAAACTTATTTGCAGCACACTTCAAGCTGCCGTGCAACAATCTAGTGCTCGAAATCACTTTTGGGAAACACTGAAAACTCTCCCTTTTCAATCATATTTTTTGTTTATGGTAACTTTTAGCAGGAAAGTAATCACCGCTTCTTTACAGTACGTCTGGAGAACGTGTTAGCAATATACCGGCAAGGCGCCTTGGGCACCTTCAGGCTCGAACATGTCAGCGAAATGGACCTCGACTGGCAAGGGCGACTGGCTCTCATGGATGTCCATGTATTTTCATGTTGACAGTTCGACTTCTCACCAAAGCTCGACGCACGTCACGACTAGCAATGTGGTTCTATGTCGGCCCCAGATTCGAACCCGGCCATTCCGCCACTTGTGCGACGATTTAGGCCCCATAGTCCTAGCGCAAAAAAAAGACGCCTAACCATGCAAGATGATGATTCGTCTCTCAGTAGGGTGCGTAAGCCAAGTATCACGCCTGTTGGAACTCTGCCTGTTTTCTGGTGTCACTTCTGAATGCATTTCCTGTGCGGCGACGCATCTACCGTTCAAGTTCCGTCATGTGACCTTCCAGTGTCCTAGACCTCTTGATAACTTCGCATGGGTTCCTTGTCCTTATCTCTGATAACCGGGTCAGTCATTAGTTTTGCTGTTGACAACATTAATCCGTCCCATCTAGTAAAGACGACTAGTAGACCCTAATTAAGCCGAAGTCAATATATTGTAAGGGAAGACTTCACGGAAGACGTTTATTCTAACCCTCTGCCAGAGAGTTCTTCGAAGCGAATAGCCCCAAGCGATGACGATTGGAGTTTACAGGTGAAAGAGAATAAAGTAGCAGCCAGAGAGGTGACTACGACGAAGGTGACAAAGAAGCGGCCAGCCTAGCCGCGATTAGTGTGATAGAGAGCGCCGAATAAAAGGCTTGAGGCGGGAAACGTGTACAATTTCTGTCCTGCAGTAACGGCGGTCCGGAGGAGAATCAACAGGAGTGAAGCGGTAGTTAACTGGAAAAGTTTGGTAGAGCACCAAGTAGGGAACAATTAAACGGGGCTGAACCTTCTCGCAAAGACTAGGCGCCCGCAGTGCGGTAGAAACCAAGACTTCGTTTGCATGGTTGAACGAGACAACGTGGTGCGTCGTGTCGTAGTGACTCTTGCGGCCTTCCTGGAAGGCTTCCGTGTTCCGCCGAGCACAGGTGGCAGCACCGGGCCACGCGGGAGAGGAACTGGTCGGGGACAGACGGTGAGGAGCTCACAGGCGTCGAGAACAAAGAGGCGTCGAGAAGAGAAGTAGGAGAACGGCCGTAAACAAGGAAAAACGCGGAGTAATCTGTGGCTCGTTGCAATGCGGAATTGTAGGCGAAAGTGGCAAAAGGAAGGACTGCGTCCGAATTCCGGTGGTCAGGTATGACGTACATAGCAATCATATCTGATAGGGTGCGATGGAACCGCTCAGTAAGACCATTCTGGGGTTATCTGGACGTCATCTTGTGAAGTGAAGATGCTTGCAGAATTTTGGAAACAACGGTCGAAAGCTACGTCCGGCCGCGGTCACTAAGAAGCACCTGAGGGTCACCGTGGCGCAGTACGATGGATTGGAAAAAAAAGGTGGCAACTTCGGGCGCCGATTCATCAGGCAAGGCTGCGGTCTCGGCGTAGCATGTCAGATGACCGATGGCAGTGACTATCCAACGAGTACCTCGTGTACAGAGAGGAAGCGGGCCATACAAGTCGATGCCGACAGCAGCGAACGGCGCGGCGGGGCATGGTAGAGGCTTGAGATGTCCAATGGAAGGTGAAGTCAGCTGTTTTCGGGGCTGGCAGAGCGGGCGAGGTGCGACGTATTTAGCGACACTGGAGGAATGGCCAGGCCAGAAGAAACGGCTCTTGACGCGTTCAAAAGATTTGTGAACACCTAAGTGACAGTCCGTCGCGTCATCGTGGAGGGCCTTCAAAATACAATGCGACGATGAGGAGTCGCTTTGATAGGTGGAACGTGGTGCAGAAGAACGACACGAAGGCTCCGCGTGCGGGAAACGAGAAAGGGCATCGGCGTCTCGGTGCGTTCGACTGGCCTTGTAGGTGACGCCAAAACTGTATTCTTGGAGACGAAGAACCCAGCAGCCAAGGCGGCCAGGAAACTTTTTGAGGCTAGGCAACGAGCAGAATGCGTGATGGTCCGTGACGACCGTGAACTGGCGGCTGTAAAGATAGGGGAGGAATTTATGAACTGTGCAAACGACGGCGAGACATTCCTGCTCAATGATAGTGTAGTTACGCTCCGCAGGTCTCAGAGTGCGGCTGGCGAATGCAATAACTGTGTCGCAAGAAGTACTACCACGCTGCAGAAGAACAGCACCAAGGCCGTGGCCGCCAGCTTCAGTGTGTAGAATGGTGGAAGCAGAATTGTCGAAGTGGCCAAGGACAGGGACAGAGGCAAGAGCTTGCCTCAAGGCTTGAAATGCACTTTCGCATTGCTCAGTCCAAACGAAAGCACTGTGAGCTCTGTGGATAGCATAAGCAGATTTTCCATTTCAGGCCGCGAAGGACTGTTGTAATCATGCGTTCAAAAGTAGCAGGAGCCTTACAGAGTCCAAATGGCATAAAATTAAATTTGTACAGGCCGTCGGGAGTAGCGAACGCTGTTTTTTCCCTGTCGGCTTCATGCATGAGAATCTGCCAGTAACCGGAACAAAATTCTAGGGTGGAAAAGTATTCGAATCCGTGGAGAGTGTCGAGGGAGTCATCCATCCGGGGCATAGGTAAACGTCTTGACGAGTAATTTTGTTATGTGCACGGTAGCCAATACAAAATTGCACTGACCCATCTTTCTTCTTCACCAAAACCACCGGAGAAGACCAGAGATTGGCGGAAGGGCGAATAATGTCTCGGCGGAGCACATCGCTCATATTGTCCCGATGGCTTTGCGTTCAGATAAAGAAACGTGGCACGGAGGGCGGCAAACAACCGTGGTACCATCGGTAACGATGCGGTGCTCGGCAACAGAAGCCTTGCCCAGGGTAGCAGAACTCGCATCAAAAGAGCCTTGGTGCTTGCGAAACATGTCCAGTAACTCTTGCCGTTGCGACGCCGGGAGATCTGGATTGATGGTGGCAGAGAGGACGGAGAGAGAAACGTACGCTGAAAGGGGCGACTGCGAGGAGGGCGCTGTAAGCATGACGAGGGTAATCGGGTGCACGTCCAACGTGCAGGAAAAATAACTGCCTTTGGGTAACACGAGAGGTTCGCGGGAAGTGTTCAAGGCAGCGACGACGGCTACCGAATCTATAGCGGCAATGAGGCGATGGCAGGGCTCGGATACTTCAGATCATAGGTCCCTCTCGTTCATCTGGACGATGCAGTTACGGCAAAAAATAAAAGCACTGGCGGAAGACAAGAAACCCCGGCCAGAAATCGTAAGGTAAGCACAAGGAGACATCACAGCAAGTTGTACATGCTGACGGACACCGTCAATAGAAACCCGTACAGTGCACTTAGCGGATGGGTGAATGAACGCGTCGTTAGCTCCAAGCAGGGGAGGCCCATCGTAGGGAATTTTCACTTTCCGCAAACGAGAATATAAATCAGCATGAATAACAGAAACTGCAGCGCCCGTGTCAATAAATACGTATAGTCATAATCCTTCCCCCCATACAAAAACCATATTGGACGGATGCTCCGGAGGTATTTGTCTTTGTCCGAAGCATGCAGCTTTCCCTCCAAGAACTGTACCAGCTAGTTTTCCGAGCGAAGGTCAGGCGCCAGAGAAGCCGGCCGGGGCGGAGAGGAAGAGCGGCGGTACGGCGAAGGGGATCGAGCTCTAGTGGGTCGATAACCACAAGACGGAACAGAAATGGAGGGAGGTGAAGAAGAACGTCCACAAGAGTGAGTGAAGGAACGGCGCTGATGAGAGGGACCACTAGGCGTGTAGACGCTTTTGAACCCGCGACCTTCGTCATGGATGCGCCGACGGCAGAAACGGGAAATATGGCCCCGGAAGACGCAATAATAAGAAAACGGGCGACTGGGGCGCCAGGGCGAGTAGAACGGCGGTGTTGAGGTTGGAGGTGCCCAAACTGTGACATAGTCGCGTGGCGGCGCTGGCGATGGAGGCGGGTCATAGGCAGGTGGCATGGCTGCGAGCTGAGCGTACGTGGGTGTAGGGCGAGGAGCAGGGGTGTCTGGTGCCAGAGAGCAGGCCATCGACGCGAACTCTCCTTTAATCATGCTGCGAAGGCCAGCACCAGCAGAGGACGGAGGAGGAGACGCAGGTTCGGTGAGGCACGAAGAACCGTTCGTGAGAAGCTTTTCACGAATGAGAAAAACGAATTAGGGTACGCAGGTCGGAGTCGGTGGGCAAATGGGAGGCAGCCTGGTCAGGTTGCAAACGGATGGATTGCAGCTGATCGAGGAGCTGGCAGGTCGCTATGATGGCATCGCCGGACGTAGGGTTTTGGACCGGAAGGACATTGAACGGTATAGAGCCAATACTTTTCAGGACGTCGCGAACACGGTCAGCCTCGGTCATGGTGGCATTGACACGCCGGCAGAGAGCAAGTACATCCTCAATATAAGAAGTGTGCGACTCGGTACGGCGCTGGATGCGGTCAGCGAGCTTCTCCTTGGCTACTTCATAGCGAACTGCCGGAGAGCCAAAACTCTGTCGCAACTGCTGCTTGAAACCTGTCCACTCTAGCATATACGTCTCATGATTCAAAAACCATGTGCGTGCGACGTCAGTCAAACTGAAGGACACATTGAGTAGTTTAAGGCAGTCGTGTCAGCGGTTGAATGAATATACGCCGTAATTGTCCAGCTAGCCGTCGACGTCGTCGACGCGGAGGCCAGCAAACATCTGAGGGTCGCGTTGATGGCTGCTCACGGTCCACTTTGCGGGGGCAGCAGAGGGCGAGCGGGAGGAACTTGGGCCGTCGGCATTCTCCTCTTGAAACGTGACGGTGAGACTACAGAAGTGGCGACCGGAACGCCGCTCCAGGGAGAAGCGGGGAAAGAGGACACGGGGAATCCAAGGTGCACCTCCACCACGTGTGAGGGAAGTTTTCACGGAAGACGTTTATTCGAACCCTCTGCCAGAAATGTGTTCCAAGCGAACCGCCTCAGGCAATGACGATGGAAATTTACAGGTGAAAGAGAATGAAATCGCAGCTAGAGAGGCGACGACGACGAAGGTGAATAAAGTGCTCACAATATTTTAATGCAATAATTGTATATTTAGTGTACTTATCATGTAATGTAGTGGCTTAGGCTGAGGGTGGTTTAACGTCCCAAAACAACTCAGGCTATGGGGCAGGTCGTAGTGGAGGGCTCAGGAAATTTCGACCACCTGGGGTTCTTTCACGTGCTACTGACGCCGCACAGCGCACGGGCCTCTAGATTTTAAATTGAAAATGTAGAGGTCGGTGGGTTAGAGTCATTTAGAGGGTTAGGATCCCTGATGAAGCCAGTAAAATGGGCAGCCCAGTGCCTGACAACACGATGTGCAGTCGCTGCCGGGAAACAGCTCAAGACCTGCCATTTGTTTACAGGGTGGATTTTGTCCAGTCGTCGGTACAAAATCAGTCGCGTTGTAGCTGTTCACGTGCATAGTTTGCTCACTTCAGATCAAGGTGACAGATTACCGGAGTGCGCAGGCACTGAGCCGACGAAAACACCGCTGCTGCTGCACTCCGCCTATGTCGCCGTCGTTTGGTGCAGGTTCGCAACGAAGAGAATGACTGCGCTCCTCGCCGCGCCGCATCGTCGTGCTCTTTTTCGCGCACACGGAACTCACTATGAATGGTTGAGACGCGGATGTTAGCAAATCCAAAATAAGCGCGTTTGAGGTACCATTTGATTTTGTGACGCGCCGGAACAGTCGCCAGCATCGGAATGCATGTCCTCGGGTGCACCGAAGGTGGCACCTATATTTTTGTGCTCACTAACAGCGGAAGGTTTACACGGTAGAAGAAGCGTTTTGCTGCTCAGGCAATACTTATATGATTTATTTTGATGTGAAAAAACGAAGAGGTCACGGACGAGAAGAAAGAAGCATGCAGATACTTCATGCGCTCCGTCCTCTGGATACACAGCTTGTTTCCGTGCGCGTCTCTTACGCCGCGCTGGCTGCAGAAAGGCACACAGCAGCATGCCGGCATCGCGACCAACGTTTTTAGATCCCTTTCAGTTTGCAAGCTCCCCCGGGCCGCGCCCGAGAAAGCGGCACCCGTCCGCTTCCACTCACCACGCGGCGCTGCTGTCGCTGTCGGCCCGGAACCGCCGGAGCGCTTGCGCTTTCCAGTTGCTGTGACAGCCCGTTGTCATCCGCGATAACATTGGGAACGAACACGTCGAACTCAAATTTGCTGTACTTTTAGAGCTGTCACGTTGAAACTTCAGTCTCATGGTTAAAGAAATGTTTCGCCTGGCTAGTAAGGCTGAGATAAAGAGCAGACTGATGCCAGTTCGCAAAAAAAAACAATCGTTTGCATTGCGCTTTATCGCATCGCGTTTGCGGTGTTTAGCGCTGATGATATGCATGTGTTGGAGTAAAGCTATCAATATTTCTTCGGGAGAATGCACGAAACATTAATGAAAGCTTAAAACTAGCGATGTTCCGCTTCTAGATCAATCACGAAATTCCGCGCTATATTATCAACGAAGCACCGCACAAACGAGCAGCATTTGGCACATTCTTTAAAATGCCAATTTCAGTGAATACAAGTATAAATGCAGACACACTGAGCTGGATGCAGGGAGCGAATAACCTATAGAAGAGCTTTTTATTTGCAATGATCGCACAGACGAAAGCAGCGTCCTGCACTTTCATTTTTAGAATGTTAATTTCGTTGAACACAGACAAGCATTAAATGCAGACACACTAAGTCGGAAGTGTTAATGGAGCGGCCTGGCGTCGCTTGGTCGACGAACACGACATCAAGCACGGAGGGAATGGCTACAGAAGGCGAGCTTTTTTATTTGCAATGATAACCTTTTCTCTGTTCTCGGCAGCCGACGGTTCACGTCTCTCGCATAGAAGTGCATGCGTGTCACTATGACAAAATGCAGCACTTGGCACGTAAAAGTGGCCATATGCTCTGCACATCCAAGCCGAGCAACGTTTTGCAATTCCAGCTCATCTACACCTCTGAAAAAACGTCCCCAAAAACGGGACCTTCTTTCAAAGAAATCGAGATTGCTTTGTTTACAATGTTGGTAAACTCTAGCATCTTTTTGGTGGGATGCTTTAAGCACCCTTGCTTGAAGCTTTTGTATACTGTAAGATAAGCGTCACTGCCAACAACTGGCACAGGCGAGCTGATATCTTCCGTGCTGATATCTGCTGGCTGCTCCAAATCAGGCGGCGGCGACGATGGCGTAGACGCGAAGGGCCACGCTGGTCGGGCAAACAGCGTGGCGAGCGCCACCGCGCGGCAGGAAACGTAAAGGCGACAATCCGCGCACCGAAGCTTTCAAACTGAAAGGGATCTAAAAACGTTGATCGCGACTATAGGCCAGATTTTTTTATCCTCGCACGCAGGCTGCGGGCGCGCTCCTACTCTCGACACCAGTCGCCATCTGTCGGCGCGCGCGGCCCGAGGGACTGCGGGTCGCGCCGGCGCCGCGCGTAGAACGCATGTTTCAGTGTTCGCTTCTGCCGTTGTTGTGCTTCATCAGGTAACGTATGAGGGTGTGTGCTGTGCGTCACTACTCACATTTTCCCTCTTCCAGACAGTACTGCGGTTATCTTGCGCGCAGTTACTCGTTAACGTGACATCCGAGGGTAGTCGACCAGGTAGTGTACGGACTGGAAACCGGCGCTTCTAAGCAGAATTCTGCGCTGTCATGTCGTTTGTTGTCGCCTTTTACGTGCGATATCATCTATGATAATTTTATGCATCAGAATGTAGATCTACTGATTTGACTCAGTGGAGTATAGTAACTGGATAGGCGAGCTGCAGACTGAAGGTTGTCCCGACGGAGCGCGTGTTTTCGATCCCCAGTACGTGTTCGGCATCCTTGCGCTGAGCTTGCTCTTGTTCCCATTAAACACATTTCATGACACGATTGTAAGCACGACCGCTACCGATTTCAGCTGCTTTTTCCGCACGCATGTCAGAGGGATCTGGGGGGTAAAGGTTTATCTATACTATCTTTCTGCTGTTGGTATCTACACTAGTTTGGTTTGCTTTATTAAGGTTTTACGTCCCAAAGCGACTCAGGCTATGAGGGACGCCGTAGTGAAGGGCTCCGGAAATTTCGACCACCTGGGGTTCTTTAACGTGCACTGACATCGCACAGTACACAGGCCTCTAGAATTTCGCCTCCATCGAAATTCGGCCGCCGCGGCCGTGATCGAGCCCGCGTCTTTTGGGCCAGAGCCGAGAGCCGTAACCACTGAGCCACCGCAGCGGTGCGGTATCTACCTTATTCATAGGAAAATACTATGCGCGATTTCATTACATTTTCTACACTTAGCCAAACGGCTACGCAACGCTCTCACACGCGGCGAGAGCTCCTGAATAAAATAACGCGACTTCGAACCTCAGAATTAGTGAAAGCTGGATTAGCTGCTCATATCTATTCAAGCTTTGATAAATTAAGCGAAAGTACGTTTTTATGCACTAGGTTGCATAAACCATGACAAAATTTGTTTTCTGTTGGCACTGCGACTCAGTTGAGCTCACAGGGGTAATTTGTTGATAACTGGCGCGGCGACAAGAAGGCTCTGTTTGTGGAGGGGGGCTTTATGGCCGGCCGGCAGGAAGGAATAAGAGTGCATGGGAATTGGAACTGCATGCTAGCCGCACATCTAATGCTTGATATTGAACAAAAATTTTCTTTGCGGTGGAGCACCAAGACGGAATTCGATATAAGCACGAGCGCGTTCTAAGCGCCGGCACAATTAATCTGAATGTCAAACTAAATGCCATTAAAATACGTCAATGTTATCGCTTTGATAACGTAAATACTTCCTGCAACACAGCCACGCAGCGGAAGTATGCTCGACAATGTTTTTTTTAGCGCCCGAAGCGCGGCTATATGCAGGCGCGGCCGCGGAACTGCCGCAGCCCCGCCGTCCCCAAAGAAACGCCCGCACCGCGGCGCGCCAGTCGGCGCAAAATTAGGGTGCCTTAGGGTGCCTCGATGCCCAGCGCTGCGCCGGACGGCGGCGCTGGCATCGAGGCACCCTACGCAAAATGGCCGCGCCCGGGAGAGGCTCAAAATTCTGGTCTATAGGCAACGGGCGAACGTAACTCCGGCGCCGACGGAGGCGCCTCTCGCAGCGAGCAGCGCACCGGAGACAGGATACGCTTGCCGTCGCACGCATTGGCAGTCAGCTCCGCATGCCATCTGATCGCCGCGGCTGGGCCGCGCACTCTTTTTGCGAAGAATGCCGGGGTCAAATACGAATTGTCGCGTGGTCGGCTGCAACAGCACATATGGAAATTCACCCGGGACCCGCTTTTACAATTTCCCAAGCAAGCCATACGAACTGTGCCGACGTGATCGCTGGATCGCGCTTGGTTTGGATTTGGGTTGAAGTGCATTCGGGTTGAAGTGGTTTGGGTTGAAGTGCATTCAGTAAATACTTTCAGGTCATGAATGGCAGGTTACCATCATCCCTCAAGAAGAAAGCATATAACAGCTGTATCTTACTGCTACTCATCTTTGGGAAGAAATATGGAGGCTAAGAAAAGAGTTAAACTTAAATTGAGAACCTTGCAGAGCTATGGAACGAAAACCTGCAGGTGTAACATTAAGAGGTGGGAAGCATGCTGAATGGGCCGCGGAACAAATGCGAGTTAATAACATACTAGTCAAAAACAAGAAGAAATGGTCAGGTCAATTAATCTGAAGGCAAGATAACATGGTCCATAAGGGTGACAGAGTGGATTCCAAGGGAAGGCAAGTGTAGCAGTGGGCAGACGACATTAGGAAGATTTCAGAGATCAAATGGATGAAGCTGGCATAGGACTGGGTTAATGGGAGTAATATGGGAGAGTCCTTTGCCCTGCAGTGGGGTAGTCAGGTTGGTGATTGTGATGTTGAAAAGATGTGAAGTGATAATCGCATGCAAGCTGTATTGTGCCGCTGACGGTTGGGAGTGCATTGGTCGAACAATTATTCCTTGTAAAATAATTTATTGCATGTTTAAACTATCTTTCATACATTGTCATTGTCCAACATTTGTGCAGAGGTTGTCTTTTACAACCTCACACTATATTCTGTCCAACATTTGTGCACTCGTGTAGTGCTTTCAGATAATGTTCAAAATAAAAGCTTCTGAGTTTCGGCACTGCTGCTGCCAAGAACTCATCATTGCTTGCAACAGGAATTGTCACCGAGTCTGCGTTGTAATACACAAAAAAATGACACATTTCAAGGCCTAAGACATGCAGACACACTTGAATCTGTGTGTAGTACTGATGGTGTTTCTTCAGCTGCAGCTCTCTCTTGCCAACTAAATACTTAAGCAAAGGCTTCTCTGTTACTTTCTTCTGACGTTGACTAAATGGGCACTTTATTTTTAGAGGAATGACTTCCGCTTCATTATTTCTGGAAGGTAAATTTGTTTTGTTACATAAGGGCAAATGTCTTCAGGCCATTTACCTGAATCCTGAATGTGGCATCAGGACTATATGCAGTCATGCCTCTTCAGGCCACTTACCTGAATATGCCATCAGGGCTACATGCCAGCCATGGCTCTTCAGGCTTCACAACAAGCCCGAACTGGGTAACCTTTACATTGTGTTGACACTCAAACGCCACACGCGCTCTTGGCTCCTTTGCCAGCCCATAGAGCACAGCAGGGCCCCTGAAGGGAGTCTCTGTTACAATTTTTTTTGCTCGTTCATAGAGCTGTGCATCACAACATGTAAGAATCCTGTGTGCCTGGAAAAGCAAGCATACGCACAAAAATCATAAGCTGCGGCTGAATACAGTTGATCCCCCATTAAAATCAAACGTGAACCAAAGGCACTTTTTACGTACTTTGTTAATCAGTTGTTTTTGTTCTTGATCCAAAAGATTTTTGTGAGCTCTCATTTCCTTACGTAATAAATTATTAGTTACTTTAAATAGATAAGCTTACAGTTTTACACAAGCACTGCTCACATTCATACAGGTGTATCTGAAAAAATAAATTTTAGTAATGAATAAAATTGTGGACAAAGCACAAAACAAAGAATGAGGGATGTGACGCATCAATTTGCTTGCCAGTGTTTAGACAAGGGGAGATAAGTCCTGTTGCCAAAACATGACAAGCAAGCTCAAGTTCCTCTCCATAGTTCACTAGGTTTCGGTCTGTGTCGAATTCCGTACTCCTTTCTTCTCGTCTGCAATGAATAGATAACGGCGAATTACCTTTGTTGCAGTGATCCTCGGGAATCTCTCATTCTTCCATTCGCTTCTGTCATGTAATGTCCGAGTCGACAAAGCAGCAACATCATCAGGTTGCAGAGAAGCGTACAGGTCTCTCTCCCAGTCTGAGAGCCTAGGTAGGTTGAAGTACAGAGAATGTGGGAAGGCACCCCAAATTATTGCAGCTCTCTCAACATCAATGCTGCGTGCTGTTAGAAGCGTTACCAAAGGGACGGATGCAGCGCTGCATGTGTAAAAAGACAAATGGGAAGGGGGGGGGGGGGGCAGAGGTTGCAGTGTTATGTTAAAAGCGGAGGTATTGCATGGGGGGGGGGGGGTCGTTGTCACGCCGCTGCACCGAGTGCAGCTGGCCCTAGTGACACCTTTGGCAGCTGTTTTCTCTTGGATAACTAAAATGTACAGCTGAGGTAAAGAAGATTACAAAAGAACGAAGCACAAACCTGTTCGGGAAGCAAACTGCTTCAAGAACAAATTTGCTGTCAGTGCGAGTTTTGACAACATAACTGTGGAACTTCCTCCGGTCACTGTCCCACTGAAAAAGCCCTAGAGGCTGATCTGAGCAAAATGCGATAGGTGTGAAAGCCGATTCTTCAATAGCGCCGGCTTCTGCACGAAGCATATCTGCACGAAGCATATCTTCTGCACGAAGCATATCTGGCAGCTTTCGGTGCGGAAAAAGTGACGAGAAGAGAGACAAAGACGCGAAAATGCACAAAATTTAATTCTGGCTTCAGACAACTATGCTTCTAAAAATATCAAAAAAATTCTTGTGTAGGATGCTCCTAACGCAGCGATCTTTAATATCGAAGACATAACACAGCTTTATTGAGATCCCATTTCTATCTAAAATTTTCTGAGTGCTTCTGTTAGTTTATTTCGTTTTCACAGTCCTTTTTCCTCTGAAGTGTTTAAAAGAGAGTCTCTTTCAATGGCCTTATCTAGAGGAAGAAATGGGTTTGGCCAGGGCATGTAATGCGAAGCCAAGATTACCGCTGGTACTTAGGGTAACAAAATGGATTCCAAGAGAGGGTGGCAGAGCAGGGGACAGCATAAAGTTAGTTTGGCGAATGAGATTAAGAAATTTGCGGGGATACGGTGGCCGCAAGTGGCAAAGGACACTGTTATTTGAAGTGACATAGGAGAAGCCTTTGCCCTGCAGTGGGCGCAGTCAGGCGCATGATGATGATGGTTTCGGGAGGAGGCTATGCTGAAACGCGTTCTGTTTTTACAACCGCAAAGAAATTTTTACTGTTACCCGTTTGCGGGCATAAAGAACAGAATAATATGTTTCATTGACAACTGCTACTTTACCTCCTTTTTTATTACTGCTATTGATACTTCTTTTTGCGAAGAAGGCAACCCTGTTCAGCAAAAACACGATTCCAAAGAGCTTTCTTAAATAAAAGGTTTGGTGGCGCGACCTATACCGAATTTTCTTCCCCCCTTTCTTCGGTGTTGATGACAAATTTTTCACTTGTTTTTGCCGCAGGATAGATGAAATTTCAACGAATCAACAAGTGGATAATGAGAAGACATGCCCGGGACAAACATTGTTCGCGTCTACAAACATGGCTTCTTCTCTTTTACACAACACTCATCTGGGGCAGCAGTTTTGCTTGCAATACCCAAATTCCAAGTAAGATATCTCCTTTTAAGGCGGAAGCCTTTAATGCCTCATCGTTGTAAGCAGGAGCTGTCGACAGAAAATGTCACGCTTTTCAGTTGGTCGAAACGGTCGTAACGTCACAGTGCGCGAATTTCAAACGGGGCCAATTGTACTTTGGGTACTAACCATGCAACCAATTAATGGGATCGAACAGTGATGTTCCAAGTAAGTTTGAGTTTAGTTAATTGCTTACTTAACCAGTTAGCCTAATTAACCTTTCTAGTCAGACCAGATAAATAAATAAAACCGAGTAAGAAATTGGCCGAGCTTGGGAATCGAACCCCGGTCTCCGGAGTGCGAGTCGAGCACGCTACCACTTCGCCATGCCAGCTCGATGGTTTGGAATGAACAAAGGTGAGTCTAGTGAACACAGTGTCTTCGTTCACTCTCATCTTCCTCCCTTCCCGTTACGGCGAGGTTCAGGTGTGCACCAAGATATGCGAGACAGATACATTTCCTTTCCTCAAAAACCAATTTACTGACCAGCAAGGCGTATTTGTCCGCGTTTCAGATTGGTCCAAATTGTCGTGATGTCACCACGCGCGAATTTTGACGGGTGTCCACCGAAATATGTGAGACAGTTACTGCGCAACTTTCTTTCGTCAAATACAATTTTCGACTAGTGTCTACTGAGATATGCGAGACAGTTAATCCGTAATTTCCTTTCCTCAAATACAATTTTCATTTTCTACATTACGGCCCCTCTTTCTTCTTTCACTCCACTTCCTCCCTTCCTGTACACTGCGATTCAGGTGTCCACCGATACGACAGAAAATTACTGCGCCATTTCCTTTCCTTAAAAACCGTTGCGTTAAAAGGGCAAGGCATCGCGCCGAACAGGTGGTGGCGTTCAATGGACTCCGTGGCAGCGCTACAACACGCTGTCGCGTTCCACTCCTAAAGGCGAAGCTTAAGCGTCATTAATTGGCAGTTAATTAACGCACCAACAAAATGTGAAGTGAACAATCGCGTAGCAGAATGCAGCACTCAGGCGTTCGCCTTTCAGCACTTTAGCCGCTAAAGTTCCTCGTAATTTTTCAAGTTTTACCTGTCCCTCTTTTCGCAAACATTACAATTTTTAGAACAAATCATTTATATTGTTCACAGTCGGGAAGATTCTGCGTGCATCTTTGTCATAATCTTCGGGTTGGGGTATAAATATATCCGCAAGAATCATTCACCTTCTCCAGAAAAGTTTTTTACTGGTTTAGTGACCTCCATTTATATGCACACGCTCTATTGTTCGCAAAACTGAAACCGGTAAGCTCCGACAATCAGTTCTAAATTTTTAAAATAGGTGTTTACGTCTATGCGGAAAGGACTGGCAAATCAAAATACAAGCTGTTATATTATAAAAAAGGTACCTATGTTCTGAGGCATTCTAATGCAGCGGGATGAAAAATAACAGGAGGTAAAATGAGGCGACATGAGGAAAATTTTCGACGGTACGTTACTTCCTACTGCGAAATTTGAGCGCAGCTTATCAGCTGTTTCAGCTTTTTGATAGATTGAGGGAAATTCGGGCAAGACATGTATGTACAATAAGAGGCAACTTGTTATTTTGTACCTATATTCCATCTTCAAGAAACACTCCACTAACAGTTCTTGATTGTCATTAAGGGAGCTTTGTGGACGGAGAAATAGATGATGGATATATGCTCGAATTAATGCACCAATGCCTGGTTCTCAAATACGAGGTCTGCGCAAGTATTTCGCGAGGTTGTTACAGCTGCAGGAGGCGTAACGAGCGAGAGGAACGGGATGTTCGCCCGCATAAGTGGTAAGGAATTCCCGCTTGTCTTTACCTCTACATTAAATTCTCCACCGACCCTGCCACCCTGGCAGGTGGCAGCGTTTCTGGCACAACATTGTCAATGCCGCAGTACGCAGCGCATATCTGTCACTACCGCTCGTTTGTGGTGTCCACTTTTCCAAGAGGGCAGTTAGGCGCCTTCCCTCTGGTTCAGGTGTCCATCGAGATTTGTGAGACTGATATTGCGCATTTCTTTTCCTCAAACACCAATTTACAAATTTTACCCTCTGCTTTCCCATCCCCCGCTCTATTGGTTTCGCAGCCGTGGGAGACAGATACTGCGCATTTCCTTTCCTAAAAAAAATACAGAAGACACTTAGGAGATTTTAAAGTGCTCTTGGCGAAAGCCTTGTGGTCAACCCACTACCTCTAAAGAGGGCGTCTACTACGTGGACATCACTGGGCCGTCGCCCGCAGGATTCTACACGGCTGCCGTAGTCCGGGGGGGATTCAATGTCGATGGGCTATCCTTTCGGGCCCATAATTCAGCGCGAGCGGAGGAAGTTGCAATAGCTCTCGCTGCCGCCGGTTCAATATCGAGAACGGTTATCACAGACCCCCGCCGGGCCTGTAAACACTATTTTCAGGCGAAATATTACCTCTTGCCTCCCAAATACTGAGACGGGCTCCCGCCGATCCAACTCGCACAAAAGTAATCTGGACTCCTGGCCACCAGGGTCTACGAGGCAATGAGGCCGCTGATGCGGCCGCTCTAGCGCTCACACAATGGGCTCCTCATCCCAGCTCTCCTGGCTCAGAAGCTCATAAACAACTGCTGCGGTTCCGCGAAATCTTAATTCCTTACTGCGACAGCCACCACCTCTACCCGGCACCTGCCAAGGGGTTGAGTAAGGCGGAGGAGCGAACTCTGCGGCGCTTGCAGACAAGAACTCTTCTCTGGCCTGCCATCGCCAAACGCTTTGATCCGAAGACAGATGGGCGCTGCCCGCACTGTGGAGAGATCTGCGTTATCTTTCACATGGTGTGGGCATGTAATTAGAATCCTCACCTTCCCCCTCCCTCACACCCACCCGAGAGGCATTGGAGACTGCCCTCAACTGCTCCACACTGGAGTCCCAAAGGGCTCTAGTAAAGCGGGCGCGAGACTGGGTATCGGCGTGCGGTGTTCCGGACTAAGGATACCGACAATGTAGTGGAGTCTTGGAATCCCTAAACTCTTTCTGAGTATTAAAAAAGTTTTTCACCACCACTCCGAATCGCTTGGCGCGGAATCACTTGGTCGCTTCGGAGCCATGCGCCTCACTCACACGACTGCAACGAGACGTCTGATGAAGTAGCGGTGGTGTAGCTGTCACCGCCGACGCGCGCGCGCTTATTATGCCGCTACTGTGTGACGTCGCGGTTGCTATGCACAGCTACGACCACCACTGGTGCGCCGGTTGATAAGGAGGGGAGGAGGTTGCTCTTTTATGTTCTCCTTTCCAAGCTCCCGCTCCATTGCTGTCGCAGCTTAAATGGTGTCCACTGCTGGTTACAACGGACAACGGCGGCGGCGACGGCGACGTCGCGAAACGCAGAAACGGCCGCGGAATTGCTGAAGCGGAATTGCTGAAGGGTAGCAAGCTAACGTTTAAAACTGCCTGCGATATTGCTAGGAGTATCGAAATGGCCCGGAAGGAAAGACAGGATTTTCAACTCAACGTGGGGCAAGGGATAGCCAGCGCTCTTCACCGAAAGCGAGACGGCGTGAAACACCCACCGCTTAGTCGAAAAGGCACTTCTACGGTGCCCGCTGGGTAGGGGCGACGAAATCGCTTTACTGTTTCCGATGCGGCTCAGAGCATGAAGCATCTACTTGCAAATTTCGGCAGTATAATTGTCGCTTGTGCAACCGTGTTGGACACTTAGCGAATATAATCAGGGACAGAAGTGGTGATTCTGCGAACGCCATAGCTGACGACAGCGATACGGGTGAACTGCTGCTGCGCAATATTTATTCATGTGAAGGCCGCATAGGACGTTACGAAATGTTTCTGAAGATTGAGCAGCAAAATGTTCGCATGCAGATCTGCATCAGTTGTACCAGAAGCACTGTGCAGGAAATACTGGCTCATCCTAACCAATGAGCCATACAGTCTAAAGCTGAAAACTGGAGGCACTCAGCTGCCTGTAACCGGGACGCTAACCGTTTCGGTAGAGCACAACGGTCGGCACAAGCAGCTTCCATTAATTGTCATAAAGAGGAACGAGAATGCCAACACTGTGCTGTTGGTGGTGGTGGTGGTGAAAACTTTTATATTGTAAAAAAGAGTTTGGGAGCCACAGAGTGGCCCCGCTACATGGTCGGCGTCCCTAGTCCGGGACACCGCACGACGAGGCCCCGTCTCTCGCCCGTTTCACCAGAGCCCTTTGGGACTCAAGCGAGGAGCAGTTGAGGAGGGCAGTCTCCCATGCCTCTCTGGAAGGGGTAGGGGAGGGGGGGAGGTGGGGATTTTGAGTACATGGCCACACCATGTGGAAGATATCACAGGTCTCCCCACAGTGTGGGCATCGCCCATCCGTGTTAGGATCGTAATGTTTTATTATTGCAGGACAGAGTAGAGTACCTGTCTGCAGGCGCCTTAAAGTTCGCTCCTCCGTCTTACTCAGCCCTTTTGCAGGGGCCGGGAAAAGGCGGTGGTTGTCGCTATAATGTGTTAATATTTCCCTGAATCGCAGCAGCGGCTGGTTAGTCTCCGAGCCAGAAGAGCTGGGATGAGGAGCCCGGTGAGTAAGCGCTCGGGCAGCCGCGTCAGCGGCCTCATTACCTCGTAAGCCCTGGTGGCCAGGAGCCCAAATGATTCGTTTGGGTGTTGGATCAGTGGCAGTCCGTCGTAGAATACAAGCAGCTAAGGGGGAGATCTCCCCTGCCAAGTAATGTTCACATGCTTTTCGGGAGTCCGTGATGATTATTCTCGAATTGGCGTGGGCGGCAGCAAGCGCTATCGCTACTTCCTCGGCCCGCATTGAATTCGGGGCTCGAAAGGAGAGTCCATCAACGTGCATTTTCTGGTGAACGACAGCGGCCGAGTAAAATCCAGTGGGCGATGGCCCTGCTACGTCTACATAATATACACCGGGTCGGGAGCCGTGTTGTCTCTCAAGAGCCCGAGCCCGCGCTTGTCGTCTGTTTTCATGCATGTCGGTGTCCATGTTACGGGGGAGCGGGGAGACCCAGAGCATATGGCGCCATAGTACTGGGATACGCTCCACCTCCTCTGGAGTGCAGTCGTGTTGTTGGAGTGCAGTCGTGCTGTTGGGACGTGACAGGCTGGCAGCACTTACATTAGACTGGTCTAGTGTGCATGGGGTTTGCTTGGACAAAGTTTCGGCGTTGCTTGAAATGTACGCCAAGATTTTTGAGCAGGCTCTGGGCCTATGAAGAACAGCGCGATTAAATTGTTTTTGAAAGAGAATAGCGCACCAGTCTTTTCTAAAGCGCGATCGATGCCGATTAGGGATGCGTGCGTCTTCAGAATTGCTGAATCGCGTGAGTGCAGGAGTATTAGTACTTGTTAACCAGAGTTAGTGTGCGACGCCACTAGTGGTCGTGCCTAAACCGAGCAAACAGATCAGGGTGTGTGCAGACATTAAAGTGACGCTAAATCAATGCCTAAGAACGGATCACTACCCCCTTCCCGTTATGGAGGATCTGCTTGTAAAAATGGCAAGGTGTAAATAGTTTACGGCGCTTGATTGGTCTACTGCATATCAGCAGTTGGACTTCTATCCGCAGGCGCAGTAGCTAGTCGGGGTCAACACACACCTGTGATTTTCGAAGTACTCGCGTTTACCCCATGGCGTTAATAGCGCACCTTCAATCTTTCAGGCACTCATGGATGACGTGTTGAAGGGACTTGATCGTGTAGCGTGCTATCTGGACGATGTGGTGATTCCAGGGGCTTCATTTGACGAGTGTTTTGATAAAATGAAAAGCGTGCTGTGACTGTTCCAGGACAGAGGCATACGATTAAAGAAAGAAAAGTGCAAGCTATTTCAAACGTCGGTCTCGTACTTCGGCCACATTCTTGACAAAAAGGGCATACGCCCGTCGGATGAAAAAGTGAGGCCGATAAGTGAGGCGCGGGCACCAAAGAATGCGGCACATTTGCGATCCTACCTGGGTTTTATTAACTTTTATTTGAAATTTGTTCCCAACATGGCCGCAAGGCTGAGGTCATTGTACGACGTTGTAAACCAAGGAAAAGGCTTTATGTGGTCACGCGAGGCAGAGCAAGCGTTTCAGGAAAGGGGAATGTGGCCAACGAAAGATAAGGCTTCGACATCCTGCGATCACACCAAGGAGATAGGGCTTGTGTGTGATGCAACCACGTAAGGCGTTAGCGCCATTCTGTTCCATAATATTGGTAGAGAGAAAAAGCCAATCGCATATGCGTCGAGGGCGCTAAGCAAAGCAGAGCAAGGTTATGCTCACCTTAAAAAAGAGGCTCCCGCCGTGGTATTTGGGCTGAAGAAGTTTCACAAGTACCTCTTTGAGCGTAGTTTCATCATTTATTCAGATCACCAGCCATTAGCTAGCCTTCTGCCGTACGGCAAGCCCGTTCCAATAATGTCAGCTGCACGCATGCAACACTGGGCTTTGCTGCCAGTGGCGTACGATTACAAATCGGTGTATTGTAAGGGCAGCGATGTTGAAAACGCTGACGCGTTCCCGCGCTTGCCTTTGGCGAATGATCACTACGACTCACATTACGTACATTTTTTCTCAGTTGTCAGTGAACTTCCCCTGTCCACGAACGTCATTGGGACGGGGAGGAGCACAGATAGTGTGCTATCTAAAGTGTTGATGTACACGATGAGTGGCTGGCCTACACATGTAGCTGACAATGAATTGTCCCCGTACTTGGTTCATCGGCATTAACTGTCCGTAGCCCAGTATTGCGCTACGTGGGGAAATCATCTGATTGTTCCCCACTGCTTCGGCAAACAAGTGTTGCCTGCTGGCCCGAAAGACGTGGGTTCGATCCCGGCCGCGGCGGCTGAATTTCTTTGGAGGAGAAATTCGAGGCCCGTGTACTGTGCGATGTCGGTGCACGTTAAAGAACCCCAGGTGGTCGAAATTTCCGGAGCCCTCCTCTACGGCGTCTCTCATAGCCTTAGTCGCTTTGGGACGTTAAACCCCATAAACCAACCAACCAAACAAGTGTTGCCAGTTTTGCAAGAAGGTCACCTCGGAGCTACACGTATGAAAATGCTCGCGCGTAGCTGTCTGGTGGCCTCAGTTAACTGAAGATATTGGGTGTGTTAAAGTTTGCTGTACTTGCCGGTGGACGCCGAAGGCTCTGCCGAAGGCCCCACTATAAGCTTGGGGTTGACCTAGCTACAGATGGCAACGACTCTACCTGGATTTCGCATTCACACACAACCAGTGGCTTTTTGTGTTATTGGATGTGTACTGGAAATGGGTAGTAGTGTTCGCGATGAATTCTACAACGACAGCTAGGCTAGCTATTGAAAAGATAGGCAGTGTGTTCGCATCGTATGGTCTTCCGGACAAGGTAGTTACGGACGACGGGCCACAGTTGACTGCGAAGAACTTCGCAGAGTTTGTGCTCAAGCACGGAGACTGTCATATCAGGACACCTCATTACGACCCGGCGTCAAATGGAAGCGCCGAGAGGTGCGGCCAGACGGTTAAACGGGATATTCTGCGACAGCTTCTGGACGAAAGGTCATCGGGCATCAGTAAACACTACAACACCGCCCTGACATATTCCTGTTCAGGTACCGGAACACCCCTACCACAACAACGGGGCGAACGCCAGCTGAACTCTTCCTCTCGTGGAAACCCCGCACTCGCCTCACACTGCTACAGCCAGAGCTGGAGAGGCATATAGAAGAGCGTTTCATCAAAGTTAAGGGCCGAGCCGAAGAAAAAAGAGGGCCATGGTGGGCATTCAAAGAGGGCGGAACGGTTCTGGTCCAAGGCCTTTGTCAGGGTGAGGTCAGCTGGTTGCCTGGGGTCATTGAAAAAAAGGGGCAGTGCCGTTATGTACATTGTGCGTGTAGAACCCGGGAACTCATTCGTGCCTGTAGGCAATTTCCATCCGTGTTATTTTGACAGTGACGAACAGGGGCATAGTGAGCCTCCCTGTTTGGTGCCGAGTTCAGTTTCAGACCCTGTGCTGGAGGCGTCTGCTACGAGGCCTCCTGTTCCCGTACTGGAGTCTACGAGCTCTGCTGGAGCACCGCCCGAGCCACTCTAAGGCTCGGCTTTTTTGGGTCAGCGGAATGCCAGTCCACGCCAAGATTTTGTACCGCCGTCTCCTCTTCGAGAACGTGCATACCCTCAAAGGGATGCACAGACTCTTCGACGCAGTGCTGGTGCAAGGAAACCTCCCGATTGCTACAGGCCATAAGCAATGTGTCATGTGAAGCGCGTGCGACGTCACATTGATAGCGCATCCCTCAGCGAAATATAAGCGCTGCGTTCCGCGGGCGCTCGGGATTCTCGGCTCGACACGGGCGTGCCGATGAAGCGTCTATGCTGCTCGTCACCCTGACTCTGACTCTGCCCCATCGCTCACGGCTACAGCACTTTTACCCATATGATCAGAAACACGAGCTTTGATACAGGTCGGGAGAGGTCTATTGGATCGTCCCAGGTATTACGCGACAGCGGAAGGAGCTCATTCTGCTGAAATCCCGACGTCGCCAAGCGTCGTAACAACTGCAGTCGGAAAAATTCCTACAATTCTTGTAACCAGACAATAGAGAAGAAACGTTTGGGTTAGAACCCAGCCCCAGTACGACAGGTAGGCTCGCAAGGTTTTTTTTTTTTTGCTGCGCCTAGGCCTTGAAGGGTCTTTGGTTAACGGCTTGAAATTGCACGTAGTGATAATGCGGCGTTAAGATGCATCATTGTACCGAAAGAAATGGTGTGCATGTGTATAGAATGGCGTAGTATGCCGCGCACTGTAACCTAGATAGTGACAGATGATTGGCAATAGATAATTCAGATTGTAATAGACGATTATGGTCCGTAATGTGATTGTGGATTGTTTATCTTTAAGATTTACGAAAGAAAAGGAGAACAAGGAGTAGGCGCTACCAAGAATCTCACGGAGCGGCTGTTGTACGTCACATGACTTAAAAAGAGAGAATGGCGCACAAAAGGAGACAGGACGAGCGAGAAAACACGAACAAGCAGGCGCGATGTGACGCGTGCCACTAGGCATAGGCAATGCCCAGCATTGTGCGTTGTGCCCAACATTGTGCACCTCACGCATTTGGTGTTTTATTCAATGATGTTTTGCGAATCTGCACCATAACATTATTTCACCACTGGTGTGTAAAGAGGCTGCTGCTATAAACTTTAGCTCAAACGATTCCAATGCCTGCATGGTCACCCTCCTTTATTTACGGCACATTCAGCAAAATCGAAGCGAGATGTTTGTTCAGCACCTTGAGACATACCCCTAAGGATGCTTCTCGATGATTGATCTTTCACGCATAAATCATATGTCTATGTAAAGAAAGAAGGCACACCATAAATCTGATTTCATGAAGAACAGTGAATTTCTGTAAGCCACTGAAAGAAAGTTTTGCGGTGTTTTGTCCCTCTACGCTGGACACTCTTCAAATCGCTGCTTAAAGAAAGACGCGGCACTGTTTGCATGTTTCTGTTCACGCCGAGCACACAACCGAGATGGAGACGGTAGTTACTCAACAAAGTGAGCTCAAGTGCGCACTAATGTGCTAGAAGGATGGCGTCGCCGTCATTAAATCCTGCTTCCCCATCGTGGCCTTCACTGCTCAAGCATATTTCCCTCTCCTACCCTTTTCAATCTCGCTATGGCCCCCCTCGCCTCCCAGCGAGCTGAAATTCCCGACTTGCATCATATATTATAGGCCGATGACATCACTCTCTGGTGTTCACCTGGCTCTCCCGGTCACGTACAGGACACCCTGCATCATCATCATCAGCCCGACTACATCCACTGCAGGGCAAAGGCCTCTCCCATGTCTCTCCAGTTAACCCTGTCCTTTGCCAGTTGCGGCCACTGCATCCCCGCAAACTTATTAATCTCATCCGCCCACCTAAATTTCTGCCGCCCCCTGCTACGCTTGCCTTCTCTTGGAATCCACTCCGTTACCCTTAAAGACCAGCGGTTATCTTGCCTTCGCATTAGATGCCCTGCCCACGCCCATTTCGTCCCCGTCCCCGCCTCTTTCTCTATCGCTATAGGTCGGACCCTTCCAGTCCCAACTGCCCCTGTATCTATGCGGACCTTGCCCATTGCCTCTTCTATTGCCCGGCTGCTCAGCAGTCGTGTTCCTACACCCCACCCTCTCTATCCATCACCACCTGGCTTGACTGGCTTGGCGCTAAAGGGGAAAAAGAACAGCGACTTCTGGTCGCCCAGGCGGTCGACATGCTCGGCCTATAAATTATGGTCGAATAAACGTCTTTTACTACTACTACTACATGTTATTGTGCACCAATCTCGTCTTTCGGAACGAAGTCCTTCATCACTGAGACAGCCACGATAGGGTTCCGCCATCCTTGCACTCGACGTAGGCGTAGGCAGGCCCTGTTACCTTCGATCGTGGATGGAGTAAGGAAAAACAAAGAAATGCGCAAAGCACTGTATGACAATAAGTGAACGAAGATGAGAGAGCGTCAGCGTATTTTCGCGGCTAACTTCGTCGCCGCATACTCAACTGAACCGCAGGAAAGAGGAAAACAGGTATCAAAGCGACGCGGTAAAAGGCGGGGGGGGGGGGGAGGCTCTTCTGCATATCATCAACGCGCAGTGACCAGACACAGTGAACAAGTAGTAGATAGAGAAAGAAAGAAAGAGGAAACTTTATTGTCAGCAGCAGGGCAGTGATGTTATTTAGTTCTTTAGCTGCTCCGGGTGGCCGGCAGTTTGTCTGTCAGCGACCTCCTGCGCTCTTGTCGTGGCCCCGGACTAACCGTCTGGGTCCAGACTAGCGAGAACAGTTTCCCATTTTTCAAGCGTGGGAGATGTGACTAGATCGGACGGAGGCGGATCCTCCGTCCAGTCCCAGATTATGTGGTCTAAGGTGGCAGTCTCACCGCACAGCTGAGAGTACGGATTTACCAAATCGGGAAAGATATTGGAATATGTCCGCGGGTTTGGCTGCCACCGCGTTTGCAGTCGCCGCCACGTGGTAGCCTGTTCGCGGCAGAGCTAAACGCGCGGAGGAGGCAGGCTCACTCTAAGCTCCCTGTAATAGCTTGTTATGGCCTGATATGTAATTTGTGTTATCGCCTCTTGGGACATCAGGGTCAGAGGACCCCTAACCGGCTCGGCTGACAAACTCTCGAGCATACGGTGAGAGGCCTCGTTGCCTGAAACACACGCGGCGGCTCGGACCCACGCAGGACACTTCCTTCCTGTAGTGTGGCATCGTACGAATAATTTTTTATGCAGTAGCGGAGATGTATACCTTCGCGAAGTTGCGAAGGGCCGTTTTGGAGTCACTGACAATTGTGCTGGTGCCTTCCTGAACGATCGCTAGTGATATTGCAGCCTCTTCGGCGTCTTGCACTCGCTCCGTGACGCGACATTATTGCACATTGAATAGGTTGGGGCAACCGAAAAGGAAATAAAAATAATAGGCCCCTGCCTGCACCGTTTACACACAACAGGCTTAACCCAATTGGAAAATAAAAGAGGATGCCCGTAGGCAAGTTGTAATTTGACCACCCGTGGGTGGAAAAATAAAATATTAGGGATAATGCTACATTAGCGACCCACAGCCGAGAGAGCGGGCCCGGGGAGGCTCCCCTGACCTCCCCTGGGAAGTAGCGGAAAGGGAAATGGGACGTGGGAAGGGAATGGGGACAGCGAGATTTTTGTTCTGATCCTTCAATTATCTCGACTCCATTACTGGCCCGCCTGGCCAGGGCAGGGAGAGCATCGAGATTGCCCAATGGTGCGGCCCCACTCACGGGATGCCCGACCACCCACCATACGCAACGGGCTCCGACCGTCGGAGACAGGAAAACCTAACACGGGGTCAGTAGCTACCTGGGGCTCCTCATCGCTCACTAGAAGGATTTTCCCACCTGCCGGCTACTAGCCGTTGAAGGTTTTTCGCGGTTTTTCGGACACCGGAAGTATGTGTGATTGTCCACGCCAGTGGACGCCCAGTTCGTCAACGGCCTCGCGGCCTCAGAACTGGTCAGACTCCGGGGGGCCCATCTGTGCTTCCTCCAACCATCCATGCACTTATTTCCTCTCCTAGCTTACTCTTCTCCTACTGAGGAGAGAGTGTTCAAGGCTGGGCGACCGGGCCACTAACCAAGAACGTGGCTTAGGATGAGATGACCCGGGCCTACTCCACCGGTACTCCACACATCTTCGGTTTTCGCCAGACTCTTACGAGGCAGTACTAAGCCCTCATCCCCCGGCATCCCGTAGGCGGTTAAGCCTGCGGCCGGCCGTAAGGCCGCTTCCCCGGGGCGGCGGTCCTCAGAGCCTGGCCACTATGAACCCCCGCGCGGACCTGGTTTCTCCGTAACCAGAAACCGACGCGTCGGTAGCCAGACTTGCACGCCCCCGCGCGCAGAGGAAGGAAGGTAGCATGTATTCGAAAACCTTTTGGCGTTTTGACATGCCTTCCGGGCCGGATTTCGTGGGTCCAACCTGAGTATAAACCCAGGCCTGCCTCCGCTCAGGCATCGGACCTCACGTGCACGACTGGCCCTCACAGTCGTCTGGGAGTCGCTGCCACTCCCATTGGGGGTTTGCATCCCCAGAGGATGGGTCCCGGCCATCCCATCCCCACTGCTGGCATTGCACCGAAACAAAGCCTAGTAGCCGAAACTACACCGGCCCGTATTCGGTGGCGGGGGGGGGGCCATGAGCAGGCTGCACAGTCAGATTTCCCCCCCACATTATTGCACAGCAAGAAATTAGGGGGCTAGTTTCTCTAGTCAACTCTAAGGCATATCATCAATTAGGCATGGTAGAGAAGCGGGATTTGCTCACCGCCAGCCTAGTTCACAGGAGCATCACAGCGATCCAGCATGAGATAGAAGGCGCCAAAGCGGATTACACGCTAGTAGAAGTGGTTCCCCGAAAAAAAAAGGGGAACCAAGCGTCTTCATCCTTAATGTATACAGCTCTCCTAAAGGCAGGAGCTGGGCTGGACCACCTCAGGAGTGCGGTAAAGCTTGCGGGTAGGGCGCAGCATGTCGTATTTGGGGACATTAAAGGTGCACTCCAGAGGAATCTGAACTAGAGCTGTGCACGGGCCGCAAATTTCAGCCCGCGCCCGGCCCGAGCCATACACTACTGACGGAGGCCCGGCCCGGCCCGACACTGAAGAAACCTAAGCCCGCCCGGGCCCGGCCCGAGTTAAGGCCCGGCCCGGGCCCTGCCCGACCTGCAAAACTGAAATTGAAGTGACCATGAAACAGAAAGAGATAATTTAAGGAAAATCAGTCTATTTCAATGTTTTTAAAATGCTCGGCTCTCATGGTCTAGATGAAAATTAGTGACTATATGCAAACACGGGGCATGTAGAGAGTTATCACTCCAAGTTATTATGTATGGTGACTCGCGGAGGCACTCGAATCGTCACGGAGGGGGCGACCCCAATGAGTCGCCAGAGACATGTTTGATGCCCGATTTCGCTGCCCTCCGTGACGAATCGAGTCGCGCGACCTCCGTGCATTCACGTGACGCAACTAAACTATGCGCCTACGCAGGTAACCATGGCGAGCAAGAAGATAATGGTCACAACACGTCGTTGTTGCCACACGAGCGAGAATCCTGTTGTCCCGTACATGTGATAATGACCCCCCACCCCTCCCACCCGGCCCCCGTCAACGCGTGGCGGAGGGTACTTTTGCGAGTGCCTTCGGTTCCACACACCTCCCCTTCCTTTGTGCATTGTCATTTGGGCTCGTGAGACCACTCATGTGGAAATTAGTTTCGAACCTTGCAACAGTAGGCCGGCTGGAGCCACGCAGGAGCAATCGCGATCGCGAAGCCCGGCCGGCCCGTCCGAGACAAATATACCGTGGCCCGAGCCCGGCCCGGGCCCGGGTGAATAGACTTCCGCAAGGCCCGAGCCCGGCCCGCGGGCCGGGCCGGGTACGGGCTTTCGGGCCGGCCCGAGCCCGTGCACAGCTCTAATCTGAACTCGTCTTTTTGCCGCGGGAACTCGATCCACACGTTCCGAGCATTCCTAGAAACGTCGACTTATTGCCCTGTGTGGGCGACTTCAATAATTAAATTAAATTAACGTCCGGCTCCCGCCTTTATTTTTTTAATTCTCCCCGTACGGTAGGCGGAGTCGACCGAATCGTGGAGTGCCTTTCAGCAAGCTCTGTGGAGGCGTTGTTTTAGCTTTATTTTGTTTTTTATGTTTCCGTGAATAAATGGCTTCATTCGCAGGTAATATAGCCGCAAAATAAACGCGCAGAAATAAAAATTCGCGCGGACAATTTTCTTCGACGGATTACTACGTATTACTCCGCCGATGGCAGAGCGGCAAGCTGCCACGGGACTGGGTGAAAGGCACTCCACGCTTTGGTCCATTCCGCCCACCGTACGGGGTGGATTAAGAAAGAAAGGCGGGAGCCGGACGTTAATTTGATTTAATTATGGAAATCAGGCACACAGGGCAATAAATCAAAATTTTTAAGGATGCTCGGAATGAGTAGATTGAGTTCCCGCGGCAAAAAGATGGGTTCAGATTCCTCTTCACTGCACCTTAAACGCGCGACATCTGGCGTGGATATATCTAAAAGTCGACCCGAAGGGCGCAGAGGTGTTGAAAATCATTGAAGACCCTAGCTTAACCATCTTGAACGACCCATAGCAACCAACCCATATAGGCAATGGTGCTAGTAAAGATATGAGCCCCGACCTCACGGTGACGAGGAACCTTCAGAGGGCTGAGTGGCTCAGTACCGGAGTGCCATTGGGCAGCAACCACTACGTCGTCTCTTTTATCTTCGACACTTCGGCACTCGCGTGCGCGTGGCCGCGCTGGTCAGGGGCTGGGCGAGTGTTGTCGACCCAGGAGTCGCGCGGGAGCGCTTCTCCGAAGCCTGGCGTACGGCACGGGCTGAGCGACAGTGCTAGACGTCCTTCCCACATAGGGCCTGCCTTTATCCTCTTAATTGCGGAACTCTCAAGGAATAAAATAAAATAAAATAAAATCTGAGAGAAAGCCCGCACCCAACCAGAGGTTATCGGAGGCGAACAAATTGGAAATAAAGAAAATTGGCCAATGCTGAAGAGAAAATTTAGGAAAAACCAAATACAAGAGAAAAAAAAAGCACAAATGATTGCCGGAAAAAAGTGATTTTAGGGCAAGACGCCCCTGAAGGATCCAGAATTAAGAAGCACGAAGGAAAATGAAGCATGGATGGGTCCAGCGTGCCCAGATCCTTCAGAGAGGAACGCAGGCGGCCAGGAGGAGGGAAGGTGAGGGGATCTGTAGGATGTAAGAAGAGAGAAAAAAAGAAAGGAAGGATAAAATACGAAAAATAAGGAGATGATGGGCTTCAGAAAGCAGAAGGGGTACATAAAAAACGTAAAAGACAAAAGTGAATCAAGATAAATGAGAAAAAGACAGGCAAAGAAGCAAAGAAAAAGAATGAGCGAAATTAAAAATAGCCAGACAAGTAAAAAATTAAAAATATAAGAGCTAGAAGAAAGAAAAGAGAAAGCAAAAATAAACTGAAAACAAACAAAAAGAACAAAAATAAACATAAAAAAAGGGAAAACCAAACAAAAGAAAACAGAGAGTGCGTGTGCACGCAAGGCGAGCAAATAGCAAGATCCACGTGCCATTCACACGCCCGTGAGGCAGGAGCAGAGCCACGGCCCACCGAAATTGGCCATATGGCGCCTACGAGCCATCCGGGCGGGAATAAACACGAGAGACAGGTGAAAGAAAAGAACAAACGGGAACAGCAACGCGAATAAGCAAAGCATGAGACCGATACATAATAGAAAAATCTTCCGCAGCGCGAAAGAAACAGGGACCACAACAGAGAACTAAGAGAAATTGATGTCAAAATAAACTTCACTTCACTTCACTTCACCTCACAAGCACGACAGGAGGAGCGCTGCAGTTCCAACTGATAGTTTATTGAAAAACCAAAACTTATGTACAGTCTTGCTGATCATCTTGTGGAAATCAATGAGTTTTCCAAAACTGCTATTTCATTATCATGCACGACTAAAGATAGTGCGCTGATACATTGACTGCCTGATAATGCGAAATGGTTTCCCTCCACAATCTCTCTTTCGACTTGGTCGTTCCCGCGCTCACGAAATTTGGTTTTTCGAATTATGGGTTTGCATTTGCAGTCACGACAATGTTTGGCATGTTGGCCACTCTTCCCTTCCTACCCGTAAAGCCCGTCCCATTTTGCGGAATAAAGTTTTATACTAGTACTATTTCCTACACTGTCAGCGTTGAAAGTCTCCGGCATTGAAACCAGATGGATTTCATCACCCCGTGTGTCCACCGAAGACCCCTTTCCACTAAGTGGGCATGGGTCT
This sequence comes from Amblyomma mixtum, assembly GCF_055824585.1. Lineage (NCBI taxonomy): Eukaryota > Metazoa > Arthropoda > Arachnida > Ixodida > Ixodidae > Amblyomma > Amblyomma mixtum. Next base: position 169,592,776 of record NC_143012.1, read on the forward strand.
CCTTGGCCCTCTTCCGACGTCCTCGTCTGAGAAACAATGGATGGTCGTTGAGGCCTACTACATGACGCGGCGCGCTAAGACCATGTCCCTAGCCAAAGGCACTGCTGCTGAAGTGGCGCATTTCTGCGTCCACTATATTCGCTTGCGTCATGTAGTCCCCGCAGTTGTTGTCATTACCCGGGCGACGGCTTTCACGGCCCGCTTAAACCTCTACGTGATGACTCTGAGACACTCCAGCCATCTACGTGCTACGCCGTATCACCCGCCGACAAACTGGTTGGTAGAGCGCTTCAACCGCACACGAGCCGACAATCTTACTATATACCTTGACGTAGAGCGTCGAACTTGGGACACCATTATGCGGTACGTAACGTTTGCGTACAACACCGCCCTGCAGGAGACAACCCGACTGACCCCCTTTCAGCTTGTCTTTGGTCGGCAGGTGACCGCTGTGTTAGGTGCTGTGTTGCCCGTCTACCTCTACTGCGACTCTGACGCTTACCTCGACGTAGACACTTCATTCACAGTTCTGAAGAAGCGCGCAACTGTCCCGCCGGTCAATTAACCGCCAACCAACCGCCGCTAGGTATAACCTCGGATTCCGCTTTGTCAGTTAAGCGCCCGTCGACTTGATGCGAGTTTGGGCACCTGTTTGTCGCCGCGGACTTTCTGAAAAGTTGCTGGGCAGATACTTCAGCCCTTACGAAGTGGTGCGCAGCGTCAGCAATGTGACGTATGCAGTTGCTCCCGCCCGCCAGTCTTGCTCCCCGCGATGGTTGCACCGTACTGAAATCGTGCACATTGTTCGCATGAAGCCTTACAGTGACACACCAGCTGAGTGAACTGCGGTTAACTGCAGCAGCAGTGTGTCCTTTTGCTGCATTTTCTGTGCTAGCCGGATGTCGATGCTGCAGATGAGGCGGGCATTGGTACATGCCATTGTAGAAGAAGGAGTAGCGCATGCATTAGTAGACGCAGAAGTTGGTTGCCTCTCGCTCGCGCGCTCGGACAATTTGGGACCACCGCAGTTTTATGCGAATCATATTACTAGAGCTACACTACAGCCCGTCGAGCTACCATTGACCACGTGACCACGAGACACCACGTGATAACATGACGTCACAGCAGAGGAGAGATGGGCTGCCCGCTCGCGCGGTCGGCCGCGGCGGTGGAGGCTCCACATCAGAGGCGCGACGGCTGACCACGTGACAACATGACGTCACAGCAGAGGAGAGATGGGCTGCCGGCTCGCGCGGTCGGCCGCGGCGGTGGAGGCTCCACATCAGAGGCGCTGCAGCTGACCACGTGACGCTACAGCAGCGGTATAAAGCTGAGCTTACCTCGCTCTCCGGGCACTTACGAGACGGCCGGGTGTTGGGATGCCGCCTAGAAGCAGGGCCGATTTGAACGAGAAGCGAAAGCTTCAGCGTGCAACAGAGACCGATGAAGAGCGGGATGAACGTCTGGCTAAGCGGCGTGCTCAATATGCGGCACGCCGACAACGTTCTACAACAACTGAAGAACAAAGCGAGGAACTTTACCAAGCCTAGTCATCAATCTGCTTCGCATCTGACTAGGCTTAACCTTAGCTAAGCCTCAGCCATTTTTTTCGGTTATGCTGCGGTAGTTCTCCTGCGGGTTGTACGTTACAGTATCGATTACTATTAACAACCGTCCAGGAAAGCGTTTTAGAAGTGAGTAGGTGCACAGCATGGTCCCATGAAGAATAAGAAAAACTCACGTGATCCAATCCGCGTTAAGAAAGCACGGCGCTCGGTGTGGTTTGCATGACTAGTCTACGGGCAGGTTCTGATGTGCAGAAGGTTGCGAGTAGGCATGGGGTGCCACTCGTTTTTACCGCTCCCCAAAAGCTCGGAAGCCTTTGCTCTCGGATAGCCAAAAGAAAAGAAAAAGTAAAAGAAAGTGGCTGCGGTACCAGGCATGGGCGACCGTTCACGAAATGTGCGGTAGGGGTTGTGTACGAAGTTCCCCTCTCCTGCGGCAGTTCCTACATCGGACAAACCGGGCGATGTGTCAATGAGCGGATCAGAGAACACCAAAGAAATGTAGAACAAAATAAAAATGGCCCCCATTTACCCATGCACATCAGAACCTGCCCGTCGCGCACTTGTGAACCATGCTTTTCTGATGTGCGGATTTTGGCAAAGAGTAATGTGACAAAAGCCAGAGAACTGATAGAAGCATTCCATATCGAAAAGAGGGGCAACTTGTGCGTCAGCGAAACATCGATAAACCTGTATAAGGCTGAAAAAGCGTTTTTTGATCGCTGCTTATCTTCACGAAGCTGAATGTCTTCCTTGCGCATGCGCCGACAGTGACATATATGTACGTGTCTTTCTGCACATTAAATCAGTTGTGAGTGGCGCTCTGTCTCGTCTTTCTTTCTTCTCCTGTGTGTGTGTGTGTGTGTGTGTGTGTGTGTGTGTGTGTGTGTGTGTGTGTGTGTGTGTGTGTGTGTGTGTGTGTGTGTGTGTGTGTGTGTGTGTGTGTGTGTGTGTGTGTGTGTGTGTGTGTGTGTGTGTGTGTGTGTGTGTGTGTGTGTGTGTGTGTGTGTGTGTGTGTGTGTGTGTGTGTGTGTGTGTGTGTGTGTGTGTGTGTGTGTGTGTGTGTGTGTGTGTGTGTGTGTGTGTGTGTGTGTGTGTGTGTGTGTGTGTGTGTGTGTGTGTGTGTGTGTGTGTGTGTGTGTGTGTGTGTGTGTGTGTGTGTGTGTGTGTGTGTGTGTGTGTGTGTGTGTGTGTGTGTGTGTGTGTGTGTGTGTGTGTGTGTGTGTGTGTGTGTGTGTGTGTGTGTGTGTGTGTGTGTGTGTGTGTGTGTGTGTGTGTGTGTGTGTGTGTGTGTGTGTGTGTGTGTGTGTGTGTGTGTGTGTGTGTGTGTGTGTGTGTGTGTGTGTGTGTGTGTGTGTGTGTGTGTGTGTGTGTGTGTGTGTGTGTGTGTGTGTGTGTGTGTGTGTGTGTGTGTGTGTGTGTGTGTGTGTGTGTGTGTGTGTGTGTGTGTGTGTGTGTGTGTGTGTGTGTGTGTGTGTGTGTGTGTGTGTGTGTGTGTGTGTGTGTGTGTGTGTGTGTGTGTGTGTGTGTGTGTGTGTGTGTGTGTGTGTGTGTGTGTGTGTGTGTGTGTGTGTGTGTGTGTGTGTGTGTGTGTGTGTGTGTGTGTGTGTGTGTGTGTGTGTGTGTGTGTGTGTGTGTGTGTGTGTGTGTGTGTGTGTGTGTGTGTGTGTGTGTGTGTGTGTGTGTGTGTGTGTGTGTGTGTGTGTGTGTGTGTGTGTGTGTGTGTGTGTGTGTGTGTGTGTGTGTGTGTGTGTGTGTGTGTGTGTGTGTGTGTGTGTGTGTGTGTGTGTGTGTGTGTGTGTGTGTGTGTGTGTGTGTGTGTGTGTGTGTGTGTGTGTGTGTGTGTGTGTGTGTGTGTGTGTGTGTGTGTGTGTGTGTGTGTGTGTGTGTGTGTGTGTGTGTGTGTGTGTGTGTGTGTGTGTGTGTGTGTGTGTGTGTGTGTGTGTGTGTGTGTGTGTGTGTGTGTGTGTGTGTGTGTGTGTGTGTGTGTGTGTGTGTGTGTGTGTGTGTGTGTGTGTGTGTGTGTGTGTGTGTGTGTGTGTGTGTGTGTGTGTGTGTGTGTGTGTGTGTGTGTGTGTGTGTGTGTGTGTGTGTGTGTGTGTGTGTGTGTGTGTGTGTGTGTGTGTGTGTGTGTGTGTGTGTGTGTGTGTGTGTGTGTGTGTGTGTGTGTGTGTGTGTGTGTGTGTGTGTGTGTGTGTGTGTGTGTGTGTGTGTGTGTGTGTGTGTGTGTGTGTGTGTGTGTGTGTGTGTGTGTGTGTGTGTGTGTGTGTGTGTGTGTGTGTGTGTGTGTGTGTGTGTGTGTGTGTGTGTGTGTGTGTGTGTGTGTGTGTGTGTGTGTGTGTGTGTGTGTGTGTGTGTGTGTGTGTGTGTGTGTGTGTGTGTGTGTGTGTGTGTGTGTGTGTGTGTGTGTGTGTGTGTGTGTGTGTGTGTGTGTGTGTGTGTGTGTGTGTGTGTGTGTGTGTGTGTGTGTGTGTGTGTGTGTGTGTGTGTGTGTGTGTGTGTGTGTGTGTGTGTGTGTGTGTGTGTGTGTGTGTGTGTGTGTGTGTGTGTGTGTGTGTGTGTGTGTGTGTGTGTGTGTGTGTGTGTGTGTGTGTGTGTGTGTGTGTGTGTGTGTGTGTGTGTGTGTGTGTGTGTGTGTGTGTGTGTGTGTGTGTGTGTGTGTGTGTGTGTGTGTGTGTGTGTGTGTGTGTGTGTGTGTGTGTGTGTGTGTGTGTGTGTGTGTGTGTGTGTGTGTGTGTGTGTGTGTGTGTGTGTGTGTGTGTGTGTGTGTGTGTGTGTGTGTGTGTGTGTGTGTGTGTGTGTGTGTGTGTGTGTGTGTGTGTGTGTGTGTGTGTGTGTGTGTGTGTGTGTGTGTGTGTGTGTGTGTGTGTGTGTGTGTGTGTGTGTGTGTGTGTGTGTGTGTGTGTGTGTGTGTGTGTGTGTGTGTGTGTGTGTGTGTGTGTGTGTGTGTGTGTGTGTGTGTGTGTGTGTGTGTGTGTGTGTGTGTGTGTGTGTGTGTGTGTGTGTGTGTGTGTGTGTGTGTGTGTGTGTGTGTGTGTGTGTGTGTGTGTGTGTGTGTGTGTGTGTGTGTGTGTGTGTGTGTGTGTGTGTGTGGTTTGGCGCCTTTGATTTCTCACATCATAGCGAAATATTTCCATTTATAACTACGTGCGGTTTATATTTCAGTCATTAGCCATATTCTTTCACGTCTTTTAATGTGCAGCTTTAAAATACTTGACATTCCTACATTTTTTCTCAACAGCGGTAAGTACATTGCCCTGCCAAAGAGGTTCCGCCTTTTTTCAAACCCTGAAAACCATTAGCCGGAACTCTCTCCGTAAGGTGCTACTGTATTCAATATTTTTCCTCGTCAATATCCTACTGTTGTATCTGCGTGTTTAATCAGGCTTTTTGTTTCTATTGAACGCTGGTGAACAGAGAATTCAACCCCCGGCTGGTAGAGGAGCCGGAGTTTGTTTAAAGATAAGAAAACGTTTCTCCTTTGCTCTCTGTGGTCTCCTTTCTTAAAAAAAAAATATTCTGCATTTTCTTTTAACATGAGTTTATTACATGAGATCACATTGAAACTGCCCATCACTGGACGGTAGCAGTCTGAAAAGTTTGACTTCCAAGAAGGTGTCCCTTCGAATGACACCACAGAGCTTAGGTAAACCTCAGACCGCAAATGTTCATGATGCTCACCACAAGCACAAAACAGAGGAGGTTTGGTAAAACACGCCTTGAAACGCAGCTTTTAGAACCAAGCGGCCTCGGATTCACGTCGATGGCGAGCGCCCACGGATCTGGATGAAGAGATCAATCTGGTAAACCGAGCAGGGCAGACGACAGCCGGTGCATGATCCCAGAGCTTAAGGTCGCTCGCCAACAGGGGAAACTTCTTTTTGAACGAAACTAATTTGTTCACCCCTTATCATGATCACGCAACCACCGGCTCTTCTCGCTCCCTTTCACGTCATAGTATGAGGAGCGCCCACCTGGTGTAGGAGTCGTGAATGCAACACGCCTCATGCTGCCTTCGTCATTACCGGGTTTGGTGGGCGAGTCCGCTACACGCGGGGAAATGAAAATGAGGAAAACAACAGGGCTCGTCCCCTTGAGCTGCTTTGATCCACCTTAACTATCAACCAACTTTGACTCAACCTGGACGTTATTAGCCCAAATGCCGAGGACATAAAATCAGGGAATTCACCTATCTCGTTTGAATGCCTAATCAGAAGACACACTTCCCTCTTTGAAAATTTCGACCGAATTCGGCAACGTAGTGAAGCGCGTGCAGAGATATAGAGCTTAGTACGCCGTCCAATAAAGAAGTCATCAGCCCATATTCCCATATTTTTGTCACCATGAACCGTGCATGCAACCTGAAAGTAATGTTTTGAATGAGCACAAGGCGAACATACGCTCTAATAAAAAAATAACACATATTCCTATGATATAATCTGTTATAATTTGCCACGGTAACTTTACGATCAAGGCAGAACGCAAACGGCACACGTCCACTGTGCCTTGTGATTGCATGTAACGATTCCCAGATTGTCTAGCGCCCGTAAATAAACCGCCTCCCTGTCTCATCCTTCTTTCACTCTCTCTCACGTGGTCCGCTCTATTTTTAAGGGGTTCGTAGAGAGAGAGATTGTTGATGTGCCTTTGCCTTCCTGATACCCAATTTTCAACCCCCCCCTCCCTCCTCCAAGTGCGCCACAGCAGCCATCACCGAATTCTTTTGCGTTGCTTTATCAGTTATCACCTACCAAACGCGGCCCCCTTGCCCCACCATTGAGATTTGTACCAGTGATTATTCTTTTCTTTTCAGAAATTGGACCACGTCTTTTCACAATAAAAGATGTCTTTGGGAGAACAATGACGATGTGCAATGCAGAGATCCTTGTTCTTGCAAAGATGATACCACGCAACAAAGTGCAAGCGGTAAGGTGTTGCTTGTAATCCACTTGAATCAAGCTGAACTCTCAAGACGCTCCTGTATTATAGAAAAGGGCAACTACGAGGACGCCAGAGCTTGGTATAATGGGTTAGGCAATAAAACACTACGCGTTAAGAAGGGACAAATGCTTATTTTTCTTCCCTACGCAGTGAGCTGGTATTCTTGGAGATTAACATGCATTTCGCAAATTGAAATATGGAGCTTGCTCTAGTAGCTTAGTTCTCACTTTTTCGCGCTGTCGTCGCCTTCGCTGTCTTTATCCGTTGCATATGCCTCCCAGCGAACGAACGCACCAGCGTAGGAAAACTGCCAATAACATATAGCGCTGTGGCCTCAGTTCCCAAGGGAAAGCTAATTTCGGCCTGAGTTCACACCGGACGAGCAAGCCAAAGCAATGATGCAGAGTATACTGCCCTCGGTACGATCGACTCAATCATTGCTGCACTACTGCGGCTATCTCCGTCTACGATCGTGTTTAGCAGCGCTCATTGTAACTCTTTCATGACATAAACAGGATTGCCGTCGCGTTATGCGTGGCGTCAGTTTTGTGTTAATCATTTCTTGAACCATCTATCGCTGTGCACTTTTAGTCCAATGAGGGTAAGCGGCTGTAATTCACTTTTAAATTACTAGCCGATGGCCCTCAAACATTTAATCCGGAAACATTCGCCGCGTGGCGGTTGAGAAGCTACGTCAACCAATGTGTACGCCGTAAAAAGTAGAGTGAAGAATTTTCTAAGCGCGAGATGAAATGCGGCGGCAGTGCTTTAAGAAAATTTATAAGCACGTCGATGGCTAAATTTTCGTAGCGTAGGCCGACAGATTGCCATTTACTATTAAGTTTTCGAAAACGGCAACATACAAGGAGAACACTTTCATGCTGCGGGCTGGGCATCGCTCTGATGAGTATGAAAACGCTAACGCTAAGAGGCGAAATAAGACAGTTCGCGGGGCAAACTGAGACCACCCTCCAGAAGAATCGAATTATTCAGCTTTGCAATGTATAATCACTAAGGAAGCTCCGTGTGCCCCACCACGATCCTCGCGACCAATTTGGCTTGACAACAGCTATATTCAGACGCAAATTGGGCTTATTTTCTATCAGTGCCTGCTTCAAAACTTCTTTGCTGTTGAGCCCGGCTTTACAGGCAGCCTGAGGTCGCTGTATTTTTGAATTTTCTGCCGTCTTCGCGAAGTTTTTTCTGTTAGTGTCATAGCTGTCCCAAGGAGCACAAATTGATTGGGCCCACAGTGGCAGAAGAGTGACGGAAATTGGCATGACTACTGGGCCCACATCAGCATCTGAGGAATCCGAGACTTTTTCCAACAATGGTCCTTCATTCATGCCAAGATTAGGCGTATACTCAGGCAGTCTAGCTACCAGCAATGACAATTCATTCACGCCTGGGTTGGGCCTATGTTCAGCCAGTCTATCCACAATGCACCAACGTTCGTGTCAAGACTGTGCCCATATTAAGCCAATCTATTAATTATGGCCCGACATTCGCGCCAATAGTATGCCCACATTCAGCCGGTCTGTCAATAAGGGCTCGGCGTTCGCGCCAGGACTAGCCGATTTTCAGCCGGTATCAGTAATGGCCCCAGGTTCGCTCTGACTTGTGCCCACTTCTCCAGCCTTGATCTAGCTTTTAGAGGCGGAATATCAATTGCAAGGCCAGTAGGACATTGTACACGATGGGGGTCCCACCTAGATTTATACCACACCTCTTGCTGGCAAACAACAATGCAGACATATTACGCTTGTTTTCCACCAGCCGGAGCTTGCATATGTAACATTTTACATATAAGCAGTTAGCGGGCATACAAAAAGAAAGAACGGATTCAAGGGAAAAAATTTATTGCATCTACGGTGCCAGTACATCATGAGATGCACTGTGCCTGGAGCCGCTGAATCAATGAGTCCTAGCGGCACTAATCGTTGCACTCCTCTTCTAAGGGAACTTTTGCAGTGCCTTGAAACAAATTCCTCGCCAAGCTCTTGCACGATGATCTGGCTGTACATCGAAGCAGCAAAGAGATGCATGATGCGATAATCAGTGTAAGTACAACCATCGCAGAAAAATGACAAGAAATGAAATAACACACTAAATTTAGTGGCGCGCAATGTGCGAGAAGGTACTCGCAACACATGTTGATAGTATAATTTCTAAATGATGCTGAATATAAATCCCCAGAATGATTGCAAAATGTGGAATTGAATTTACCAATTTTTTTTCGGCCCTATGGCTAATTTCTAGTCCTAATTGGCCGTGTCACACCCTGAAATACATATTAAATGTCACAAAACGAGATATATATATATATAGTGTTTATTACCAACCAATCTATTTTTATATTTCCTATCAAAATTACGTGTCTATTGCGAGCTGGTTGTTTCCCTTTTTGTTCCTGCAAAGTATGGCGCAGGTGGTAGCATCTCCTCCCCACTGAACAGCTTTTAGCAAGTTTTTTTTTCTGTATGAAATATTGTCACGTTGGTAATCAGCGGCTGAGGGTCCACAGCGGGTCAACAGACGTGCGCTTCCATATCACTTTGATGATGATAATGATGATGTCCTCGGGCTGACTGGCACATAACCATGGCGGGGGATTGGCCAGATCACTTTCAACTTTCACTTTCACACACACACTTCCTCTTCTTCTTGAGAGGCGCTTCCGTCTGCACGAGCGCTGGCATCAATATATTATTCCATGCAAAGAGGGCTTGCACAGTTTTGCGAAATGCGCTCAACGTAGGAGACCGAATACACTTTTTTTTTTAAAGTAGGCAGATTATCGATGCCGGTTCGCATGCATGTAACAGGGGAGACAGAACTCTTACTTGAAAACCACACGACAGCACTCTTCTGATAGTCCATGGGTGATAAATTCAGAGACAACATGGATGGGGACCAGGAATTCCTCATTCTCTTGTACGCCTGCAAGTGTCCAAGGCAAAGGGACACGGCACGGAAATATTACACGTGGCCAGAGAACCGCTGCAGTGGAAGAATAAGCGCTTGTGATACTCATCTTGCACAAACGATAGACGACCGAAGTCGTAATGAACGCAACACGAGTCGGGCCACACAACACTCAGAGACGGTGATTGAAGAGGTAGTCAACGTTCGTTAAGTCCATTTCATCAAAGCTGAAAAATAAAGTTCTCACGATTCTGTGCACTCCTTTGCGCTAGACATTTCGCTGTGAGAGTTGGCATCCAGAAATCGTGCCAGTGCTTTGTCGCTTTCTCTTTTCCTGTCGGAGAAAAAAAAGGTCGGCGCTGAGCCAAAGCGGCAATTACGCCAAGAACCATATTCATTTCCGAACGCATTTCAAGGTAAAAGTAAGGTGGTGCTCACAAATAGAATCTTGCAGGCCAGGCTCCTGAATTTATTTGTTTTTTTTTAAGGTGAGCATCGTGTGGGTGAGGCGTTGTATCGCGATGATGCTCGTCTCTGTGTTTGCCGAGAGCGGGAGATGAAATCGTATTTCATATCTTCTCAGGCTGTGAATAAGTAAGCGCTCTCAACACACTGCGCAGAAATCTTTTAAGAAGAATCTGAGCGATTAAACTTCGGTATAAGCTGCCGACGGCATCTACAAATTTTGCAATGAACTGCGGCTGGCTCAAGGTAGTAACATCGTATCATATTTTATCGGTATAGGTTTAAGCTGTGGACGAGGCAATGTAATGACCGCTGCTTCTTTTGACCATATTTTTTTTCTGTACCTTGCAATACAAGACGATGGAGTTGAAAAATATCCTCGGTGTGAAGTGGACAGCATTTTCAGTTGCGCGAAAGTATTTACACGCCAAAAAATTTAGAATTAGTGTGTATCTAATTGTCAAAATTAGTGGGTAGAATCATTAAATAATCTGAAAGAAAGCGCATAGCACTAGAGCGGCTGATAAACCGCGTCTACATGAATGTGAAGGGAGCGCAGCATATCAACTCTCTGGTGTACCGTACTCATGTAAACAGGGAAGTTGCGCCAGGAAAATGCACTAATCGCTCAGGCAGTGGGCAGATCGACACGCGCAAGTCCAATGCAAGCAGCTGCTGGGGTGAGCAGAAACAAGTCTCGGTAGGGAGCCTAGATGTGTGACTCCCCGTCTCTTTCCTGCGCATCGAGGCACCCTGGCTTTCACGGCCCCCCTACTTTCTCCCTGAGCGCCTACACAATAACCCTTCAGAGGGATAACAAAGCATGTAGACCAGGTTCAAGATGTGAGCGGCTGCCCTCCCCCGCCGCGTGTCCTGTACAAGAGGTCACTCTTCTCGCTTGGCTTGATGTGGTACATGCACGCATGGCGCGCCCCCTCCGCGTGATACACTAGGAAATACGATGCGCTGCTGCGGTATTCATGTAAACTTGTAGCCCATGTAAACGTTAGCTTGCTTACGTTGTCGCCCACCTAGATCCCTTAAAGCTACAGCAGCGTTAACGCTCCTTAATCTTCTTATTTCGTAAAAGCTGGCAAACTTTGCTTCGCGGCTTCAGAACCGAGATTCATTCTTTTTTATGTGGCACGTCCTTTTTTCCGCTCCTAGACGGCTCTCATTGCCGTAGGCAGCGTCATTCGACCTTGCAGGCATCAAGTAATGAATTTGGCTGTCTTCGCTTGTTTGTGGTAAAACTATATCCGCTTCGATCACACAGCATTACTTACAGTACAGGCAGACGGTAAAGATCATTTCTGTGTTTTTTTTTCCTGAACCCTGTTCGATTAAGATTCAAAGCAAAAAGTTTCTTTGCCCCCTACACCACATACCATAGCGATAAAGAAGCCGCTTTTAAAACTGCTTCCTTAGGGAATGAATCTGACCATTGCTTATATTTAGATCACTTGGCTTGTTTACACCGCTGTTTTCAGTAAGTTCACATCAGCGTTTGACGCTGTTGTAGTTCATGAAACAAGGCAACTAATAGCAAATGACCAAACATGTGCGATTACCAAAAAGAATGTTTGATGAAAATAGTCATTGAAAAAAGCAGCGAGATCATTGGATGCGCCATGGAGTGGCATTACGAATGCAGCGAAAATACCGTACAAGTAGGACCAACACTTTAGGTGTAAAGAGGTGGTACTGCAAATATGTGGATAAAAGCAGACAAGAAGGGCCATGGCTGAAGGTCCAGTGAAGTGGGATTTCCATTGTGGGGGCTACAGTGGGCAAGTAGTGCCATCATTGCAGGTATAATGAAGCGGCATTGCCAATATGGGGGCCACAGCGCAGAAGTAGGGCCATCGTTGGAGGTGCAATGAAGCGGCGTTGCCAATATGTGGGCTACAATGGACAAGTAGGGCCATCGCTAGAGGTGTTATGAAGCGGCGCTGCCAATATGGGGGCTACAGCGGAGAAGTAGGACCATCGTTGGAGTTGTGATGAAGCGGCACTGCCAATATGGGGGCTACAGCGGAGAAGTAGGGCACACGTTGGAGGTGTAATGAAACGGCGTTGCCAATATGTGGGCTACAATGGACAAGTAGGGCCATCGTTGGAGGTGTTATGAAGCGGCGCTGCCAATATGGGGGCTACAGCGGAGAAGTAGGGCCATCGTTGGAGGTGTAGTGAAGCGCCATTGCCAATATGGGGACAACAGCGGACATTTAGGAGTTGGAGATGATATAAAGGGGCACAGCCAATATGAGGAGAACAGCGGATAAGTAGGGCCATTGTTGGGGACGATGCTAACGGTTTGTGCTGCCTAGGGTTGCTCTTTCATCTTAAGGAAGGATGCTACTGCTCGACTCGCAGTAGCTGACTGTGCAATTTTTGACAGAATACCAGGGCAGACAGAACCGAGGTTCACAGACCATCACCACACATTTGTAGCTCAAGAAGCCCTTTTGCTAGTTGGAAACAGTCCGAATCTTACATTCCAAAGAAACGTCGAAGAGTCGGTGCCCTTCGCATTTATTTGTTTTCTTCTACGTACGGCCTCTTTTTGGACACAAAAATGATGAGAGCACCTTTGCTTCTTCATGCTCTCGTGCATTACGCTTATATTGCAATCAATGTTTTTCTCTCGCACATTCGAACCATGATAAAGAGCGTGAAAATAAATGCAGAGCTTCGGCGCAAACAAAGTCCGAACCTTTACGTCAATTTGTGTATACCAGTGTGATCTTGCGACCTGCCCTAAATTTATCCTCTTGCTAAAAACTATTCCTGTAATAATGTGAAAAACAGACGCAGCTAAACTTTTTCATGGAAGAAGGAAACGAGCAGTCGCAGTAAATAAAAGCTTAAATCAGTCCAAACTGGTTTGTGGATATGGTGCGCCGTACAGAAAATAGTGCTCTGCAGAAATTTTCTCATATTTGTATGCTTTCTCGTGCATCAAGGTTGACTTCGGAGTTTCCTTGTGCGCTTCAAAAATTCCACATCTCTCAGGCTGACGGTGATTTTAAGCGGCCACGTGGCCGAAGATGTAGCTAAATATTAATTGTTTAAAATCGGCGTTATTAATTTAACAGCGGTAAGCGAAAACAAGTCGTTGTTTGCCCCTACACCGCATTTTATCCGGCTATTCAATATTAACATTAGCTTTTTCATCAATAACACAAGAACCGCTTGTCTTAACACTGCGTTGAAAAGACATATCACGAGTTTATCTTTCATGCTTTAACGATCGCATGAAACTTGACAGTTGGCAGCGCTCCAATTGCGCCGTCTATTAAGCGTAAGCCTTTACACTTTCAAAAAATATATTTTCGAACTGAAATATCGAACAGGGCCTCTGAAGAGCAAGCATCTTGCCTTGCAGCCGAACTGTAGGCACCCTGATGCCATCCGGGACCGCAGCAGACATCAGGGTTTGATTCTCGGGCGTAGAGGAAAACCCTTGAGGCACCTCCCGATACAAAAGGACGCGAAGGGACAGTAGAAGGGTTCTCCTAACCGCAAAAAAAATTTAGAGCCCAAGAGGTGACATCCCCTTGCCTTGATTCTTTTGCTAAATCTGGTAATTGCGCATAAAGTTAATGTTAGTCGCTTTGTCCCCAAATGTCATTGCTAATTGTGTGAACACTTTGCTAGCCAAAGAAAGGCTGCGTTCTGATTTTCACCTATTTTGGAGTACTATTTGTTAAGGCCAGAAGTTTTGCTTTCAGTTCTGTGTATTGTCACACTAATGAATGCGTTCCTCCACAGACCACTTTCCTGATCTGCAAAGCTGTGAACACCTGCAGAGAATCAATTCCACCTTACAACGGGTCTTCTGTGTTGGCTAGTTTAATGGCATGTACATCTCTGTGATACCTTTTGCTCAAGCTCTTGTGCTATGTGCGGGAAAGATCTAGAAGCTAATGCATAGCATACCTACATCCAAGGCAGACTTTGGAATGCGCTTACTAACTGGGCAACAATAACTGCCGTGCGTGTGTTTTCTCATACCAAGGAAGGAAATCTGATGGAGTTCAAAGAGTATATTGTGATACGTTGAGAGGCACACTGCGCCTCTCACCGAAGATACTGAGCACCACGTAGTCAGTAAAATGTTGCTCCAAACGGCAGACTTCTTTTTTTGAAACTTTTGTGCGTGACAGCGTAACTTTTATTCCACGCGGAGTATAACCTTTGCTAACTGTCCCACTAGCGGAATCGCCTACGAAAAGAAATTGGAAACAAACTGAACAAAACGAGAGAACCTCAAGACAACAGACATTGATTGAACACAGGCGAGAGATCAACCCAGTCTACTCGTTACTAGTCTACTGGTGAAGGAGGTCCATAGTTGACTTAAATTTAGGTATTCACCTTTAATCAAGCAAGATGGTACTGGCCTATAAATTAACATTTATGGTCCTACTCGTACATTTCCTTAGTTAGCTACAAATTACGACGTGGGTTAGCTAGCCAGGGTACTGGCAAGCTTCCTCGGGAGACAACTCAAGTAAATAAAAGATAGGCCATGAAATACTTCTGCCACGTAAATTAGATAAATCTAAAAGTGTTAAACAACCAATTGGAGCAAAGTTAACTACACGCACATAATAAGAAATGATACAGACTGCAAAAAGCAGATGCATGTAGTCAGAAGGCAGGAGGGGAATGTCATTACCACTTCAGATGAGATAGTTCAGTGCGCAAAGCAATTCGAATTGCATCAGTAGAACCGTCCACTGATGCAGCTGTAACAATGAAAAATCGGGGAAGATGACATCGATACTTTATGGGCCCCGGAAGAGAAAGTGAAGGCAAATTTATAAGAAAACGAAAGCGAAAAGTGGCACCGAAACATGGAAAAATTGGGGCTGCATTGAAAGTGGGCATTGCAAATGTGCAGGAAAAACATGCAAAGGAATAATCCTAGTTCTTCAGGAGATTCTATTTACCGCCAGCAAGAAAAACTTCAAACATCATTATAATCTAGAAGAAAGTGCACCCTGAAAATTTACAGAACTATCGACCAATGAACTTAATGCCTAGTGATTCCACTGTATGCCCTAATATAACGCTTATTAGAATTAGACAAATCTTATACATATTTAGTGTATGACCAACAGTACAACAAGGTCTAAAAGAGGGCACCTTTTGCCAGTACCTCTCAACTGTGAACTGGCTCATGAGAAATGGCTCTACCCATGGTTTCAAACGCCACTATCCGAATCCTAAGCCCGTCTCCCACAAAGCTATGGTGCTCGCTCTATAGGGAGGGGAAATCGAAACGAAGCTTGTTTTGCTTCCCCTCTCACTTGAGACCTTGAATCGTCTTTTCACACAAGTGCTTGCAGACAATCAAGCCTCCCATAGCCACGAGACAGATTTTGATAATCTAATAATAAAGCACTACTAACGCCATTGGTTCGAATTGACGCGATAATCAGCGTAGCGCATAATGCGCGCCTGCTTTGCTGTGTATCAGCTGTATGCAGTATGCGCCTGTGTTTATAATGATAGACACATTTCAATGTTTGGAGGAGATTTATATCAATTGGATAGATATGAAAACATTCAACAAAAAAGGCTTCTGAGGTGCTGCGTACTTTTCAGAGCCCCTACAAAACGTTTTTGAGACGCGAGTAGCCTGCGGCGTGTGATAAATGTGATGGTAACTTCATAGCTGGGCTCTGAAGTTATAGAAAGCGGCGCAGCAGGAAATGCCGTGATCACTACAATTATCACTACATGGGCCGCCAGAGTCCAAAAGCTATATTTATGGAGTTTGAAATCCTAATATAATGGAATTATATTGCGTCTATAATCATTACACGTTGACCAGTATGTACTGCCCAGTTTTGAAAAATAACGACCGCATGAGAACGTGTCATTGACTTCTGGTGAATGACGGGCCGATGTGCGGTAGAAGAGTCGGTATCTGGGCCAGATGGTATGCACTAACTACGATTCGCGCCGTATAGGAGCGTCGACAGAGGCGCCTGAATCCATTCCAGATACTGATAGTTCAATCTTCTTTGGCGAGAAACTTTTTGCAAGCAGTCATGATAGAACGGCGGATACGTATCCACACAGAAACTAGGCGCAAAATAGCCCACATACAAATCTAAATGGTATCTGCGGATGCAAAGGAGATTTTTTCTCACGCGGCATTTTCGGTTCCAAGCGCTTGGAAACCTTATATAGAGTAAAGAGCCATCTGTGATTATGCTGCTCGGCCAAGCTGGTTTTGTTTTTTCAATGAAATCATTGTTAACCACTATTGAAGGAGAGCGTTTTCATTTTGCGTGAGTTATAACTGACTCTTTTTGCATTTCAGCTTCATTACTGCACACAAAGTCGCGTCGAAAACCTGGTATGCCCTCTCTTTGCTTTATAATTGCTTTGGCGTTGAAAAGATCCCTGGATAATATCGCAAAAGAAAACATAACAAAAACTTCTGAGAAATCGCAAAAGCAAATGAGCCTTTACCACACAGAGAGATCACATAACTCTCCGTTGCCTACGTGTTATATACTGAGGCGTACCTAACATAATCACTACTATCTTACACTTCAATAAACCACTAACACGGAGGCTATAGTAAAAGCTACTGGACTAGACGCCGTATACACACTAACAATTCGGTGATAGAGAAATGTGCAGAATATATCCGGCCCCAATATATGTATGGCCTTCGTAGGCCACGAGAAACCACTTCAGTCAGTTCAAACATGAGCAGTCATACAGCCACTATGGAATCATTGTGCGGAACGATTTCGTGTAAAATACTGGCCGATCGCGATAACCGTAGCACATGCATCACAGTCGCATATAAAGACAGCAATAAACTTTCAATAACGAAGTGCGCCAAGCACGGAGACATAATCTCCCTAACGCTCTTCACTGCCTGTTTACAAGCAGTATTCAGAGACCTGGATTTAGAAGACTTGGGAAAAAGAGATAAAAGCAAATTCCACTGGAATATGCAATTCTCTACTTCTATTTCGCTGCTAAGGGACAGCAGATGAATTGCCAAGCTTGATTGTTAATGGGTCTAATAATAAATAATCAGAAAATTGAATTAATGTTCAACAGTCTGAGAAGAAAACAGCAGCGTATGATTGGCAGCGAGGTGCTGGAGCTGGTAAGGGAAAGTATAGGTAGTGGCCACAGAACAGTTGAATATATCTCAAGAGAAAACAATATAACACCAGGATTTCACCTGCATTCATCCTTAGGGTAGAAAAATGGACTCTAGCGAAAAGGGCTGAACTTCAATTCAGGACAAAGCAGAAGCCTGTGGCAATGAAAATGTTAGGTATAACGGCGATAAAAAGCAAGGAAAAGAATGGGACTGAGATCAAACGTGGGTAAATGAGATTCCATCCGAATTCAAGAACTCACCTTTGATGTTGCATGTAATAGGAAGGAGAGATATTCGATAATCGTTAAAGGTAATGGACTGAAACCCAATAGAAGCTAACGCTAGCAGGAATGGCAGAAAGTTAGGCGGTCAGGTGAGGTTATGCAGTCTGCGAGGAGTCGGTGGGCGCGGCTGGCACATGACTGAGTAAACTGAAGAAACATGGGTGCCGCTTTGTCCTTTAGTGGAAGCACGCCTGCTCATGATGAATGATCTGAAGATGATGAACTGAAGCACGCATGCTGTGGCTGATGATGATTATGATGATGATGACCTGTAATGAAAAACACAAAATATACAAAGAGTCAATTTCTGGAGGCAATAGCAGCAAAAAGCTTCATGGCCAATTGAGTGATTTCTTTCTGGTTCCAGTTCGTGTCCATTAGAAGTAAAATGGTAGCCTGACAACCAGGGAAACACTTTTGGATGTTATCGTATTGTTGGCACTTGCTATGCCTAATGAGGGTGGCTAGTTCGATCTAAAGTGAAGGCCTGTAAGGGAAAAGATCACCGCTTTTTGAAAGCTCCAAAACAATTTTCAGCGATGTAATTTGAATGCTGCGACTGATTATGGTCCCTTTGCTTTTGCTCTCAATGTCAAGCAAAAGCGAATTATCTAAAATAGCGAGGATCAAATTTTTACTTTTCACTTTTCTGTCTGGCTGCAACGGCCCCCTATAAGCGCGATGAAAACGTATCTATCCTTTTTAGCGAAGTATCTCTCACACACCCATATACTACATGCCATGAATGAAAATTATTTTATTTGGACCGAAGAATTTACTTATTCTGCGCTCTAAGTTTCTGCAGGAAGTTATAATTGATCTTCCTTGTTCCCGTATAAGTTATTTTTTATTAGCTCCTCCTGTCCTCTAAGTGGCACATATGTTCCTTTCGTTTCTCAGGGTTTGTTATGCATTCAAAGGAGACAGAGGGTATGAGGCTGTCGGCCTGAGCAGTTTATGAAAAATGTTACAAGGTTAACTGAAGTAGAATGCCGCTCTTAATGGCATTAAAGAAAACACGTGCGTAAATACTAGCATGATCATTATGAGTAGCATTTTATTTACGGTATTGTTTGCTCAGAAAGAATACCCCACACTATACCAGTTTAGGCAGTCCATCATATATGTAGGCCGGACTTCTGAATAGGCTCTGAGTCGCTAACGTGCCATTAAAAAAATTGGAGATGACCTTAAGGCCTGCCTTAAGGGTAGGACGGGACAGCTTAATGCCTTTTAGCTCGTATATGCAGAATTGGTCATTCTCTGAATAACATTCATAGGTCTCTGGGAATCCCCCTAGCACTCCTGGATGAGTGGTGTAGCTGTGAAGCGATGTCCCACTGCCGTTCGATCGTATTCGCTGCAACCAGACAGAGCAATGATTAGTTTAACGGCCGCCGGACACTGTGCACAGTTTGCTCTCAAACCTTTCGGCAACTTGTGATTACGCCATAAGGTTACGGGACCTAGGTCCCACCTGCCTGCTAAGTTGCTTCTCTGCGAATTTTTAGTGGATTTTTCGTGCATGTCCAATGACACCGACGCTGACGACGGATTTTATGCGGCCCAAGCTCCTTAACGCTATCCCAATAATGGCCGTCATGATTCATCGCATATTGGTGAAACAGCAGCGCAATGCACATCACCGTAAAGAGCACCAAGCTGCGTTCAGAAGAAGCCGAACCGGAAAGGTGCACTGTGTAACACAGTAAAAAATGAAACCGCCTTTTTCTGGGACTTTTAACATCTGGAGACAAACTACAAGTCCGCAAGCTAAGGAATTTCATACATTGAAGACGGTAACTTATCGACCCAGTTTGCAGTATCATTGACTAATATTTCGTCTTCTCTGTTATGATAAAACAAATTAGCTCAAAACTGCTGCATAGTTGATGGTTCCTGGACCATATTTGACGTCAATATTGCCATGAAATTTGGACAACTGCCGCTGCAGAACATTGCTGTAGCACGTACTTACACAAATTCCGCCATGGATCGAGCAGATATTTTAACCGAAGTTCCGGCATTAGTCCTAAAAGATCTCAATGCCTTCAGTTTGACACCTTAACGTTTTGGAAGTCGCCTAGGAGGGGACCATGGCCACATTTATAAGGAGACTTGCCGAAGAAGGGAGAGCAGTGGAGCGGCGGTGGCAGCATCCGGCCGTGGATAAGTTCCCGAATGTTCTAACTCGTGCCCACCACTTCGTCTTCATAACGCCGTGTGCTGAAGCATATTGTTGATGAAGCATGTTCTTGTTGTAAGAATACGAGTGTGGTATAGATTAGAAGTCTGATGTTAGTTGGGGCTGCGTAAAATTTACGTCTCAGATATACGTGCATGCGATTAAATTTTTTAGGGATGAACTCAATGTGCGCGTGCAAGCTAAGGTTAGACGTGGTATGAATTCCGAGGTACTTATATCTTTCAACTGGTTCAAGTAAACACCATTAAAACTATATACGGGCATATCACTATTAACAGTAGAAATGCGCATAGGTTTGCACTTTTCAGCATTCAGTGTCATTTTTCAAGTTTTACATCATGATAATATAGCGTTAAGATCAGTCTGGATCGGTTGCTTGTCACGATCGTTTGTTATTTCCTGAAAAAGAAAGCAGTCATTAGCAAAAAGATGCACGGAAGAAGACAGATTACTGCATAAGTAATTGATAAATACAAGAAAAAGCAGGGGACCTAGGAAGATGCTTTCGGGAACGCCGGAAAGAACAGGGTGAACGGTGTTAACACGATTCAGTAAACACGGTGATGTCAGCGCAACACGCACTTATGGCAGAGGAAAGTTTTCTACGTCTGTTGATGACACTTTGGATATTAGTAAATAAAACACGTTTCCCCTAGGCTCAGGCAACGGTCACTATCCCTCGGTACCCTTTAGTCAGATTTACCAGGACTCGATGCAGCGGGGAAAGACGAAGGCACATATTGGGTTATCGGCTTGGTGCGTTCTGAGTTAATCTGAAATCTTTTATCGTTGACAGTGTCGTACAAATAGTATCTGTCGTTCACGACCAATTGTTGTAATTTAGCTTAAAATGCGGGGAGCCGGCCTCTCTGTTGTTGTTTTTTTGCATTTGACAATGTTTCTCTGGTTTTGAAATTCTTCCCTTTTCTTTAGGCGCGACTTCAGGGTCTACATTTAATGACAGGGCGCTAAGAAGTTTTTTTTTCCTTTGATCCTATGTTTCATGGTCATTGTCATCCTCGATGCCATGAAACACTAAATTATTTCTACTCCTCTGGCCTTCTAATTCATGAATTCTTCCCTGAAACAGTTGATTGTGTTTGCGAATATCGATAATGCTGCTTTACTTAGGTAATGGTAACCATTAAATATGTATCCTCTGAATAGGTACGTAAAGGCCGGTAAGTTAAGGTCAACAGTTCAGGAAGACCGCCGTGCAGGAGAAACAAGATAAGGTGGTTCAGACTGGCTGCTTTCTCAACGGGCGAGGGGTGCAGATATATGAGAGTGATGGCGTAGGCACCAGGCGTGAAAAGTTACTCAAGAATTGTCGGCGAGATGTTCTTGAAGCATTCGGGAGATCAGCCTGTGGGTTTGACAGTTTGCTCGGGGTTGGCCTGAAGATGGACCAGCGGCCGGATTTGCGTGCGTGTGATGTGCTTCGCCCCAGACAATGCGGTAAAGGTACCACCTGTGGAGGCGCAGGCGCAGGCGCTGAAGACGGCAAAACAACGTCAAGGGAAGCGAACCCGGAGTGAGCAACGGGTGAGTTCAACCTGATATGAAGCCCGTGGCCGCTTTGTACTGGAAGTGGTGGCTGGAGCCGCAGAACGCAAGTTCGACACTTTGGTGTCAGAATGAGCGGGACGCCTTGGTGCTGAGACCACAAGCTGCGTTTCCCGGGACATGCTGTTGTGCTCGGAGGTGTTACGCATAGCACCGCCTTCGGAGGCTATCAGATTTTTCACGGACGCAGAGCCACTGGCTGAGTCGTCTCATGTCCAATCAGCTGTGGGAGCAGCAAGAGAAGTTTGGAATCCAAGCGACGGCCAAGTGGGCGTCGCGTTCTGCGGGGCTTCGCCGGTGAGAGATGACCAAGGTGGTGGGAAGCAGCCGTGCTCGTCAAGAAGACTGTCGCGGAGAACCTGCAATTCGCTGAGTGCCCGGCCATACGCAGACCCAAAGGCGCGCACATGACAGTTGTGGGTGCAGGAGGTGTGCAGACCTCGTTCCAAGAAACCCCGATGTGTCTTGTCATGGCACAGCCCACCGGAGATGCTGGAGAAAAGTGTCAGGGAGACCTCCAGTGGCTGCTCAGATGGCATGTGTGTCGATAGAGACCGTGAAGTAGAGAACAGGACTGGTGATAAGCCGGACTGTCGCAGCAACCAAAGTGGGACACACGCGTCATAGAGCGGCAGCGGGAAGAGTCAAAGAAGTGTGCTTGAATGGCCGCGCGCAGTTCATTGTAAGAGCAGCATCCCAAGACAAAACAGGCCATGCGTACCAAGAGGACGGGCGTGAGGATGTCGCAGAGTATTGCGTGTTGAAAACACTGCATAGTGATATCGTTCAGGTAAAGCACAGCCTCCAGCTGAGCCAACTGTCCACCGACACCTTGGGACGTGAACGCCGGAAGCGGTGGGTCGAAGTCCGGATCCGGCGTGCTTGCCATCCTGGAACACCGCTCATGGAGAAGGTGCGGCTGAAGGTCGAGCTTCACATAACCCGATAAACTGGTTTGACCTCATGAAGTACCGCCTTCCTAATAAAATTACAGTAAAATCTTTTGACCACTCTTTGACCTGTTAATTGTTATGTAGGAAAAATGCCGTTGCGGTGACTAATTCTTTTTGGTGTTTAGTGCGAACACGAAAGACGCGTGCACATATTCGGCCACAGTGGTCTAAAAGGACGAGTAGCCTGCGATGTCGATGCACGCTAATGAAAGCCCGGTTGTCGTAATTACCCGTTCTTCTCCACAGCGACTTTCCTTTTAGCCAGAGTGTGAGACGTTAAACACCATAAAGCAAACCAGTCAAAAACGAGGAAAGCACAGGGACTATAGATTTTCATAAGCGTGGATGCTATCTCGGCATATTTCTGGGGAAAGTACAAAGAAATGGGGCTCATGCTGGACGAGGCGAAAATAAAAGGAAGATACGGTTCAACCACGCCCGCGTATCTCAGCGTCACAAGCTTAAGCTAATGGCGGTTGTAGTGATGCCAGACGTTTTTCCAGAAGTTAGAACCCCTTTGAAAAATTGCAGCATAATTCAGTTCTGAAGCATATCTACCAGATTCGATACTCGGCCGTTCGACCTTCCCAACTACCACTCCTTCTATTTGGTGCACAAAAACAGTGCATTTATTTTAATGAAGTCCACCTAAAATGCTTTATAAACATTTTCACTGCCTGGCGTCGCCTTCTCGTGCGCCCAAACTGGTCTAATTTCTGGCACCTGTGGCAACAAATTCCCCAAAATGTCTCTCTATGCTGTTTCACTGTCTTTTCAAACAGAACGGGCCTTTATATACACAACTACGAGTGCCCAAAGAAATTTCTGTCGCAAGTTCTAACTTCTCGGTAAGATTTGTCAATCACCTCATGTGAATATAACACTGAATAAACAAAAATTACGATTATTTGTGCTTTAAAAGTGCAACGTTGATCCAAATGACAAATAAATATCGTCACACCTGATGCGAGCAGACCATATTTCGTGTGCAGTGGAGAAGTCCTGAGTAGCGGTTCGATGTTAAAAAAGAAATTAACTCACCCCCAGAAACTTTTTCTGTCCTAATGAAAGGTATATCATGACAGACAGGCATAAAACTCTAAATTCTAGATAATTCTCATTAAGCGGTCTGAGAACACGCCTGTAGCGTATACTTACCTGGTTCCATGGTGCATTTTCAGCAACTGCACTTAGGTTCACTCTAGGAGCATCGAATATATGTTAATGTTTTGTAATACACAATGATACCTTTAATATAGAACACTTATTTGGTGTAAATATGAATTGGAGTAGTAATTTTCAAAACACACCCATTTTTAATACATTCCAATTTGGCTCTTTTAGTTAAAGAGCAACATGTTCAGTACGTTCGCTATGCATAAACGCTATAAATTTTCAGTGGCCCAGCAGGGGTCCAGCAGCCCTACCTAGGACAGTGCGCCAAATGGCATAATCACACGAGGGATTTTGCGAACGGTTGGACCTTCACTAAATGCTGACCAAAAGTTTTCAGGATAGTCGGCAAACCTGAGACTAGTTTCTAAGCGTACAGGAAGCGCAGCAAATTAGGAGATGGCCGAAAGTTTTTTGCGCTCTGATTACTTTAATATTAAATAGCGTGTTAAATGCATTCATGTATTCCTTATCTGCCATACGGATCAATTTTCCCATGTCCTTGAAGAACAAAGAATATTAGACAGAGAACCGATCATACCCTCGGTCAACACTTAGCGTTCGTTCGTTGTAAGAACCAAGTAATAAGTATTGATATAGCAATGCCCACTGGACTGTTTCAACCGGCGCCGTATTATTCTTCTCTTTCAGCGGTGCCTTAGGAACGTCAACGTCACATCCCTTTCTATCGGTGATTTGATAGATGGAGCAGCATTTGCAAGGAAAGCTGTTTTATCATATGGATAAAAGCGAAGGGCAGAATTCTTTTGCCGGCCCTGCAACGTTGTTCTGTATTCAAGTTCTTGCATGGCATCTGAATGAAATTGAAGACGCCCTGCTGTATTCATGAAAATAAAACTCCCCTGGTTGCTGATTTGATTCTTGACTATTAAAGGAAGCCTTTTGGATGTCTCTCTCGTGGAGTTCACTTCATGTGAGACAATCCCTGTGCGGGAAAAATCCGCCACTGAACTGGCTGTTATAGTAACATGGTTGACCTATTCACATGACTTATGTTCGTACATCTCAGTTACTACACTGAAATGTGGTAATTACCTTATGAAGACCCATATTAAACTACTCGAAAAATGATTCCAGTATTATGCCTTAGCAGAAGAGCCCAATTTTGCGCCGCCAGTCGGGTGGTGATATATTGGCGTCTGAGAGTGGAGTGATTAAAAGCTTTCCATACCAGGCCGCGGTTGTGTTCAAAAATTCTCCTAGAGCCTTCACAGGGAACCTATTAACAGCTTTGTGAATTCTGCAAGCCAGCTTAACAGGACAACTTTTTCCAACCGAAGCTGTTCGCAGGCTCATTTATGCTCCCTGGCTTCCCTATAAAAAATCCCCCTACATGATATTCTTGTTCATAAAAGAGATGGTTTGCTCTCTAATGTTCGCATTAAAAGAAATTTTTAACTGTGTTTCTCAGTTGTACATTTTGGAAATATATATGAACTCAGCAACACATATATTCCAAACTGACTTTTATATTTAAAATATAAATTTGAATTAGAAAGTGTATTGAAAGATATAGGTATTTATTTCTATTTCACTTCCAATTTCAAATGCTGAAACTTTCTCATTTTATATATCCAACTTGTGAGCGTTAATTTTTAATGGTATTTTATATCCAAGTATAATTTTGGTTTCAAAATTAGGATTCTTCAACTGAAATGTTATATCATCTTTTACTTCAAATAAATCCATATTTGAACATGTGCTTGCATTTTAGATAACATAAAGCATCTTTAAACAAATTTCAAGTGGCTGGAAGAAACAGCCAAGGGCGCAGCCATTGTTTTAAGATGTTTTAAGGAGGCTCCCATAAAGAATGCCGCTGGAAAAAAAATCACATTTTTGCGCAATTATTAAGCGTTCCGTGTGAGAGCATCTATGGAAAGAAAATTATAGGTGTAACGTTAAGAGACCGAAAGCGGCCAGAGTGGGTGAGGGGAAAAAACGTGGGTTAAAGACATCCTAGTCGAAATCACTAACAAGAAATGGGCTTTGGTCGGGGATGTAATGCGAAAGCAAGATAACAGCGTGGCCTAAACGGCAACGGGTTAGATTCCAAGAGAAGGAGAGCGTAGCAGGGGGCGGCGGTAAATTAGGTGGGCGGATGAGGGTAAGAAGTTTCCTGGGATACGGTGGTTGCAGCAGCAAAAGGCAGAGTTAGTTGGGGAGACATGGGAGTGGCCTTTGCCCTGCAGTGGGCGTATTCAGGCTGCTGCTGCTGATGATGATGATGTGAGAAGATTGGAAGTGGTTCGCATTTTCGTGCATCTACGAAAGCACTCCGCCGATCCAGGAAACGCATGGCACAGTACTAAAATTCCCTCCACGCCGCGTTTCTTGAAACTAGCGAGTAAACCCGTCAGTTCAAAAAATGATGGAATAAGTTCTTTGTAAAATCCTGAGCATGACCTAAACAAATACCAAAGGTGCTAGCACCTGGCAAGAATCTGAGTGTTTGTCATCACTGGCACATATAAATCAGCTATCCAAGTCTCAAAATCAAGATGGATTTTAAAATCTTGTACATGCAGGATCTGTTCTGAAAGTAGTAGGACTGATTTTTTTATTCGCAATTTATTCATGAGAATAGTACAAACGATTAGAATTTTTCAAGGTAGCACCCTTTCGCACCAACACGCTGCTGCCTATGAGTTTTCCAGTTTTCGTACGCCTCCAGGAACGCCTGGACCGGAACGCTGTTTAGCTCCCTCGTCACGGACTGCTGAACCACCTCTACCGATTAGTGATGTTTCCCCTTGAGCGTCGATTTTATTTTCGGGAATCGAAAAAAGTCTGGCGGGGCCAAGTCGGGGCTGTAGGGGGGCTGAGGCAGCGTTGCCGCCTTATGCTGGGCAAAAAATCGGGGTCTTCATTCAGATTATGAAGAAGATCCCGACAGATCGCTTTTCGGTTTGCCTTTTGCACCTCTGACAACACTCCTGGCACCAACTCCGCCCACACTTCTGTCTTGATATCAAAAACTTCGGTTTGAGGAATGCTGAAGTCATCAGCAATCATCGTTATACTCATGCTACTATCACTGTTCAGAAAATGTTTCACTCGCTATGCATTTTCGTTGGTCTTGCTGGTCGAAGGGCGTCCAGAACGGTCGTCGTCTTCCACTTGTTACTTATCTTCTCGGAACAGCTTGTGCCACTCAAAAAACACCTGATCTACCCATGGAAGCGTCACCGTAGGCCTCCTTAATCATGTCGTGAGTCTCTTTGACCGTTTTACAAAGATTTACAGAAAATTTGATCGCGTATCGCTGATCCAGTAAACGCCCCATGATTCTGCGTGACGAGACGTTTCGATAGGGGTACACAGTACAAGTGACCTGCTCTCTTCAACGGCCGAGAGCCGACTGTCGATTTTCCCCAGCATTCCTAATATCCCCCTTCAACGATCCTGCACGCGCAGACCGCCTCTCGTCCGCTCGTTCGCCCAGGAAAAACCAGTCCTACTACTTTCAGAACAGACTCTGCATGATGACGCCTAATGTGATATTAGGTTCAGACCCATGGTTAGAGACTGCTACAATCTAGGGACGAGGTCTTATATGTTTGCATGCTATCAATAACATCGCGAAGGTCGTTGCATAGGCGTTTTTTAATTTGTTCAGGAAAAATATCATTTCACGCATCATAAATATTTAAATCGGTGAAATGAAGGCAGTGTGGGCCCAAATCAGATTGCAAAATGGAAACATGGTGTCGGTGTGTCCTTTCTATGGGGCTTCAGGTAGTCTAGGTGATGTCTTCTGCAAATTTAAACAGCCATTAGTAACAATAAACAATCTCTGTTTGGTCATTGGTGCGGATTTCAATCTCCTCGCAATAGATTGGTTTAGGTTTATGGAGGTTTAATGTCTCAGAGCGACTCAGGCTATGAGGGACGCCGTTGTGAAGGGCACCAGAAATTTCCACCACCCAGGGTTCATTAACGTCCACTGACATCGTACAGTATACGGGCCTCTAAAATTTCGCCGCCATCAAAATTCGACCGCCGCGGCCGTGATCGAACTCGCGTCTTTCGGGTCAGCAGCCGAGCGCCATAACCACGAAGACACCACGGCGGCCTCCGCGAAACAAATTGGCCACAGGAGACCCTTCACTGAATATTAATGAAAAGTAAAGAAAGGAAATGTGGTCTTGTAGCTCTTCACTAACTCAATTGGCCTCGAACCCAACGTGGAAGCAGTGATTTAGACCCGTTGCTGACTGACCAAACTGCGGCAGCAGGGTCAACTTTGGTGTTGCCAGGTACAAACGACCACATGGTGGTCATGACCGACATGAACTTAGAGCATATAAGTTTAGCAAATAACCAACAGCGCCACACATATACGTTCGCGAAAGCACGCACGCCAGATATCTCGTGTTCACTTCATAGATGGATGTGTTTCAAGCGTTACCTGAATCTGGAAGTGTTCCGGAATTACAGAACACACTAAAAAAACCTATTTCAACTGCGTGACGAATATGTGCTGTATTTAATACTGACCTTGCGGCACAGCAAAAGTAAAGCTTCTTGTGCCTGAACCCTTATTCCGCTGGCCTCTCTGGAAACCAGAGACGTACGCCCACCGTCGCGCAAAGCAGGTCCGGACTCGCCGCCTTGGCACAGCTCGCAACGAGTCATCCTGGCTCACCGGCGCAGACTCTTCCTCCTTCTTCTCATTAACGTCGGCTCGAGCCAATCCGATCGTCGCCTGTGGCGTGACCTTATTGGAGCAGAGGAACGCCGGGCTGCCACAACGGTCACCGGCGGCTGTAGGAAGAGAACCGCGCTGAGACGCTGCAGGGGAGGTGTGGTGGAGGTTGCAGCCTGCTGGCTTCGTCCGTCTATCTGTTTTAGAGCGCAGCGCTTTGGCGTCCGTTCCTGGGTTTCGCGTCGTCGTCGGCGTCTGCCTCGTAACCAGCTCCGCCCCCAATGTCACGCTTTTCAATTGGTCGAAATGCTCGTGACGTCACAGTGCGCGAATCTCAAATGGGGCCAATTGTACTTTGGCTAGTAACCATGCAACCAATCAAAGGGATCGTATAGTGATGCTGCAACTAAGTTGGACTGAGTTTAGTTAATTGCTTAATTAATCAATTAGCCTAATTAATATAGAGGAGAATGAAGAGGTCAGAAGAAAAGAAAGACGCGCGCCGCAGCGACAACAGCGTCCGCGGAAGGAGACGCTGCTGAAAAAAAACAGATAAGTACGAAGCCGCGTTCCCTCCACAACCACGCACTTCCCCACTCAGTAAGTTGTTGTTGTTGTTGTTGTTGTTGTGACTGAGAGAAGGATGAAAAGGAAATTGCACGGGCCTGCTACTGGCTCGAGCCAAGCCACCACCGCTGCCACGTGCAGATAGAGGAGAGTTAAAAGATCAGAGGAAGGAAGGAAGGAGAAAGAGAGAGAGAGAGAGAGAGAGAGAGAAGGAAAGACGCGCGTCGCAGCAACAACTGCGTCCGCCGGAGCGGACGCTGCTCAAAAAACAGACAAGCGGCCGAAGCCGCGCTCGCCGAAGCGAGAACAGATACTCGAGATTTTTACTCAGTAAGACGTTGCTCGTTTCATATACGTTGTGTTGAACATCCTAGACAGTTCCAACAATTGACAGGTTAATGACAGAACACGATGGATAGAAATACAATAATATAAATATGAAATAGCCTAATTAACCTTTCTAGTTAGACCGCATAAATCAATAAAACCGAGAACGAAATTGGTCGAGTTGGGGAATCGAACCAGGGTCTCCGGAGTGCGATACGAGCACGCTAGCCACTCCGTAATGCCAGCTGAATGGTTTGGAATGAACAAAGGCGCGTCTAGCTAATACGGCGTCTTCGTTCACTCCCATCTTCCCCCTTTCCCTTACGGCGAGGTGCAGGTGTCCACCCAGATATGCGAGGGAGATACGTTTCCTTTCCTCAAAAAATAAATTTACCGTCCAGCAAGGCGTACAGCCGAATTGGCGATGGCGTTCTGTGGACTCCCTGGCAGCGTTGCAAGACGCTGTCGCGTTCCACTCTTACAGGCGAAGCTTAACATGTTAATCACACATCAGTAACACACGCAGACAGCCAATGGACGCGTCATTCGCTGGCAGCACTTGATTCATCATTCACAACCACATTCTTAACGTACGCTCCCTTGCCGCACATGCCAAGGACGTACACCACGATCACATTCTGCGCCATTCCTCTGTACTTTGCTTTTCTGAAACCTGGATGGATCCCGAAGAGCCTCTCGAAATCATAGATTTCCTATACTGCTGTGGTGCTCGCAGAGACCACAACAGAGCGGCGGGAGTCGTTATCTACTTGCGCACAGGTCTCTCTGCAATACCAGTCGAAATGTTTGGCACGTCACATGAAGTTGGCGAACTGTGCGCCGCAAAGTTGCCCAACGGCTTGCTGGTAGTAGCTGCCTACTTCGCCCCTACCGCACTCACGAAAGACGTCGTGCACTTCCTGCAACTCGCATTAACCGTCCATCGATCCACACCGATGTTAGTAGTGGGGGACTTTAATGTTGACATAAATACAAACAGCAATTTCCTAAAACTTATGCGGGAGAACATCCCGTTCCTCTCGCTCGTAACGCGTCCCACGGCTGTGACAACCTCGCGAGGCACTTGTATAGATCTCGTCTTTGAGAATCAAGCATTGGTGTACCAAGTCGAACATATATCAGACTATTTCTCCGACCACAAAGCTTCCTTCATGACTGTCAAGAACTGTTAGTGGAGTCTTTGTTAAAGGAATACGTGTGAAAAATAAAAAAAATTCTGTGATAGCGCATACATGTGTTGCTCGATTTCTTTGCCTCAATCTATCGAAAAGGTGAAACAGCTTATTTGCTGCGCTCAAATGTCGCATTAGGAAGTAACGTAATCGTCGGTAATTTTTTTTCAGCCAGCGTCAGCTCCCGCGGACGCGGTTGTTGCGACGTGCGTCTTTACTCTCTGTTTTTCTCTTCCTCTTATCCTTCAACTCTCTTCTATGTGCACGTGGCAGCGGTGGTGGCTCGGCTGGAGCCAGTTGGCAGGCCCGTGCACTTTCCTTTTCATCGTTCTCTCAGTCGCAACCAACCGAGACGCAGCAGGGAGAGCCTTCAGCCGCTTATCTGTTTTTTTCAGACAGCGTCCGCTTCGGCGGACGCGGTTGTTGCTGCGATGCGCGTATTTTATTTTCCTTGCTTGTCTTTTCTTTTACATCTTTTAACTCTCCTCTATCTGCACATCGCAGCGGTAGTGGCTCGGGTCGAGCCAGTAGGCAGGCCCGTGCAATTTTCTTTTCATCCTTCTCTCAAACGCAACTACCGCAACAGACGCCACAGTTGTTGCGACTGAGACAAGAATGAAAAAAATGGCTGTGGCTTAGCTTGGTTAATCCCGGTAATTGCGAAAGCAATATCCGTAGCTAAGCCATGGTTCAGCTGGTAGTGTAGTTGGTGGTGGCGCTTGTGGTTAGACTTGTGGTGATGGATCGGTTATACATTCCATTCCAATCCAATCCAATTCAATATGCTAATATGGTAGCTACCGGCCTCTCTACGCGACGGGATGAAAGTGAAACTAGTATTGCTTTCGCAATAAAGAAAGTGCACGGGCCTGCCAACTGGCTCCAGCCGAGCCACCACCGCTGCCACGTGCAGATAGAGGAGAGTTAAAAGATCAGAGGAAAGAGAAAAAGGAGAGGAAAGGCGCGCGTCGCAGCAACAACCGCGTCCGCCGAAGCGGACGCTAGCTAAACAGATAAGCGGCCATAGCCGCGCTTCGTCACCACCTACTTGAGCGGTGGTGGCTCGGCTGGGGCCAGTTGGCAGGCCCGTGCACTTTCCTTTTCATTCTTCTCTCAGTCACAACAGCAACAACACGAGACGCAGCAGAAGACGGGCAGCAGACGCGCCATCCTGCCAGAGAGACGCTCTCCGCAGGGCCTCGTCCTGGCCCGTTGTGCTCACGGCCCTTGCACATATCTTGTAAAAAGCCTTGTAAATACAGTATATAAACGTCAGTTCACTCACCGCCGCATCGACTGTTCTTCGCTAACGTCTGTTCAACAGAGGCAGCAGACAGAGACGCTCCATGTCGCAACAGTCGTGGCAGCGGTGGGATGCACCAAAATCCCAATAGTGGGTGGGAGCTGTGGGATCGACCAGCGTCAGCTACCTCGGCGCGGTGAGTGCCTGATCTTTTCCCCTCAATTCGCCAGACTGCTCTAGCACACGTGATTGTAGTCTTGAGTAAGGCTGTGTGTGTGTAGCACTGTAGATGCCTTTCTTGTTTCAAACGAAGTAGGAGTGCTTTGAAGTGAAAGCTAGTGCAGAGGGAGTTAACAAGCCTTTGTTGTAAAGAATTGCTTGTGCGTTTCATACTAGTAGTGCTATAGTAGTGAACGGGAAGGGAATTCTAAGCAAAGGGCAAACAGCAAGAGGCTATTGCGTGCGATGGAGAACATTAAAGTGAAGGAACTCATCGAAATTGCAAAAAGTTGGGCATTGATTTGGGCCCCACCAAACGAAAGCATGCGATTCTTGAGATCATGCGGGCAGAGGAAGTAACGGCTGAAGAAGCCAATGAGGCCTTTTCTGAGATCAACGAACACAGTGAGCGCGAAGACGCAGAGCGACAGCGACAAGAACGCCGTGAGCGCGAGGCGAAAGGAGGCGTGGAACGCGAGGCCAAGGGACGCTTTGATCGCGAGGACAAAGAAAGCAGTTGGCGCGAAGAGGCAGAAAACGGAAGCAGCTTGCGATAAAACGGCGTGCTCGCGTTAGGAAACTTATGGACCTACAGCTTGAAGCGCATCAGATTAGTTTGGAGAGAAGTGAAACATCCGTTCTGCATGAGTCCAACGGCCTGCAGCCGAGAAACAGGCCACGGCCCTTCGTGATCGCCGTAGATATGGCGAAGTATTTGGCGGAGTTTGAGCCCGTCTGCGAGAGAAAGCGCGTTCAGCGGTATAGTTGGGCACAGGTGCTGGTAGCCCTTCTTCCCAGCGAAGCGTATGACGTTGTCAAGCGCCTGTTGGATGGCGGATTGGCGAACTACCATAAGCTGAAAGGCTTTTAAGGCGAAAGCCTTTAATGCCTCATACTGTCGTTAGCAGACTCGTCGGGAGCCGTGTCGACAGATGCGTCGGCAGCCGTGTCGGCAGACGCGTCGGCAACCGTGTCAACAGACGCGTCGGCAGGCGCGTCTGCAGCCGTGTCGGCAGATTTGTCCGCCTTTCGGCGTCACTGCTTAAAAAGAAACTGCGCCGAGGGTGGGAATCGAACCAGGGCACAGACGCTACCACTCCGCCACGAAGGCTCAAGGTTCGACCATGAATAAAGGCGCATCTAGTGAATGCATGGGTTTTATGAATAAAACACAAGGAATAAAGT
The DNA here is from genome assembly GCF_055824585.1 of Amblyomma mixtum. Lineage (NCBI taxonomy): Eukaryota > Metazoa > Arthropoda > Arachnida > Ixodida > Ixodidae > Amblyomma > Amblyomma mixtum. The sequence goes on from NC_143012.1 coordinate 169,625,404, forward strand.
AAACAAAAGGCAAAATGAAAAATAAAAAAAGAAAATAAACCAACATAAAAACAAAATAGAAATCATATATGAAAATACAAATAAAAACAATAAAAATAAGAAAAAGAACAAAATTTAAAACAAAAACAAAACATGAAAACTAAAAAGTAAATAAAAACAAACAGTGCGCCAGGAAACGCTTTCTCTTTGCAGCACTTTAGAGAGCCAAAGTGCGCGCTGAATTTTTATACTGATGAGATATGACTCGTCACCGGCGGACCTTCGACAAAGGTATCAGCGCGAACAGAATAGCACTGAATCGTTTTACGATTTTCCTTACCAGTTTAAAGCCGACATTTTAGAATATCTCGAAAATGCGGAAGGTTCGAACGATCGTGGCACAGAGCTAGAGTGCGTAGCTATGGAGCAACCCTGCCAGTGCGGCACAGAGGAATGTAGTCCGTACCTGGCAGATGTGACTGCTGCTGTAACAGTGGTAGATGCCCCGCATTCGCGAACTGAGGAAACCTCTCTATCTTCGGATAACGTAGCCACAGCATCGGACGATGCAGTTACAGAGGTCTCGCCCATTGAGATTGCAGTGGAGTTGAAGGAAACTGGATCTCCTAGCGTGTCAAAAGCAGGAGGAGTTGCAGCAGGCATGGCAGAGAGGATGTTCCGCTGAAGATTAATGAAAAGGCCAGTGCCAGTGCTAGCGAAGACAAAGTGGATGACACACCGTGTTGTGCATTGTGCTCAGCAGAAACCGAGAAACCTGACACTTTCGGTGAACGGATTCGGACGCATATAGAGTTTGCGGACGCTAAGTTGGACGCTAGTGTTTACGGCGGTGGATGCAAAACGCGTCTCGTGCTTTCACAGCGCTGTGAGCTTAGTCACATTTAAGAAAACAGCTGGGCCCGTATTACGGAACTGTCAAATAAAAAACTCGTCAAAAACTTGTCAAAAAGCCCCGCCGTAGCCGCGCTTCTATTGGTCAGCCGTGGCCGGCGGCCATGTTGCTTTCTTGCGTCATGGGTGGCTGGCGTTTATGTCACGGACAGGCCAGAAGTGGTGACGTTGCACACCTAATTATGCAGGCGCATTTTGACTATTTTTTTGACGGTTTCGAGGCGGTCAAAATTGGACCCTTCCGTTTTTGACAGAAAAATGGCGGCGGCGGCAGCGGCGTCGTATGTGGCTGAGGCGGCTGCAGCGACGCGAGCAACGGCGAAGGAGGGCGCACGAAGACGCGTTTGACTTGCCGGACGAGCTGTTCCGACGCCTTTTTCGACTGGAGAAGCAGACTGCGGTGTGGCTGTGCGAGTGCGCGGGAAGTTTGCGTGCGAGTGCGCGGTCGGTGCAGCGGTGGGTGCTGTGTGCACAGTCGTTATTTGCGACCGGCGGCTTTCATGCAAGATTCGGCAGCCGACGTCACATCTGTGCCACAGCTACATAAAATAAAACATGCCTATGCTGGCAAAGAACTTTATTTTACCCTGAAAATCGCACTTCGTGGTCGTCTTCTGTTTACCGGTCGAGGAAAAAGAAACAGACGACCACACATCACATACAACGCTTCACGCTTTGACACTTTTGTCATCGATCGTAAGAGCAGAACAACACAGACCTTAACAAGTTGGCTTCGTCGATTCTTCCGCACATAGATCAACCGCACAGTACCTTGATTTTCGACGCCACGTAAGAAAACAGTATCAAGGCGTGGAACAGCTATTTCCGTGCAAAGCGGCTTGTTGACGTTTTACCGCCGTCTGCGCACCTCCGCGGCAGCAAAAGTTACCCACAAGGAAATTTAATAGCCTAACTTCTTGCGCTTCTTGTTTTTCATTATATTTTTAGCTTTAAACATCATTGTATGGCAAAATTAAATAATAATTATGTTTATCGTTGTGCATTTCTTTGCTCTTTTAGCAAAAATTTAGCAAACGGTCCCTCGTCGTGCAGACAAATGCTTCGGGGCGCCGCTCTGCTGAAATTGGCTGATTCCTCGTTGCGTCAATTTTGCGTCAAGCGTCGACGTCACATCGTTTCGTAATTTTGACGTCACTGTCAATAACTTTTGACAGAATTTTGACAAAGTTCCGTAATACGGTCTCTGCAGTAGCGGAAACGCCGCAACTGAGTGCAAGGCAGACCGTCATCTGCAATCGGCTGGAACGCGTCAGGAGCATGACGAGAGCTGCATGCCAGCACTCATGTCGGGAGAGAACGCTGGTTCGTTTGCGTCTGAAGACGCTAAGGTGCTGGACGGCAGTGAGCTTCAGAACCATCCAGACGACATGGGGTTTGTAGACGTCATTCTATTCGAGAAGGATGAGGACGGACGTGCACTCAGGGATGCTGAGGAGAAAGAGCGCAGGTTTGAGGAATTTAGTAAAGGCGCCAAAGACAGACGTGAGACAGGTAGCGCACGTGAATCGGCTAACGATGAGAGTGGTATTGTCAGACAGCAGCAACTTAGGCGACGGAAGCAGCATGCGCTTCCACAAGAGAAAATTAAAGGAAAGCTCAAAATAGAAACCTGCAACCTGAAGGAAAGGAACCGCCAGTTATGGAAAGTGAACTGTCACCACAAGGTGATGAACAAACAAGAGAAACGGTGGTGCTGGCGAAAGGAGAGAAAAGGCAAGCACGAGAAAGAGAGTTGCCACTTAAAGATGAAAGGCAGGCATAAGAAAAAGTGGTGCCTCCGAACAGAGAGAAAGGGCACGCGCGCAGAAACGCGTTGCCTCCATGGGAAGCCCCACCGTCACCAGCAAAGTGACTGCAGCAAAGTCCGTCTGCTGAGATAGGAAATATATCTGTGACGTACACAATAGATCACTATAAGCGGCATAATACAGGTTTTTTCACCTAATATTTTACAGCAATTTTTAAATAGGCTTGTTTATTTAGAAGAGCTCGTTTTAGACATAGCTTTGTCAGCTGTTCAGTACATGGGAATACGCCTTAGAAATGCTAACTAGCAGACTCGTGAACTAATATTGAATAGTTCAATTTTGAACTATTACTGTTAGGCTTCTTAATTATTGACAGGCATGTAAAATTCCTGTTTAAAATCCTAGCAAAAGTGTTGCTGGATTTTACGCTGGTTATGTTGGAGAAAATGTTGGGCCGATTGGAAGTGTTGGTTTCTATGTTGGGTGTTGTTGGAGTGAATGGGAGGTATGCTGGATGCGCTAATGGTGAAGTTGGGCCTTGTTGGATGCAGTGGAAATTGTGTTGGCTGCACTGGCACTTCGAGTACACAATATTGTGCTAAATGGAAACCACACTGGACACTTCAGTGAACACGATGTGACGTGGTGGGCATGGTGGTATCCATCGTGGTTATCTTGGTGGGCTTGGCAGGCAACACTGGACTATTTGGAAACCACGGTGTGAGCCTATGGATGTGTAACTACTTGTTGGGCATGGCACAAACCTTGGCTACATTTGACTGGCCGATGCTGGGCAGCAGATACTGCATGCATGTGCTTGTATGGTTGACAAAATGAAACTCATAAACGCACTAATAATCTTAGTGGGTCAAATCCATCAAAGGTACACTTGGCACTTTATGCTGTTAGAACAAAAACTGCATGACAAAACTCTTTTTTTTACACGTGCATATGTTCACTTCACAATTTCAAAAATATATCAAAACGAACGACTTATACACCGAGGCTTAGAATATCATTAGTAAAATATTTGTGAAAAAGCTTAACTTCATTTTTTACAAAATAATATATTGCATGTTTACAGAGCCCTGCATGCCTGAATCCAAACACTCAGTTTCATTCCTAACATTTTATTCAGCGTGATTTTCTAGACATTTCTAATTCAATTAACAAATTGTTAAGCACATAACTGGCCACACAGCTGCTTTGTACAAGGGTTCTGAATACACAGAATACACAGAATATATACACAGAATATTTCTAGAAGGTTGATTACACAGCACGCTTATACACGCAGCTTGGTACATAATTATCAGTACAACACTGGTTTTCAAAGCATAAATGCATATATATATATATATATATATATATATATATATATATATATATATATATATATATATATATATATATATATATATATATATATATATATATATATATGCGCCACCGCGGTGGCTCAGTGCTTATGGTGCTCGGCTGCTGACCCAAAAGACGCGGGTTCGATCCCGGCCGCGGCGGTTGAATTTCTTTGGAGGAGAAATTCCAGAGGCCCGTGTACTGTTGCGATGTCAGTGCACGTTAAAGAACCCCAGGTGGTCGAAATTTCTGGAGCCCTCCAATATAAATATATGTATATATATATATATATATATATATATATATATACACAATATGAGGATCTAAATTACACAACACATTTCACACTAAAAAGTGATTTGGTTTTCACATTGGATGAGAAAACAAATGCACACCATCACTGCAGTCTCAAGAAAGCATAGCTGTTGTCTGGCTGATAACCCCCCAAAAATGATAGCTGTCTATACATATGACCCGCCGCGGTGGTTCAGTGGTTACGGCGCTGAGCTGCTGACCCGCAAGACGTGGGTTCGATCCCGGCCGCGCCAGCTGAATCTCGATGGAGGCGAAATTATAGAGCCTCGTGTACTGTGCGATGTCAGTGCACGTAAAAGAACCCCAGGCGGTCAAAATTTCCGGAGCCCTTCACTACGGCGTCCCTCATAGCCTGAGTCGCTTTGGGACTTTAAACCCCGTTAAATGAAATCAAACATCTATACATATATTGTACTGTTTTTCAAACTAAACCTGGGACCTGGCTAAAAAAGTATACACGGCGAGAACAAATCTGCCATGTTCATTGGTACAGATATGAGAGTTTTTCCTTGGAAAGCCTTGCAACTCCGAAACGCCACTACACTCCCCAATAAAATGACCATACTGTACGCGAAAATATTTCTTCGCACTGCAATGCGGTAAATGGCTGGCTAACCAACTTCTCTTCGCGTATGGAACTATGAATGGTTTTTCCCATGTAGTTTACTCTATGTGGCTAAACGTGTCTTCGATTTTCTTGGGCTGGTGTTCATGATTAAAGAGCTAGCAACATCTTGCATTCTTGTGAAATCTGACATTGGAAGAAAAATCATTTTCCTTTCCATACCTCACTGCGCTGAGCTCAATTCAGGTTCGACCCTTTTCATTAACCTCTACATTTCTGACTGAAGGCAAGCGCTGGTAAGGTACTTGCCGTCTCGCATGCATCCACACCCTCCTTGCATGCGGGAGGCACGGGGATCGATCCCCAGTGCCGCCAGGTACGCACCGGTGATAAAATGGGTACAAGCTTTCCCCTTCCTGGTGCTCGGCTTCTTTAGGTTGAAATGCTTAGGAAACGGGTCTTTGAACCCACCTTGAGTTCAAAAAGAGTTGCATGTGGGCTTTCACCGCACAAGAAGGTTTTAGGGTTGTTTGATGGCGGAACAAATACCTGGTGGCCGGTCAACGCATTGGTTATACGCTTTCGTCTATTATAGCTATTATACATTTTCCTCTTGGGGGCTAGTGATAACTTGCCATTTTATCTGCGAGAACCTGCTGAATACACTGCGCTCCAATCTTAATCTCTTAGTTATTTTACTGTAGTGATCCGAAACTGCGGCCTAGGTTATATTCTCTTTGAATTTCCAACGCTTGCTTTCCTATCATAAACTGTTTTTTCCTTCAAAAGATGTTGAACGTGACTATAAATTTTTTCATATCAAACTGTTTTGATTTGTCTATCCAAGTCCGCAGTCATACTCAGGAATTCATACACTGAGTCAATCTCAATGGCAATGCAATCAGCAAATCGCAGATTACAAAGGTACTTTCGACTAACGTCTATCCTAAACTCTTCCCAGTCCAGATCTCTGAGCACCTTCTGTAAACATGTGACAAACAAGACATAAGGCCTAACTAACAAGTATGTTAGCAATCTCCAAAGCCGATATTTACAACTGGTTGCCAGCAATGCCTACAAATTGTTCATCTAGCTTTAGTCTCTTTCGACCTTATTTGGGAGATCACAGATGAACGTTCCGTCAGTATCTGGAACCTCTAAAAACAAGCAACTGTCAGCCACATCTTCCGGATGCACAACATCCCACGCTGTGTCCAAAGAAAGGAAGCATTCCTTTATGTGCGGTGGTGAATTAATCATGTCCACAATATTATCAGGCCGACAGATTAAAATGCAGGTTGCACTTTCCAGCAAAAACAGAATCTTTTCCAGGCGTTTGTAATCGCCGCCGTTTGTCCTCACAAAAGTAGTGTTAAATTTTGATGGCCTTTTGTAAGCAGTGCTGTGTATAATCTGTTTTGAGATTACAAAGCGCTCGTACTCTATAACAACTGACGCCTTTACTCCACAGTAGAGGTACACTGACTGCTGCTCAGTGCTCTTCAAAGCAATCTCTTTGCCAGCCCATAAAAGGCAAAGATCACTGATGTGCTTTGCATTGTTCACCGGCGAAAAGCTAATCAGTTGCTCACAAAACTTCTTTTCCATCAGAGTCAGATGGGTGCTCTCAATCAGTTCTTGTAGCTGCTGGTGCATAACTGTTGCACCCAAAAGGTATGAGGCCGGCACGATGAAGGAATTGATTTACTTGCCGGAGAATGTAAGATGGTGAGCCGAACAGAGGCGCGTGCCACCGGCACGAGAGTCGAGCTTCATTCGGCAGAACTTCGGCGTCATCGTAATCGGCGGCTGGTGCGGCTCCTACCGCGTGAGGCCGCTGCTACTGCTACATAACCACCCTCTGCACAACTTGCTGAGGAAGAGATGATTGCAGCGTGGGAGGCTGCGAGACTGCGGCGAGAGATTTTGTGGAGTAGGAAACTTCATGACGGAGTCCGCCAGGTCAGCAAGCTTCTCCAATGACAGCCCCTGGGCGGGCACAAACACCATGCGGACCGACGACGGCAAGCGCTGAAGAAAAAAACTCACGCAGGAAGGCTTGGTCGAAAGTAGCAGCCTTGTCGCCCAGGAGCTGCTGGAGCCGCCACAGCAACTGGGTAGGTTTGCGGTCTCCCATTTCCTCGGAGGAGATGAGCTGCTGGAGGCGGCGATGTTCGGAGACGGCTGTTCGCTTGATGAGCTCAGCAGCCAACCTGTCGAACGGGGCCGAGGCGGGCGGAGTGATGAGGAGGTCGCGGACTTCGGCGGCAATCTCAGGTGGTAACGACGCAGCGACGTGATGAGACTTGTGCGACTGGCTGGTGATGCGGCCGATAGTGAACTGGCTGTTCACCTGAGCGAGCCAGAGCAGAGGATCGGAGGCCGAGAACAGGGGAAGGCGAAGGGACAGCGCAGAGACGGCGCTGGAGGGTCCATCACCGGGCATGGCGGAAGCTTTGTTGTCGGCGTTGGCCATGGTGAGAGCGCGTGTTCCAGCGGACGTCCGGAGTCACCAGTTTGTGGCACCCGAAAGGTATGAGGCCGGCACGATGAAAGAGGTGATTGATTTACTAGCCGAAGTGTTAAAATGTAAGATGGCGAGCCGAAAAGAGGCGCGTGCCGTCGGCACGAGAGTCGAGCTGCATTCGGCAGAACTTCGGCGTCATCGTCATCGACGGCTGGTGCGGCTTCTACCGCGTGAGGCCGCTGCTACTGCTACATAACCACCCTCTGCACAACTTGCTGAGGCATCCCCATTTGCAGCGGAGACTTGACGCACAATGGAACCATTACCACCTTCAAAAACGAAGGCCTAATGGGCCCACAAAGGTCAAAGTGACCGCACGCAGTTTGCCATATGAAGCAAAGCGTGCACCTTGAAGGCCATAGATGCAATGCCATATAATGAATGGCATCGAATTAAAAGTTCTCCAACAGGGACTCTGAGATGGAAGATTAAGTCAGACTCACTAATTCAAAAATAATAAAAACAGCCTTCACAAATTGCGCTGCATCACAACTTCACCATCTGCTTACTACGTAATTATTTATAGGTTCACCAAATAGAAATTTTTAACACTTAAAATAGCACCAATTATTCAAAAACAAAAAAAAATCACTCATGATAGAAGCAACCAGGTCTATGCCATAAATGCTGCCTGCACCATCATTGTCTCCTCTCCAAAAGCCGTTTAAAGCTAATTCACCATAACCTCCCTTTTTCAGTGATATCTAGCAGTCTGACCACATAGCCCTAAAAAAGCAATCCGGACACTCGTGTACTGTAGTTGGACAATATGGATTTACAACTTCTGATAAATTGCGTTTTTACACTAAACTAATAAATGAAGGACAAAGTAACCTACTTCTATAAATCGCTAACAGCAAATGTCAGAATTTTCAAAGCTTCATTTATGCACGGCGACTAGAAAGTGACCTGTAAACTGAACTGACATATTTAATAGCGCTTTTGTGTCAAAGTACCTGGCATAAAAATAATACACTTTAAATATTTATGCTATGTCAGCTCAATTTTGGCAACAGTGAGCCAAATGTAAAGCAAAATTGCAAAAAAAGTCTGCTATCACTTTCCATGCCACTTAGCGCTGCGTCCTTCATTGTACCTCACCTTCTTCGTCAATTTCTGAGAAGGTGATGTTTTCTCGTAGAAGAATGTGCAGAGCCTCTGAAAATTTGGCAAGGGGCGTCCACTATTCAGCTTGAAGAATGCCATCCAAACAAGGCAGAGCATAAAATATAATCCAATGCCTCCACTCCGACGCCTTCCAATCAGACCGCTCTGAGATTGCTCGTGGCAATCTCGTGCTGCAGTGTGGAGGTTTTATAACCAGCAGTCTAGAGTCTATTCTTGATACTGCTGATGGGGCACCTAAAAGATGGAAATACCACTACATTTCATTCTATTCGCAGGTATTCTGCCTCTTTTATTACAAGTTTTCTATTCTTCACACTTAAAAGCAGTAATTAATGCATAAGTAAATGAATATATCTATTCTTTCTCATGCCTTGTGCTCATCTATGCAATATTTGGCAATGCAAAATACACGTCAAGGTAAAGAATAAGTTAGCCTCCAATGAGAGCAGAATGGTGTTAAGGTAGTCTCTTGCACAAAAGCAAGATGTACCTTAGCTGCTGCTCTCCTTGTCAAGAGCTTGGTAAAGTTGCCGTTCTGTGTGCATGATTCATTATGCATATATGCTAATGCTTCATACCCTAATACCGTTCATACCCTAATATGCTAATGGTTCATACCCACGTATAGTGATATCAACATAGTGTTCCTGCCTCCTGGCTCAGCTTAGCTCCTTAGCCATGTCCCTTTCAGAGGCACATGTAGGAACCGAATTGAACGGCAGTAAAAATTTCTACCACTACAAATGCCACTAAAGAAAATCCTCCATTCATCGCTATGAACAGGTAAACACAGTAGATACGGCATAATCTACTGAAAAGCTCTACAGCTGAATCTGGATAACTGAAACCTGAAGGGAAGTGACAATTTCTTTGAATTATAAAGTTCATACTAAAGCAAACCTGACCAGTAACGGGAGGTGACTGACTACATTGTGTGAACAACCACACTGCAGACATGTCTGAACAAGTCTGGCAATTTCGTGTGTACATGCCCTCTCATCAATAAGAGCACGTGGTAGCAAGGCACCTTTCAGTGCCAGTAACACAACGACACATCTTGTCAGACCCGCCGCGGTGGCTCAGTGGTTATGGTGCTCGGCTGCTGACCCGAAAGACGCGGGTTCTATCCCGTCCGCGGCAGTTGAATTTCTTTGGAGGAGAAATTCTAGAGACCCGTGTACTGTGCGATGTCAGTGCACCCTAAAGGACCCCAGGTGGTCGAAATTTCCGGAGCCCTCCACTACGGCATCTCTCATAGCCTCAGTCGCTTTGGTACGTTAAACCCCATAAACCAACCAACATCTTCTCAGCCATTCCCCCATCGCTGTAAAAATATACCAGAGCAGTGCTGCAGCAAGTATTGTGTAAAGAAAGCTGAGCAACGAAAGCTATCATGACTTTCAATAAAGGTAAAAAACCAGCATGTATAACACATGCACAGCTGGAACAGTGCTGGTGATAAGCAGCATGTGCTGATAGCAGATGAGCATGGCAGATAATGGGAAGCTGTGCATGCAGCACCACCATCACATTGATAACAGTGTTCTTATGGCACTCAGTATGACTGGTTGCCAAAGTTACTGGCAGACACACGCTTGCTGTTTGACCAGCGGCAATCCACAGCACTGTTGTGCTTCACTAGCCCTAGCAGGCCAGGTGTGCTGCCAGATTGAATCAGCTGCAATTATTCTTGTGCATTATAATTTCTGCGAGCATTATCCCACTGAAATAAGCGTGGTATTTAGAAGACTGAGGTGGCTTTTTGATTAAAGGGAGAGTGAGAGCTCTATTAATATTTTTTATAGGAAAATCCAATAGTTCGGGATTTCATGGCTTTGTTGCCACTTGGCCGGCAGCAAAAGATGGATTTATTTCTATGAAATTTGGATTCGAAGTTGGGATTCTCTTATGACGACACAGGACTAAGTGACGTGTAACATGACGTAACGCAGACTCCGTGATTTCTGGCGGCCAGCAGGGCGGCGAAAAGAAAGCTACCGCCTGCCGCACGTTGAAGGAATATATCGGCTATTGCGGCCGTGGCTACCGTCACTTCGTTACGTTTGCACCGGCGTTTTGCCAGCGTTACGATGGATACCGTTCTTGAAGTCGTCAACGAAGTTCTCGCAAATAGACACCTTTAGCATACCGTGTACCTTGTTACCGTTAGCGGAATAGCGGGAGCCCGCCTACCGCCGGTGAGCAGGCGCTGATTGGTCCCGATGCTGCAGGCGCGCGCGTAGCTGCCCGGTACGTGGTGCCATCTGGCGACGTCAAGGGGGTTTGCGCGTGCATTGGCTGCGCCTCAGTGATTCGTGGCTTCTCGTGCCCCAGTGTTAATAGAACGATTGGTTCTAGCAACACTCTTTTGTCCTATGACGTCATCACGCTTGTACTTGCGAGTTTGGCCTGCGGCGGCGATACCTGTATTTTGGTTCTTGCTCTTTTCTACGTTACAACAGCTTTGTTGTCAGTATGAGTGGCGTTTTTGTAATCAGCAGCTGGTGTTCTGTCGATACAAGCCAACTTCAATTTCTCCTCAGTGTCCCTTTAAAAGAAAGGCCCGAATTAGTAAGATTCCACCGTAACATAGCAAATCAAGACAGCGTACCGATAAATGTCACAAAAATCTCCCGTATCCTTTAGTATAAGTTGTGTGCACTGCTAGCCTTTAATAACCACGGTATAAACATATGTTCAATAATGGCAAGCGCACAAACCAACTATAACCAAGCTATCTGCAAATCCTTTCAGTTTAGTTTCCTTGAGATTCCTTAAGTTGGACCTGACAGTTCTTGAAAAGAAGTGACCGCATTAACTTAATTACACTACAATCTATTCCATGCAGAGCATGTAATATTTAAAAGCAGTACATTACCAATGTAGAACCGCTGAGCAGAGTTCGAAGTAGACATGATTGTGCCAGTCAGCTGTTTCACAACGCCTTGCAGAACACTATGCATATACTGTAAGCCGCCGCGGTGGCTCAGTGGTTATGGTGCTCGGCTGCTGACCCGAAAGACGAGGGTTTGATCCCGGCCGCGGAGGTTGAATTTCTTTGGAGGAGAAATTCTAGAGGCCCGTGTACTGTGCGATGTCAGTGCACGTTAAAGAACCCCAGGTGGTCGAAATTTCCGGAGCCCTTCACTACGGCGTCTCTCATAGCCTTAATCGCTTTGGGACGTTAAACCCCATCAACCAACCAACCTATGCATATGAGTGTTAGCAGCGGACACGAAACAAGGACAGACAGAAAAGGCAACGAAACACAGCGCTGACTTTCAACTGAGCTTTTATTGGAAAAATAAGCGACTTTTATACAAAGATTTTTTTAACATGTGACTCAGAAGATGTCAAAACGTCTTACTACATGTGTCATCCAAAATCGCTGATACTCTAGATAAATCCTGATAAAGAACGTGATTGAAAACACTGAGGAATCCTGAGAAGACATGAAAGGTCAATCAGATGAAACTGGTTAGATTTGTGCAACGGCCACCTTTTTTTTTCCTTAAGACACGTGCCGCTTAAAACCATCTAAAGGCCGTCATCATAAAGAACGATGAAGAAACAATGGAAAATCCTGTCAAAAAATGTTTGTTATCAAAATGCAAAAGCAGGGTGAAGCTGCATATGGGCTCCCGTTATCAAAAGGTAAAAGAAAATAAAATGACAAAAGACAGGACTGAAACGGCATAAAAACACATTAACTAAAACAGCATAAAACCCATAATACACCCGTTAAAGAGTGTCCAGCTTTACGGGTTCGCGCCTGCGGCCTGCAAGAATCCAAGTTCTTTACCCAGGAGCAATATGGACTCCGCGCTAACGCACATGTCCCCTTTCTGTTCGATGGCATTTGCCTCAAAAATCTCCGTTGTGGTCTGATCGTTGCTTTTACTTAAAATCGTAGTTTCCTGGAACTGTGGTATGCACTTATTGCATTGTCTGCAGTGCACAGCGAGATTTCCTTCTCGTATGTTTCTCTTGCGCAGATTGTCATAATTATTGTTGTGTTCTCGGAGTCGGTCGTTAAGGCATCGGCCCGTTTATCCTATATAAACTTTTCCGCAGCGTAACGGAATCTGATACAAACGCCTTTAGTACAAGACACAAACGAAGTCCGGTACTTTTTGGAGCACTGCACACGTGGTGTACCTCACGTCTGAGTAAGCTTGCAAAGCTTTGACAGCTTTTCCGATGCTGAAAACAACACTCTCAACTGCACTTTTCTGCCTATCCGTTTCAAATTGTGGGAGATGCTGTGCAAATAGGGCAAACAACCAGGTTTCGCTCACGTTCACTCTCAGCCGAGGCTTTCACATCTCCCCTGCTTTTACTTTACACTTCCCTGTAGATTCGTTCAGCCACAGAGATGATGATCTGCTCCGGATAACCACTTTCTTTCAACCTCGCAGTCTGTTGATAAAAACTGCGCTCCATGGTATGTGGACAGGATTTGTGCAAAGCATTTGTCAAACAGAGGTTAATAATGGAATGTTTTACTAATTTGGAATGTGCCGAGTTGAACGGGAGGACACTTTTTTTGCCTCGCGGATCGTATGTCCAGCAGATATGATTTCTCGTACTCGTGATACTTAAATCTAGGAACCGGATTGTGTCGTCAGTCGGCAGCTCATGCGTTAACTCGAGTGCTTCGTACAAACTCTGAAAGACTAACAATGCTTGCTTTACATCTGCCTGAAAAGAATCATTGCTATCATCAAAAAGAATTAAACAATCATCTACATATCTGAACACTTTTACGGCGTTGAACTCTGCCAGGTGACACATCAACATGGTGTCAAGATGGCCTAAAAAAATGTCACTGAGGATGGGTGCCAAAAAACACCGGACTTCGATTGTACCTTGTACTAAAGGTGTTGTGTATCAGATTCCGATAAGCTGCGGGAAAGTTTATATAGGACAAACGGGCCGATGCCTTAACGACCGACTCCGAGAACACAACAATAATTATGACAATCTGCGCAAGAGAAACATACCAGAAGGAGATCTCGCTGTGCACTGCAGACAATGCAATAAGTGCATACCACGGTTCCAGGAAACTACGGTTTTAAGCAGAAGCAACGATCAGACCACGAGGGAGATTATCGAGGCAAAAGCCATCGAACAGAAAGGGGACATGTGCGTTAGCGTTGCGTCCATATTGTTCCTGGATAAAGAACTTGGATTCTTGCAGGCTGCACACGCCAACCCGTAAAGCTGGACACTCTTTAACGGGTGTAATATGGGTTTTATGCTGTTTTAGTTAATGTGTTTTTATGCCGTTTCAGTCCTGTCTTTTGTCATTTTATTTTTTTTACCTTTTGACAACGGGAGCCCATATACAGCTTCACCCTGCTTTTGCATTTTGGTATCAAAAATTATTTTTGACAGGGTTTTCCATTGTTCTTTCTTCACCGTTGTTGATCATGACACCCTTTAGATGGTTTTAAGCAGCACGTGTCTTAAGAAAAAAAAAAGGTGGCCGTTGCACAAATCTAACCCGTTTCATCTTATTGACCTTTCATGTCTTCTCAGGATTTCTCCGTGTTTTCAATCACGTTCTTTATCAGGGTTTATCTATAGTAACAGTGATTTTGGATAGCACATGTAGTAGGACGTTTTCACATCTTCTGAGTCACATGTTAAAATTTTTTGTATAAAATTCGCTTACTTTTCCAATAAAGTTCAGTTGAAAATCAGCGCTGAGTTTCGTTCCCTTTTCTGTCCGTCCTTGTTTCGTGTGCGCTGCTAACACCTACAGCATGAAAAACCAATTAGCCCAAGAAAAGACACTTCTGACTATGCATGCACTCCACAATAAACCCATTGACAAGGTCAAGACCAAAGGAAAAAATGTACGTTTTATATTAAACTGCACAAAAAGACATGTGCAGCTGCACAACCTTCGCCTCACTCCACTGTTAAAATTTATTGTGGTGTATCCACAAGTCAACGCAGGGCATGAAGCGCAGGAGTCACTAGCCTGAAATGGTGGTCATGATTAAGGGTGCTAAAATACTCTGAAAGATAAATGTTGACACTGTGCTGCTCCTACAGAGCTTGAAGTCAATACCAAGATTTCAAAATCTTTATTTTATGAGAACTAAGTATTATATCAGATCGACCAATACAACGTCATTGATTTCCTTAAAATTGCACGAAAGAGGAATCTGAAATCATATTGTTAACATGGGAACTCTATCTACACTCTCCAAGCATTCTTATAAACTTCGAATTACTTTCGTGTGTGGCAGATTTCTCCATTAAATTTCAGTAAACGTCCCGGGTCCTGCCTCTTTTTAACTCACCTCCGAAACGAGGAGTCAGCCAACACGTGGAGTTCCTTTTCAGCCAGTAACGTGGCTGTTTGGCTTTCACGTTTATTTTGTTCGGTTGCCGCGAATAGTTTGTCTCAGACTACATAGCAAATTAGGCCCATGAAATAAAAATACGCATGGAATCTTTCCTCTCGCTGATCGCTACGTATCATTCCGCCAATGGCAGAGCAGCAAGCCGCCACGCAGCTGGTGGAAAGACACTCCATGTGTTGGCTGACTCCTCCTCTTTTTGAAGGTGAATTAGAAAGAAAGGCGAGAGCTGGGACTTTTATTTCGATTAAATAAGAGAAATCAGCCGCACAGGACAATAATTGAAGTTTCTAAGAATTCTCGGAGCGTGCAGATCGAGTTCCCACGGTAAAATGACGAGCTCAGAGTCCTCTAAGTGCACCTTTAAATGACCTATGCCAACAATGCTGAGGTCTGCAGCACAGCTATACGGCATTCCTCTTTGGAACAGAAACAAAAGCTGCATAATCAGTTCATTCGTATTCAAGATAAAGCTTGCTTTTGTACATTCAGGTGAGTTGAAGAGCTGCACAACTTTTTCTGAAACCCTGTCTCTTTCCCAGTCAGATGTAACACATTAAACAAATCCAAAAGGAAGACAGTTAGTACGGTTTTTTCCCGGATGCATACAACGCAAAATCTGGATCAGAGGTGGCATCGCATTTAAGGCCATGCACACAGTGTAATGTCACAACTACCACATTCTTCCACTCTCGGGTATCGCTGTTCTGCCTGCATGTACTTCAGCTCAAAAGCATGCAGAAAAATCTATTAACTTTATTCTATCATTGAATATCAAGCGTTCACAGCATACCAACACAGTAATATTGGCACAAGTATGTGTCAGCCTTGTACTGTATCTCACACAGCAAGAATGTCGCTTAATTTCAATTTCTGTAAAGTGCCTGCATGAATAGTAATATCCCGCATTACAAAAACATATCCACAACATGTCTGTCAGTAAATTAACCCCTATATTTATAAAGGTCAGTGAGGGTGGTTATTTATAAGAGTTCAAACATGTACGTGCATTGGGAGGAGCCCTGGGAAGAAATTGCAAAATTAAGCATTCACCTTGCATCTCTTAGTGTCACCGTATGTTGCGCTTGCTGCAAGTTCACACACATGAATTGAGATTGAAAATAACTGTTTTTTAATCACACTTGTAATCTCACCAATAACCTCACTAGCTCCACACAAAGCAATCATTTTTTATCACTCATTAGTAAAGTGGAAAACAAGCCCTAACCTACATCTTTTATGAGCCATACACAGAAAAACCAAAATCATACTTAGTACCTTCCTCGGGCATGTTAAATAGTTTAGTATTACTCATTACCTGCCAATAATTGTTACACAGATAACTGTTCATGAGTGGTTAGCCATAGCCAGAGTTTATAGACCTTATTCGAAACTGCTGCCATCTGTTGGAGCTAAACCGCAACCGTCGCCGCGACGCCATGTTGAAGGGTTGGGAGTGAATGCCGAAGCCGCCATCACGCTTGCTGCGTCCGTTAATCGCTTGTTTTGCGCTGTAGTTAACGCGTAATTCGCTTGCAACCACAGCGAAATATGACAGGAGAGTGGTCGATGGATTTGTCGGTATTGCCGAAAGTTTCTAGCGACCCTGTACAACAGTACTGCGCTTTGAAAAATGGCTGAGGCTTAGCTTAGGTTAAGCATAGTCAGATGCGAAGCATATTGTCGCCGAGTTGCATATCGAGCACGCCGCTTGGTTAGACGTTCTTCACGCTCTTCATCAGTCTCTGTAGCACGCCGCAACTTTTGCTTCTCATTCCAACGAGCAGCCCTGTCTCCAGGAGGCATCTCTATCCCGTGTACGCCTAGCAGAGGCAGGCGCACCCCCTTGTATACCGCCGCTCCAGCATCACGTGTAGGGTGCCTCGATGCCTGCCCGCCGCGCCGCGGGCAGGCATCGAGGCACCCTAATCACGTGTTCACTACAGCGCACCTAGCGGCAGAAGCAGGAAACACATTGGTCGCGACGCCTCGCGCGACGGCGCGAGCTGGGGCCCCGTTGCTCCTATGTCGTTACGTCACGCATCACGTGGTCCTCCTTGGTCGCGACGCCTCGCGCGACGGCGCGAGCTGGGCCCCCTTTCTCATCTGCTGTGACGTCATGTACCACGTGGTCATCCTTGGTCACGACGCCTCGCGCGACGGCGCGAGTTGGGCCTAGGTGTTGTTGGTTGGACCCCCGCTTTTCATATGCTGTGACGTCACGCATCACGTGGTATGACATGGAGGTCACGAAAGGTCAATGGTAACGACACCGCCGCGCTCGAGGAGCTGGGTTGGGCTATTTTAGTATGCTTCGCATAAAACTACTTCGGAACGGCAACGGAAGCGCAGCTACAAGCTTGTGGCCGAGTCGTATGTATGTCTGCCGACGCTGAAGACGCAGAAGTGCAACAGGTTAGTAAACTTCGACTCTCCGGCTCTTATTCTTGACTGTAGTATAGCAGCAGACAGGGGCTTATTATTTTTATTTCCTTTTCGGTTGCCCCAACCTATACTTTGTAGTATGGCAACCATTCTGAGCCGTTGGTTAAAGCATGTAATTATAGGAACTTCCTAAACAGAGTTTTTACGGAGCGTGTTTCAGCGCATCGCCTGCGATCGCGGAGAGGTAAGAGTGCAACTGCGTTATGCTGCCGATTCACAGCGCACAGCCTACAAAAACGAAGAAAAAAACTACGCGTACAGGAAGAAGAAACAGCTGGCGTAGCTTTATTCTCCTCTGAGCTTCACCGACATTGCGCTGCTGCTTCTCAACGAGCAAATTGCCGGTTTTGTAATCATCCGTTCTACATTATGCGCCTGCGTTGGCGATGAAGCCGTGGCTGGGAAAAGTTACCCGTTAACATGGGTTTGCGCCACGTCTCGCGCATTCTGCAGGTGCGCGTTTGTGTGTGTGTACAAGCTGTGGAGACGCTGTGGAATCGTGATGCGTATGCTGCGGTGTAGCATGTGCACAGCGTATGTTGTTTGTTAATGCGTTTTTGGATACGGCGCGCGCTTTATGCGAGCTCTTCGTGACCTCATGCCATTGTGGTGTCAAAGATATAATTGCATAGTTAGGCGTCGGTCATTTGTCGGTGTTTTGTGCTCCGCAAAATTGGAATGATGGCTGACACGCATGATGTTTTCTTTCAATTTTTGCCTGCAAACAAGTACACGATGCCTTGCGCTCATTGACAAGCTTGCACATTCCAGTAAGGCTTGTAATGAACTTTGTGCATGCTAATTAATTTGCGTCATATCGAAAACCGCCGTTTATGAGGTAACAGACTGATTCTTACTTTGAATGTTAACCTCTTTTCTTCCTTGTTTTCAGTGTGTGTGGGCCTGCTGTCGGTGTGCAATTCCTTTGCTATAGAAGCAGGAAAAAGACAGCAGGTCCTTATACTGTGAAGGTGACGTTTCTAATGGATTCTCGAATAAAAGAAGTACGTTCTAGGTGCCCGGCTAGAGCTTTGGGTTACTGCAGCCATGCAGTAGCCGTACTAAGGCAGCTTGTACTGCTCCAGCTACTCGGCTACAAGGAAGCCCCTGAGGAGATGGCACCAACTGAGCTACCACAACAGTGGAGAAGACCAAGGAAGGCAATGGCACCTGAAGATGTGATTAGGGTGAATTGGCGCAAAGTTGGAGAAGGGCGACCAGCTGGCCCAAAGAGACGCAAGCTCAGCTTTGCGCATGCAATGGCTACTATGGAGGAACAGATAGATGTGACACTGGAGCTTGCAGAGTGCTTAAAAGACCCACACTGTTGCTTTGGAGCTATTCTTGCGGAAGCAGCTTCATGTGAGCATGTACAGACTCAAGCCTGACCATCTTTCATTGGCTCAGCAAAGTCTCTTCATATGCCATTGCTGCCTACTGCTTTTGACTGCCTTGTACCATGGAACGAAATTACCCCCCAAGCCACCCAGTTGAATCAGTGTGTGCAGCCGTACAGGTTCCTTCCAGTGGATGACAGGTGAAGTCCACCTGCTGAACTGGAAAATGATGAAATCGTCCAGGTTAGAAGCTTTCCTGATTTTGAGTATCTCTATGGTTATTGGTGTGGATGTGTTGCCTGTCGAGACTATCTCTTATTGAAAACGTTCATTGGTAAATGTTATAGACGAGCAGTTCAGCTGTGTGTAATATTTTTGTATTCTTTTTTTTCTTCAGGGTTTGATGCTTTCTAGTGCTGATGCTTCAGAACTACAGCTGAACACCCGACAGCAGGTGCGCAGTCCCACTTGGAAGAAAGAAAGAATGAACAGATTAAAAGCGTCCAAGTTCGGTGCTGTTTTATCTAGGAAGGCGGCCTGAACAGAGCATGGCATTGCAAACATCATGAGGTCAAGAAAATTTTCAAATCCAGTAGTCAGGTCCGTCAGTGTTAACATTATTACCTATGTGTTTACCATTCAAAGTTATTTCTATTGTAGTTAAAGGCTCAGTGCTTGCCATTCCTAAGCTGCTACCATATCGATGCAAACAATTTTGTCTTGGGCAGAAATCATGCGTTCCTTGCCCTTCACATTGTCATTCCGACAATAAAATTGCGATTGCAGCTCTTGTGATCTTCTAACGGGTGCAACTAGGAAGCAGTGAGTGGTTAGACTGAAACAAGCTTTTAATACAGCAGAATGTAGTTCATGCTTTTTCAGCATCATAGAGTTACGCGCCTGTTTGTGTGAACAACTGGCTGTCTGCTGGCTGTCTCCTGCCCTGGTACAAAATTAATGCAGAGTTCCTAACCTTTTCTCTCACCACAAATGTGTCACGATATGATAGGCAGTGTCCAATGTCCTGAAGCAACTCGTGCTATGAGGGACACAGTAGCAGGTCTTCAGAATATTTTAGACAACCCGAAGATATTTTATTGTGCACTACTGTTGTACAGCCCAAGGCCTCCTTTTTCGTTTCACCTTCATCGAAACGCAGTCAGAAGTGTATTTAAAAAAAATAGAAGTTTAAAATATTATATTTCTTTTCGAACTAGTCACAGTTCAAAAGCTTTCAGTCATGAATCAGAGTACTTATACATTTTTAGTGATATCAGGCAAATGAAACATGCATTATAAACTGAATTGCTGCTAGACTAGTAAATCTGATCGTGTTTTAAGTGGACTTCTAAATTTTAATTAGCTTGTGGAACACTTGGCAGTAAATGGTCAGTGCACCTAACTGAATTGAAAGTCCGTCACTTAATGCAAGCCTTGGAATTTTCTATGTCTTCAATATTTGCAGGCATGAAACTGTGAACGAGCCACGAGCTGTGCAGCGGTACATTCTGTGCATGGAACATATGGACCGGAATGTTTTTATCAATCCGTGTGGTTTCATGGTGTCTCCTGCATCTCCATGACTTGGTGCGACACCTGACCGCGTGGTCTATGATGCACAGGAGAACCCTGCTTTCGGGCTGATTGAGGTCAAGTGCCCATGTACCAAGCGGACCTCCTCACTTCAAGAACCACTGGCATCTAACGACTTTTGTATTCAGCTTTTGGATAACGGTCCGCAATTAAAGCCCTAGTGGCTATTATGCGCAAGTAATGGAGTAGATGTACTGCTCAGGACTGCAGTGGACACACTTTGTGGTCTTTGCGTAGTCTTGGATAGTAATCTGCAAAGTTATATATTCCGAGGCTGTTTGGATGGTGATGAAATCTAAGCTCGACAGCTTCTATTTTTAGCAGGCGTTGTCATGCCTAAATGCATTGCAAACTGCCGAGAAAAACTAGCTTTCATAATCTTGCAGTTCTGTTGCATAATAAACTAAGCTCAAAAATTTGCACACAAGCCAAACTGTGCTAAGTGTACCGTTTAGGAAGCACAAGGTTGGAGTTAAATATTTATTGCCACTTAAAAACCACTGCAAAACAATTAATTATAAAGGACTTCTAATATTTTACGATGGTTTCATTAGACGTGCTTGAAAGTTTGTGAGAAGTGCACAAACAGTCCACACTTGGTTGATGAGTGGTGCAATGGTGATAAGGATTCTGCGGTCAAATATATGAAAACTCTTGATTCTATGGATGCGTCTCTCTACATGGATGCGCAGATTTCCAATTGCCTCTGTTTCTTTGACCTGATCTCTTGAGAACTGGCCATTCCTCAGAAATGGCGGCATGTTCAAGTGTACGCCTATCGGTTCCAAAAGGTCCTTGATAGTGAAGCCTTTGTTGGCCATCACGACATCTGCTTTGTCGAATGGTAGGGAGAGAAACCCACTTCCCTTCACTAACTCCTTGTCTTACACACAGCCTGTGACAAGTGGCGATACAAAGGTGAGCGTGCGATCAAGGGAAACGCCAATCAAGCCCTTGAATGTGTTACTCGATTTGTAGTTTGAGTGTTTCAGACTGCAACACTAATGAACTTGGTACCTCACACTTGATTTCCGTGGCATCCATGATGACCGGAGTCATGGGGCACTCGGCCTTGAATTCCTCGGACATTTACTTATCAACGACGTCTCTTGAAGCCCATAGAGGCAGGTCTCCCAATCTCATGAAGAGAAAGTTGATCCATTCGTTGAAAATACGAGTCACCGTTGTTTGTGAAACATTGAATCGGTGTCCAATGTCCTTCTGGAAAAGTCCCAGCCTCAAGCTCAAAAGAACCATAAATAGTTGATTTTCAGTCCTGATAACAGCAGGACGACCAACTTCTCTTTTAGGGTATCTTATCTTTTCTTTTGCTTCCGCCAGCTCTTGTTGCAGTTGATAAATTTCAGTCGCTTCTTGGTACTGTTCACTGTCGTAGCCACTCTCCACAGCAGCAGAAGCATCTTGCGTTGAGAACTGCTCAGAGTCATGCTCAAGTGCTTCATTTTTAGATAATAAAGACAAGAGAATGCGGCGATTCTGGATGACTGGGGCTGGTCGAGCTTTTGGCGGCTTTCTTGGTTGCTTTTTTTCTTAAATATGAAAACCGAGGGTACTGCATTTTCATTGCAGTATTCGACGGCCACTGGCCACATTTTTCAAGAAATCCTCTTCCATAAAATGGAGTGAACACACACGGGCTGTCATAATATTAAATGGAGGTTCCCTTTTGATTGCTGCCAACCATATTTCCGAACATCGCTGTCGTCAGGAATGCAGTGACAAGACACCTGAAAGAACACAGGTATCATAAATGTGGAGTTGATCATACACGGCATGTTTTTTTTTTACTTTTACAAGCATTGTATGCACACAAACATTGAATGCCAACAGCCGCTCGATGGCGTAGTAAAGTGCACCCAGCACCTTCCGTCATACAGAAAATGTCATACATTTACTGACTGCAGTTTGCCACTCATCAATTGAAAAAATATTCAAGGCACAAGTTTGCAGTGGGGCTTATTTCTTCTGCTATGCCCACCGCACAACGCGACCGCGGCAGCTTCACTCGCGTACACTGCGCAGCACAGTAAGCTATAATATAAAGCATTGCTCCAAAAACTCGTAAATGTTTCAATCTCTACCGCGAGCACATTTTTTGACGGAGGCAAACTGCTCACTGCATTAACCGCGATTGCAGAAAGAAAAAAAACAACCTGATTGTGCACCTGAATCTGGGCTCTCGTGTACGGCGTGAGTTATGCACGAAAGCAACTCCGCTTCGATGCTAAAAAGAGCGAGCAGGTCGAATAATCGAAAAATTCCACGGCGACCGTTATTTGCGCAATCGTCCGAACGTCGCGCTTGCCACTAAACACAGCTGCATCAGCCTTCATTTGCGCGTGATTCCGTCGCCCAGCGAGTTCTAAAGAAGCGCTCAAGTAACTGGATTAGGAACGTAGACTTATCCAACGCGTCGGTGCTATCACGATGTCACGCAGCCTGGTGCCTTGTAAATGTCCGGCAACTGTCCTTTCTTTTGATGCTCGTGGTCAGTTATTAAAATACATCCGGCAACTTGCGTGATGAAATCTATTAGGAACAGTTAGTGTAGTAAATAAGTAGTGAGTAGTCTTGAATCAATGCCTGCATACACAGGCTGGGGACCCCCGTCTGCGAAATCTGTACCCTGTCCAACGTAGCACACAGTAAACGATATATTTTATTTGCCGAGGCGTCGAGCACGAACGTCCAGTCTTTTAGAGTCGAATGCATTCGATTCTTTCCTCCCATTTTTGCGAGGCGATACATATATGCCGTTGGGCTGAACTTGTGCCTACGGTGCAGAAATCTAGCGATGGCAGTGACACAAGGCAACGATAAAAAATAATGCTGCGAGAGATAAATTCCTGCTTACCTTTTTTCCCTCGGAATTCCTGTTTCCGCTTTTTTTACAGCACGGCACGCAACAATATGTAGGCATCGTTGACAGCAAAGAGCGGGAAAGAAGCGATGAGCACTTGTACTAGCGTGCCTGTCGACCCGTCGGCACCCTTCAACATGGAGGACATGCGCGCGGCCGTCACTAGATGGCAGCAATTTCGAGTAAGGACTATAGGCTCAAGTTTTCCAACATGCTACACATATCAGCAGTAATTCTTGCAACTAATTCTGAGACAGTCAAGAAATGCACTTTATAGAATAATGCAACTGAAAAACAAAACGAAAGCTTACCTCGCAAGTTCATTAGGGCAGATGGCCCTTTGAAGCCATTGATAGTGTCATCATATTTTACAGCAACCTTCATGTCTTTCACATTCATCTTGGATATCCTGGCTTCTGGTGGGTCCTGCGAACGATACCGCATACTCCCTTAATACAAATTATAACACAAGAAGCAAATGTAAAAAATATTTATGCTTGCAAAAAGTGAAAACACTTAAGGATCGCATTAACTTGTACAGGCACAAATTATTACCGAAAGGACGAAAAAATGTTACAGTTAGGCAATCTTTTTGCAAAAGATGCCCAATTGCACAAAAAAAAAATTCCATTCTCCAGATGCTTAATTATTAATTTGTCAAAACTTCGTACCTACAGTGTGACACCACAAAACCTTCGGGGTATCAATTACACTGCTTTTTACTCACTCTTGTCCTAATGTCATAAGAACTGATTATGAAAAGAAAGCACAATTTAATCATTTTAAAGCCCTCCTCCTTGTAAGACATACACAAGAAAATGTACCGCCGTCAGCACGCTTAACGCGAACGACCTTTTGCGCGTCCTGCACTGATATTTCAGCCCGTGAGCGCTGGGCGCAGAGTCCGAGGCCATGCTGTACGATTAATTTGCGGTTGTTGGAGAGAGCTTGTGCCCTGATTCAACCCAAATAATGTCTCAGACGCAGCGGGCGACGCCCAGCGGCGCTAATGTCAGTGGAAGATACACGCTCGAGAGTTAGTGTTAAGCGTGCTGACGATGGTACACTGACCTGTCACACCATAGCTACCATAAAATGCACTGGCATTCATCAAAAAAACATTTTTTTAGTCCATTTTGCATGCCTGGTTTGAACTGGTTGTGCGGATAATTTTGAGCATTTAGACACTGAATTATAGAAGTTTATATGCACCCTTATAAAAATGGTCTATAGACTTTCTATAGACTTTTTATAGACTCTATAGCCATCCTATAGACTTTTCCTTTTGTCTATAGACAGTCTATAGAAAATCTATAGACTAAAGTCTATAGCTGCTTTAATTTCCTTCTGTCTATAGACGGTCTATAGACTTTCTATAGACTAAGGTCTATAGCTGCTTCATTTTCCTTTTGTCTATAGACGGTCTATAGACTCTCTATAGACTGAGGTCTATAGCTGTCTCAATTTCCTTTTATCTATAGACGGTCTATAGACTCTCTATAGACTGAAGTCTATAACTATCTCCATTTCCTTTCGTCTATAGACTGTCTATAGACACTTTATAGACTAAAGTCTATAGCTGGCTCAATTTCCTTTTGTCTATAGATGGTCTATAGACTCCCTATAGATAAGGTCTATAGCTCTCTCGATTTCCTTTTGTCTATAGACGGTCTATAGACTCTCTATAGACTGAAGTCTATAACTACCTCTATTTCCTTTCGTCTATAGACAGTCTATAGACTCGCTATAGCCTAAGGTCTATAGCTGCCTCAATTTCTTTTTGTCTATAGACTCTCTATAGACTAAAGTCTATAACTGCTTCAATTTCCTTTCGTCTACAGACGGTCTATAGACTCGCTATAGAATAAGGTCTATAGCTGCCTCAATTTCCTGTTGTCTATAGACTGTCTATAGACTAAGGTCTATAACTTCTTCAATCTCCTTTTGTCTATAGACTGTCTATAGACTAAGGTATATAACTGCTTCAATTTCCTTTCGTCTATAGACGGTCTATAGACTCTTTATAGACTAAGGTCTATAGCTGCCTAAATTTCTTTTCGTCTATAGACTGTCTATTGACTAAGGTCTACAGATGCCTCACTTTGCTTTCGTCTATAGACGGTCTTATAGACTCTCTATGGACTACGGTCTATAGCTGCTTCTATTTCCTTTCTTCTATAGACGGTCTAGAGACTATCTATAGACTACAGTCTACAACTGCCTCAATTTCCTTTCTTCTATAGACTGTACACTATAGATAGTCTACCGTCTATAGACCAGTCTAACAATGTTCGATACACTGACTTTAGACTAAGTCCAGAACAATGTCAATTTCGTTTTGCACTGCATGCTCAGGCGACCTGCATCTGGTGACCGCAACTATGTCGGGAGTCCTCCACCTCCTTCGCTATTACGGAAATTAAAAAGTATTGCGCGAGGACATTACAACACCCCCCTGTATATTGTTTTAAGGAGCCTTGACAAGCTCCTTTTCGTTATACCGTGACGTATATTGTCAATACATTTAAATATTTATTGCTAACAAGTAAGCCGAGGAAAGGCAGCCGTTCTTGAAGTAAGGGCGCCCGCGAACTGTACTACATCGAACGAATACGCTGTCCCTTAAAGGAATCACTCGACTCAATTCCATTCCATTTTTCGATCGTTACGGTCCAACGCGCTGAAATCGGAAACATTTCATCAACGGTTCAACATTTCTCTTTAAAACGTCTTGAAAATAAAGGGGGAAAGACGGGTGTGAGAATTCAAGGAAGCGCCCATCTCTTAGAAACACCTTAGAATAGTCTCAAAGAGTCTGGTCCTCTGTGCGATTAACATCTGCCATTTATACCTTTGCAGTTTGTATTCACATGAATAAGTGTTGTGGCGCAACAATCACAAAGACAGTATTTTTTCGTTCGTACCCTTGCACCTGTTGCTTCGGTGCCGATGACACGCTGATGTCGCGCATATCAGTTTTCTAAACACGAACACATGCAAAAAAGACGCTATGCTATGCAGCATTATAATTATTATTTGAGAATTCCTCCGCATACTGTTCGGTGGGAGATGCGGCGCGTATACGGACAAGTTAGATTTCGGTTCTATTTTCACGAAAACAATAATATTTTTAGAGGGTAAGCGAAGAATTTAAGCTTACAAACCAATTGCCTTCTGTGGTCTTGAGTATCAGATCAAGCTGTACACGGCAAGAGTGCGAGCGATAAAGATACGACCGTGAAATGGGTTTCTGTTTCACGTTTTACCCATTTTACCGCGAGACGGCGGAAAATCATTCGGGCTGCAAACAACCCTGTGCGTGGCTGCATCAATGGCGTTGGCGTGTTTCTCGCGGATTACGTTTTCTTCAAAATCCAGCTTCATCGTCCGCTTACGGTAAGTCTACACAGTTATATTTTATTCATTTGGATCTCCTAAACCACTCTAAGCAGAGCTGTGTGTGCAGAAAAGATTATGTGCGCAATGACAAACATCCTTTCTTCGTTTCTAAGGCGGAAGCCATCGGGTTCTCGACTAATGCCGCTTATCTCTGTGCCGCTGTCTTTACTAACGCGCGGAACGGCAGTCTGTGCGATGCCCTTGATGATAAGCCGCTCCTCGCGAGCTGTCTAGTAGATTTTTCGTGTTTCAAGTTAGATGCGCGGCCAGAAATGTCGTTTAGCCTGTAAATGACGGCCGAAATGGAACTGTGCGTTAGTTAACGCCGTGTGAGCTCAATTTACTTTGCACCTCCGAAAACGTACTTTCATACACTCTCGTTCTGTGGTAGATTACATTTATTTTCTAATCTTTGTGTTATTGCCTGTCTGGACCATGGAGTGCTGTTCTTTTTGAGGTGTGCATTGCTTGCTACGTATGGACGCCCGCTCGGTGCCCGTCGTGGACGCCGACGTTTCAACAAAGGTGTCTTGTAACGCTATAGACTGGAGCGCGAGACGTTTGTCAAAGTTCTAGTCAAGCGGCGCTGGAGGAATGCTTATAGTGTGATGGGTAAACAAAATTCGTTGCCGGCGCGAATGGCCGGCGCGCTCAAACACCGCGAAGAACCCACGAGCTCCATCCCATCTCCCCTTCGTTGCACACATATGGATTCGTCCGTGTCTGTCATCAGAGCCGTTGGCCGCCGCCGCTGGCTCTCGGGCACTTCATTTTGAAAGCTGGATAAAGGTCGGCTCGACAAGAGGTGGCTTACATTTCGTTCCGAGTGGTTCGTTCATGAATCCCGCTTACGCGTGCACAATTTCTCGAATACCATTGGCGCGAGAGGCAAAGTATGTGTTTCTGATTTCACACTGCTACGTTACGAAAGCGCCGATGTAACTCGCCGCTTATTTGCGCCTAAAATTAAATTAAGCTCTCGTGTTATTATAGCTGCGCCTGTTGAAGGCGTTAATTGTTTCATTGAAATACTTCCTACTTTGAGCACGTTCAATGCTTTCGCTGATTTTTCTAGCAGCGTTGGGTTAGGCTACCTCCGTGCAAGAAACACACCTCTTTACTGCGCTGTTGGGGCTGCACTTGAAGGAAAAACTAAGTGAATTTCAGCCGGTATTTTATCGTGACAATAATTTCTTGTCCCAACCTCGCGACTGCTTTCGAAACGGCGCAGCTGCAGCCTCTGTGGGCTTTATGAGTTTTCTGAATAATGAGCGCGGCATGGAAGCGCTGCAACCCGCTTCTAAGAGCGCGCGCAGATGTATGAGTATGCTGTTCCGTCTTTGTGCGTCAAGTTATAGGCGCAAATCTGTGGTGAACTGGTTGCTTCTGCCTGCTGGTTTTGTATAGCTTGTGCCCGTTTTAGTATCGGCTTACGTACACCCGGCCAAATCTTTAACTTGCTCTGGTGTTGCATCGCTAAATGCACCTTGTAAAAAGGTGCCTTTTGGCTACACTGCTGGCATATTCATGTTGTAATTTGACGCGTGAGATGACATTTCATAGTTTCTTTTTGTTAATATAATGTTTGAGCGGAGTACTTGCGTGTTTAGATCAAAGTCATCAGAAATATTCATCGTCTGCCACTACAAAGAGTAGGAACAAGTGGGATACGCAGCAGTGATTCTGATGGTGCATTTGCACTTAATCTTTGTAAACGACTAGCCCACCATGAAAGAAGTGGTACTTTACCTAGAAGATGAAGCCATGTGGACCAGATCCATTGCTGCGTAGGCCGCTTGTTTCAGCTGTTCGTAGTGGCAGAGGAATGTTTCTGATAACGTTCATCTAAACACGCAAGTGCTGCACTCAAACATTATATGAACAAAAAGGAACCATGAAATGACATTCCACTCGTCAAATTACAGCATGAATATGCCAGCAGTGTAGCCGAAAGGCACCTTTTTTACAAGGTGCATTTAGCGATGGGGCACCTGAGCCAGTTAAAAATTTGGCCGGGTGTACCAGGCTTCACGCAGGGTATTTTGAAGCGCTTCTTCTATAGCGGTTATAAGAACAAATGCTTCAATATTCTCCTTTTTGGATCCCTGTGTAAGGTGCACTGAATCTGTATTTTATGGAGGTGACATTCTTAACAGCTACTTGCGAGTCAATGCAGATATGTGGCACAATTGTTCAAAATCTTCTCCTACAAATAAGATAAAAGGATTGCCATACAGAAATCAGTATTGGCTGTAACAGTATTGCCATACAGAAATCAGTATCAGTACTGGATTCAGAGTAGAGTGCTCCAAGGATTATGGGTCTTTGTTACAATGTTTTATGACGACACTTATAATCTCTCGTGTATTTACTGAAATGATTGAGCCGGCGTGATAGCTCAGTGGCTATCATGTTCGCCTGGCGACCTGAAAGATGCAGGTTCGATTCCGGCCTAGACGATTGCATTTTAATAGAGGCAAAATGCTAAAGGCCTGTGTACTCTGCACAGGTCGCCGAAATTATTTCATTTCAGTGTCTCGTAGCCTGTGTCGCCTTGGGTCTTTGAACCCCGTAAAACCAAACCAAAAGATGAAGATTGCCTTTCTAGAACGGCATAGCCAGGATATGCCTTGCATTGTAAAGCACATGTGTAGAGATGGAATGGGAATTTGTTTTCAGTTCCTCTTATATTATTTTTTTCCTTTGTGCTGTACAGGTGAACATGTCCGGATGATTGACTGCAGAGAACAGGCCGCAAGAATGCTTCTAAGGAAACTAGCCGGCCTGTTACTTTCAACATTTATGTTACTATGGTGCATTCTTATGGTGCATGTATTGCATATTCCCAGCCTGGATAGCTTGGAAATAAACTAAATTTGTAAGTATATTGATTGTGTCATGTGTGAACTCTGTCTGGTGACCTTTTTCAACGGTTGTAGACTGTCTGTCTATAGGCAGTCTATAGATAATGGTCTACGAATAGTTTAGTAGACAAAGGTCTATAGACTGTCTATATACAAAGGTCTATAGCACTGCTAGGCCACACACCTATGGAATGTCTATAGACAGTCTATAGACATATGTCTACTGGACCTGTAGACTTTTGTCTGTAGACTGTCTATAGACAGTAATCTACAGGAAGTCTATGGCCGTAAGTCTATAGGTCGTCTATAGTCCGTCTATAGACAAGTGTCTATAGTTTGTCTAGAGACACCTCTATAGAAATGTATGACCATAAGTCTATAGATCGTCTATAGACTGTCTACAGACCTGTGTCTATAGACTTCCCATAGACATATAGACTTTCAGTAGACATTTGTCTATAGACTGTCTATAGACATAAGTCTACTAAAAGTGTATGGCCATAAATCTATAGACTGTCTATAGACCAGTCTAAAGGATTTGTCTATAGACAGTCTATAGACTTCATAGACTAAAATCTATAGACAGTCTATAGACTGTCTATAGAAATTTTTATAAGGGCACAGCATAAAGTGATTAATGTCATAATGCCCACCACTCACAAGTACCAGAAGCATATTTAAATGTTAGCAGTGTATTTGAATGTGTGCATAACAAGCTATAGCTGCACGGTGCAATTCTTATTTCAAATACTGTAAGCCAAAATTTCAAACGCAAAGCAAGAACACAAAGCTCTTCCTTACCTTCAGCATATGTACCAGGGAACAAGCACCGCGGACACCCAAAATATCCATTGAAGTTCACCATGTTGAGCACAGCTGTCCTTGCTGGCGTATCCACAGAATAGTGCAGCGCGAAAGGCTTTGACATGTGCTCTTGAGAATCCTATGGCCATTTCACAGCCTTTGCCTTTTTGAATTCAGACACAAACTTCTCCAGGAAAAGCTGCATGTTTGGGTGCGTTCGACCGAAGCAAAGTCCTGCAGAACTGGCTGTTTGAATCTCTGCTTTGGTGGCAATTCATTAATGATGAACTGAAGCGGCCAAAGTGATGTTTTTGAAGACTTCCATCGAGGACTTCTGTCCGTATTCACGGTTAAGGTGACGTCGTCTCTGCCCAGCCGCCTTGAACGCCGCAGCAGTTTGTAGCTCCCAGCATCTGTAATATCTGTGACCTGGACTGACGGCTCTTCAGTTTCCTCGTCTCGCTGTTCTTCAAGCCTTCTTAAATTTGTGTGATCTGCTTTTATGCTTTGAATCAAGAAACGCAGATGTTTCTCAATATTCATTGTGATAAAGAAAAGCCCACGCACTTTGAGCAGCTGAAGGCTTTCAACCTGCATGCAGGTAGGGCACTGGGCAGAGTTCTGCTGCTGTTGCATTACAGTACCGCAGGGCAAGCAGACATAGTGGTACTGTGCAACTTCTTGGTTTTGCTGGGACCACAGCTTCCGAAAAGCGTACTTGCTCTGAGGCAATACGTTTGTCCCAAACAAAAAGTTTATCAACTTGGGCTGATCGCCAAGGGCGCTCCACGTGGGCCCGTGCGAGATGGCGAATGCCATAAGAGCAGCAATCGCGCCAGTCGTTGTAACCGGTGAATTCGGCAGCCTCTCATCATCCGGCTGTTCAAGCCACTGCGGAGGCGGGCAATTTTCTTCGTCGTCACCATCGTCGTCGTGGCTGTCATCGAGATCATAGTAACCAGAGTTACTTTCACTACTGTCACCGGACTCGTCAAACGAAGCATAGCTGCCTGCAGTCGCGTCGACCGCGTCGTGGCTGGCACTGTCCGGCGCAGAACCCACGTCGTACAGCACGAATGTTCCCGGCTGATCATGCGAGCCAGCTCCGCGCACATCGCTTGCAGGCAATGCAGATGCAGTGGCAGCGGCTCCAGCGGAGGCATAATTCTTTCCGCGCCGGTAGAAAGTCGACGGCGGCGAATTGAAATAGCTGTCGCGCTCGAGGCACCCTTTGCGCCTCTTTTCCGGCTGATGGTTCGGTGGGTCTTACATCATCAGACGCGCAGCACTCCGCACATGTTTTTAAACTAAAATATCCGATGCAGGAGGATAAGAGACAGGATCGCCGACAACTGGAGCTTCTCTAGATATCCGCACTAAAAAAAATGGCTGTGGCTTAGCTTGGTTAAGCCCGGTAATTGCGAAGCAATACGGGGTTCTGCTATTGTACCGCTTGTGGTGATGCTCTGGTTATGCTTATGCGAGTATGGCTCGCGGCCGTGGCTATGCGCCGCGCAAGGCAACGGCGTGAGATGGGGCCCCGTTTTTAAGCAGATGGTATGACGTCACATAGCGCGCAGCGCCCCTGGTGAGAGGAGCGGGAGTCAGGCCACGGCCGTGGCTATGCGCCGCGCAAGGCGACGGTGTGAGATGGGGCCCCGTTTTTACACAGATGGTATGACGTCTCGCAGTGAGGTCACGCGAAAGGTCAAGCGTGGCTACGCGGCCCCAGCACGGCACGGGCTGAGGTGGTAGCGAAAGTAGTATTGCTTCGCAATAATATCCAATGCAGCAGGATAAGATTCTGGATCGGCGACGACTCGAACAAGCACATGTGACGTTCGAAAGAAGCATGAAAAAAAAATAAAGCACCGATATAGAGTTATATGCAGGAATGCAAATACAAATGTTGTTCTTTTTTCTGAAGCAGGGTATTAATAGCAATAGACAAGAAAATAGCTTAATTTGTTTATTTCTAAAGAAAAAAATGTGCATGGTCGGCCATTTAGTAGGCGAACATATAGACAGTGTCACTGCTTGTTTTGTTAAAATGCACCTTCGTAGCGACAGGGGGGCAAAAATTATTGCTATAGCAAGGAAGGCGAAAGAAGCTCTTGCTACCTTGTGCGGAGGGGTGAAAGCAGTGAAAGCTTATACCTATCACAGTTTGATCAAAGCTCCTTCCTGCGCCAGCTTTGCGTGGCGCACCCGCATATCGTGGCACACTTCATATGTTTCAACGTTGATATCTATGGCATGAGGCATCAGACACACTGTGCAAAGACCAGGTACGTTATCACATCTTGAAACGTAAAAACATATAATTTATATAGCTATTATTTGAGAAGAGTGCCAAGTATCCACACAATGAATACGTAAGAATTGACTCGCCACAGCATATACGTACAGTGGATATTGAAATGGAGTAACGGGTATCAGTTTTTTTATTATTATTCTTGTGAGACGGGACGTGCAGCCTTTGTCAAAAGTGCATGTGGAGCCGGGCGGTTTACTTCTGAGCCAAGCTATATGCGGCTTGTTACGCATCCGAACCGTACGTAGCATTCCGCGGACGCTGCAGCCCCGTTGAAGAAAATCTATTGGGCCACTTTTTCGACGATGACTGTATATGATTGATAGAGGTTATCCCATAGCTATAGACGGGGCGTTTATTCATTTTAGTCTTCGCTGAGCAACGAAACGTGCTTCTCATATATCTCCCTAGTTCTTTTGTCTCTTGACCGGGGTTGCAATGAGCCAGCTCGCATGCACGCGTGTACTTATAATGAGGATGTCCACTGGTTGTGAAAGCTGCTCGTATATATGTATCTGTATTTGCACCGTTTAGCCATTCAGTGCTTCTGTTATTTCTAGCTTGTCCCACTTGTCGCACCACTGTCGCCCCACATGCATGCTAACTGCTGAGTGCAGATCGAGTTGCGTCAAACCTTCATGATATGTGTACCGAAAGGTTTCGTCAGCAAGCAGCGTTTGCGTCATTCGAAAGTTATTGCCCCTCTAAAGGTAGCAGCTGAAAGCACATATCAATTCAAAAAATGTACTTCTTCTGAAGAAGACACTGAAGGGAACAATAACAAAGTAATGCTACGCTTCCAGTCTACATGTGCTGAAAATGCATGTCAATATAATTCACCGTCAACTAGCCAAACTTTCCACCTCACATGTTGCGTTCCTTTTTCTTCACTGACAGACCCTATGCCATTTTAATGAGGCCGCCGTTCTATACAGGTTCAAACCAATTCAAGTAGGAAAATGTATATATATTCACATGATACAGCAAAATTCCATGACTCGAAACCGAAACTAACAAAACCGTCGGTGTCGTCTCTAGCGGAAGTCATAATGCGGTCTAACTAGCCATTTGTCTTTGCAAGTTTTTGCGTCTGTATTATCTGTGTGCTGTCATTGTCCGTTTCTACAATCAGCTAAATAAAGCATCATGCTTGCGTGCGTGATGTACCAGGACCATTATCGGCCGATATTGCCGGTTCGGCTCATAAAAAACTTCATTCCGTTAAACTAACTGAACTTTGAGGCTGCTAAAAAAGTACAAGCCTTTTGGGCTAGCGAAGACGGCTTAGTAGAGGGCTACTACCCGGCCTTTGTCCTTGCTTTTGCTGATGAGTAAATATTTTTTATGGGAGTTTGGTAATAACCGTATGTTTTAAAGCACGCAGTTATGTTTGTTTGCGCTCGTAGGCGATGTGCATAGGTAGATTTTTCTTTTTTTTTTGCGTCTGATCAATGGGGAAAGTGAGTTTGGGGGCTTTTCTATGATAGGAATTATAGGAAATACAGTTAAAAGGATACAGACACAAAATTTCGAACGCAAGTGAACAGTGATTTGTTTCATGGGCGTAAGAAGATGCCTTCTAACAAGTTGCAGTTGCAGGCTTTGGGTGGATGGAATATATTTTAAATTAATATGAATGTATCCTGAGGAGCCACTTGGCATTCCGATCTGGATCGGGTGACTTCAAAGTGCATTTTCCCCAATTTTTGTGACGTCATTGAACTCATTGGTTGCAACCAGTGCTTGCCGGTGACGCTGACGGTGCTAGGAATGTGGTAGTTCTGGTTGGCTGGTCGGCTGTGACATCAAGTGTACTTCGGTACTGGCGCTGGTTCATACACAAACTGCTGGTACAAAATTGTTTGTAAATAGCTGTCAGCGCTGCGCTTCGGAGGTTTGAGCTTATTTTCATAATTAGTAGGCCCATACACCTCTTTTAAAGCAAAAAAACAGACACCCCAAAACTATCTGTCTGCACCCCTTTAAAAAACTGCCACAAAGCTACAATTTTATCTGTGAATTTCTGTTGACGATTCCATGGTTTTTCCCATGTAACAGGGAAGATGCATTTGTATGTGAGGCCATCATAATGTTATCCAACTCTTAGACGTTGTGGACTCCATGAGGCAGAAGCTGAAGTTAGCCAGAGATCCTTTCCCGAGGCTATTGAACCCTACTCCCGGTGAGCCATGCAAGAAGAGGGTTTGCTGTTTTGCTGTTTTCCAAAAAAAAGCCAAAGATCCAAAGAACACAGAGATCCCAGTTACTTTAGTCATACTTACTTTATGACTTAGGTCTCTAGTAATTTTCCTGTTCTGCGCAGTGAAGTGGCTCTAAAAAAATGGGAAGCTTGTTATGAGGTTCGTCATGTGAAAGTGCGGCTGGTTAGCGTCGGCGTTCATGGAATACCAATCGAGTATGCTGTATCGGCCTGGAAGTTGAGAACTGGTCAACTTGTTTTTCTCTTTACCTTGTGCATTCTCAGTTTCACTTAAGCAGTCAATATAGCCACCCGCCAAAGCTACGCCGTTACTTGTTGCCAAATAGCAGCTCAGAAGGAAGGCGATGCAGTGCACTGTTTGGTAATTTGATCTGGCGAGCAGCTTGAAAAAGTGCAAATTTATTCTCCAGCCATAAACATAAATGCTTCTAACTATAAGCAAAGCGCATGCGTTAAAATATTTGCTGAAGTGAGCTTGTTTCAAAGGCACCGCTGTGTTTTTGTTTACACTCAGCGTCTCTGCTGGGCGCAGCACTGCTTTTGTTTACAAACATGACGTTTGTGTATTGGTAAAGTATGCGGTAACCGCAAAAGGAGTGGTGGCCCCTAGTATCAATGACGCTGTTCTCAGTTGCTCAGCCTTGCCACTCTGCACTACATCTAGTGATTAACGTGCAGCTTGCAGGCATTCATGGAACGGATGTGCGCAATGTAAGCTGTCGCCTTATTTTTTGAATGCATGAAAGACGAGTAGGGCCTCGCTCTTTATGCATTTCTGTATGTATTTTGATTTCGTTACAATATACATTCCTTTTTAGCTCGATGAACCAGCCAGCACGAAAGGTGCTGACGTGATTTTTTAACTTAAAAGCTCGCTTGCAATAAAAGAGGAGCAGATAAGGCGGCTCAAGAAAGAAAATGATGAGCTCCAGCTCAGGAACAGTCGCCTTACATATGCGCTGCTTGACAAAATAGGTAAGCATAATATAATTGGTTTGTTTGGAGCCAACATTTTGTTTTGAGGCTTCAAGTATTTCGGCAAGCTGTTATATGTCGTCTGCTGTGTGCCTCTCAGTGATGTACTCATATTGGTATATTGAAGTGGAGCATGAAATCAGCAGCTAACCTGCTTTGCTTTATTTTCTTCAGTGTTGCTGGAGTGCGTTGTGCAAGAATCCCACTTGGTGCTAGCACTTTAAGATGTAGTAATAACTGAATAATCATTAATGTCCGTAAGGCACACACTGTTGGCTCTGGCAAACTGGCTGTTTAAGCAGGCTTTCTAAATGGTTTTAAGGTTAGAATGGACAGCACAAATATAGCTGGAAGGGTGGACCAGAGTTTTTGGTTTCTGCTTTCTTTATTTTAAAGGTAGCGTATTGCTTCAGTATATGTGATACACGCTCTAGGATTCATACATGTGCAGTAAGTAATTTATAACTGCATTATTTAAAATATACTGAGCAATTTTAGTTTCAGTTGCTGAACTTTGAGCTGTGCTGTTACTTCGGAACCATACCAGAGCAGCAACCCTAACACATGGGCCTCAAAAGTTATGGCACACAGACTGCTGTGTAGTCTGCCGTCACACACATACTGTGCATGCCAGCGCCTTTCAAAATGCCCTTATAATTGGCCAATAAGCATATACGCTTAGAAAACCTAAGCAGGCGAGGGACGGTGCCAACTTCTTAAAAGCAGTATAGGTACTAAATTTTGGTTGCATGTTTTCTTCTTTACGGTGACGCTTAACACATCACTGTGCATTGATCACCACGTGGTGTTTACGTGTGTCCGGTAAACAATTTACAATTCCGTTTCTTCTTTAATGCGGTTCCAATTTAAGTTTCTCCAGCACTGCAGAGGTCAGTATAGGTCACGTGAGGCATGAAGACATGCAATATAATCGCTGCTCTTTCATACGTTCTCATTACGACTCTTGATTAGAGCGAAAGAAAACTGTTCGAAGACGACGGGACAAAAGAAAGGCACGAATGCACACACACTATGAACCGACTAGCCCAACATCAAGTCTTACTACGAATCTTGAGACAGGCTGCCTTTAGCGTTGTAGTGAACTGAAACGATGAAACAATGATTATATCCCAGTTTTGCATGCTGCACGTGGCCTATGGTGACGTCATTCAACGTTGAAACTGAAATAGCATGTGAGAAATTCAATTATAAATTATTAAGCGGTTGTAGGTGAATACCATGCGGTTATCTGTGTATACTAACATCTTTGTGTATCATTATCATTATTTATTATTCAGGTTAATCTCCCTGCCTTTCCTGTTCTACCTCCTCCTCCTCCTTCCTTATCATTATAAAAAAGAAAGCAACCTACCAAAAATTACATGGTATACTTTAAACCACTTGGCTGGTTTTGGCTAATCTCACTCTGCAGTCTCCCAACGCGGTGTCTGCGTTGTCTCTGCCATAGTCCCACTACGACACTAGCGCTGATCGTCTGAGGAAAGCTTTGTCAGTAGCCTGCAGCTGAAAAGTGAAGCAGCATTTAGCCGATGTCCTTGCTACATTACAGTGACGCAGTGCTCCTTTGTCCACAGTGACTAATAGGCACCATCATCTTCACATCTCTCTGCCGGCAGCCAGGCTGCGAGACTGCTGCAGGTCCTGTTATGTTGGCTGCTGCTTAGTTATGTTGACTGTAACCGCAGTTTGCCTTCTTTGTGTTGCAGTCAAGTTCTGGTTACTGTTGATTGTGCATTATCAGTGAATTCGGTCTTGTTCATTACTTGGTGAGAGCTGTCAGTTGTTTAATTTTGTTTTGAGCGCATGTAACGTTCTTTGTTTTTTGTTGTTTCGAGCTGCAGAAATAGCCCGCAGAGACTGCCAGAGGGGCGGCGATGTGATTGAAGAGTTCATAATGCCAGCACCGATTAGTGCAGGTAATGGGTTTTTGTTTTTCAGGTATCTTAAATTACTGCAATGTTATGCTATCCTGACATGTATTGAAGTTTTTTTGCACATTAGTTCTGTCATGGCCACGTGATGCTTCAGCAGACCCGTGATACCTGTGGCAGAGGGCACCACATCCGCAGAAATGGTGCCACGAACTGAAACAGGTGTGCCCTGAAGGTTGACTTTTGTTGCCACTGTCTCATTCCTAAAAGACTAATTGGTTCACTTTTCCAAACGCAAAGTTACCTGCCAGATTCTTTCACAGAGCTTGCTTGCGGTTGGCATTCATGGCGATTTTAGTGTGTACAGTATTTATTTTTTTATCACGTCAATCGCGGTACCATGCCACATACATACATAACGACTAGGCTTGTTTGATCATAATGTTATACATGTAGTTCACAGCTTGTGTACTGCTCTGATTATATTTACTGTTTCCCACCGAAATGCTGCTGAAGCCTAGATTGCAAACGCACTGTTGTTTATTCCTGCAGTTGGTTCCCAACATCATCTTTTAGTCATATGCATGCAGTCCTTAAATTTCATTCATGAAGTCCACTGTTTTCCACCTAAAATACTGCATGTTCAACTAGTTGGATGCCATGCGGTTATTTCAGATCTGCAATTCAAACTACTCTCATTGCCACCGATTTCAGTAAAAACAAGCTGGTTTCAGCCATGTATCATGTCTTTGCACTGTGCTCACCAGCACCTGCAGTTTAATGTTGCCAAACAAGCTAGCTTCTAGTAGTCCTGCTCAAATGCAAGACTGCTCCTCTGCATGTGAGAGGTGTGCTCTCGCATTGCAGTAGGTGGTTAGCAGGGTAGTGCATAATTTAAACCTCTGATTCACCATCCTGCTGCATTTCAGAAGCTTGTCATCGTTGTTAGACTGTGCTAAAATTTTTTTCGATATATTTAAGTGGCCAGCATGCAACAGTAGGACATGCACCTGTCTTATATCTGTATTATTAACGACCAGCGTACTCAGTACTGAAAGACAAAACATTTCAAACTTTATTATGTGCAGCAGTAAAATGTTGAACAGTAATATAAATAGGAAACTAAAAAAAAAGCACTTCTTTCGTTTCATCAGCAGGGATGCAAGCAGCACTCATGTAACGTTAAAGGACTTGGTGGGGAATCTACTAAATTATTTTTAGAAAGCATCATTAAAATTTTCAAAAGTTGTACACCTATTTATAGTTATGTAAGGAACAGTATGCAGTTGATTTGTTTTGAAAATTATTAAGCAGTATTTATATAAATGAATCCCCCTTAGATGGAGGCGAGCCACCTTTGTTTCTTACGAGGATTGCCCCTGTGACTAAGTT
The DNA here is from genome assembly GCF_055824585.1 of Amblyomma mixtum. Classification (NCBI taxonomy): domain Eukaryota; kingdom Metazoa; phylum Arthropoda; class Arachnida; order Ixodida; family Ixodidae; genus Amblyomma; species Amblyomma mixtum. Next base: position 169,664,449 of record NC_143012.1, read on the forward strand.
CTTTCTAACAGTTAAAATAGTTCACTTTATAAGTTGACTGTTTATCCATTTGGTTTTCTTGATCATAGAAAAGGTACCTTTTCCTGCCGAAGATTATGATGGAGCAGAGCTCGAACATTGTGTTCGTGAGTTACACTTTATTTGTTTAGTCATGCTCCAAGGTCAGCTTTTGCTATGTTCTGCCTATATTTGCATGTGTACTCCAATGTCATCACTTAAACATCATGACGGGCATTCGAAAAATAACACCATATCGGCCATATTTTTTCAATAGACAGTGTACGGCAATTCAAACATCTCGCAAACATACCTTTATGTGAGAATTGTGCCGAAAATATATATAATGACGGCGACCACAGCAACGAAAAGATTTTTGCAACATGATACTTTCCTTAATTTTTTTGTGGCATGCTGCAGCACAAAGCGCCTGTTTTCACTGCATTAACTTTTTCCCAGAAGGCAACAGCCAACACCTACTTTTCTTAAGCCCGAACTTATTGGAATGTCTCTTCTGCGTCTTCAGTACCGAAGAGGCGCCACACTTCATCACACCTGAAGAGAGGCGATTTGGAAATTCACACTTGCGAGTTTGAGAGGTTGTGCATAAAAACGTTTAGGGTGAAAAGCGAAAGTCGCCAGAACGGCCGCAGTTGCATTGCTTAAACTCCCTGCCTTCCGAGCCCGAGAAGCACACCGCCAAACCAATGAGCGTGCTTTTTGGCAACAGTCTACTCCAATAACCTACTGGTCCCGACTTAGGCATGGTTTCAGCCTTCCCTTGAAGGATTTTGGCATGGCAATTACTGCAAACAGGTGACATTTCTAAATCACTACGCCATGGCATGAAGTATAGGCTGACTGCTATGGCTGCAACTAATCACATGGTGTGTGACTCAAAGGGCACTGGAAAACTGAGACAAAGATGCGCAGAAAATGGTACAATTCATTCGTTTCGTGCATGCCACAGTTTTGCTGATTGCAGCAGGGTTTCACATTTGCAGTTTTGGAGACGCTGCGATGCACCTAATTTTCTGTGTCTCACCGCTGGTCGCGTCATCCGTCGCTCAACAACAAAGGCTACGCAGCAAGCTGCTGAAGCCTTTGAGATTAACGATTACAAGCAGTAGCCGTGTATAAGTGTCGGAGAAGTCATGCAGCTAGTTTCCATCATCTGAGCGTCTCCTCCCCCCTTGTTTACTTGGTCTTGCAGCTTGCACGCCACGAGGTGCCGCAGCCGCGCAGGAGCGTTGATTGGTTCGTCGTGTATGCCCAAACGCCACCGCACCTGGGCTTGGGACAGGCTTTTGAATTAAAAGGCTATGTTTTAATAGAGTGCAGTAGGGTGTGGGAACCAGATATTTAAGTTAATGAGGTTCGAGTTAATGAGCTTTCACTGTAGTTGACCTCAGTGTCCCTTTAAAATGCAGGCCAGTGAGCTTGAGCCTGGTTCTTTGTAGTATTTGCTGCAACTTGGCAATGGACATTTGTTGTCATAGATTAGTGTTTAGATTTCTGCACCTTGCAATGAATCCCTGCAGAAATATTTCGTAACTGGAGCTGCTTTTCTTACATTGCTGGAAACGGTAGTTCCGGTTGCCAAGGCTTGACAACTGTCATTTCGTATTCATTGCGAAGCATCTAAGCAAGTGACCATGTCTTCTCTTCTCCCATGCTCCTTTAAGAAATTACACAACTTATATCACAGGTGTGTTGCTTCGTTGCGTTGGAGTGCAAGTGGGCTAGAATTTATTCGTTGCTATGACGTTCTTAAGTTTGCTGTATATTGTTGAAGCATTATTGCATGTATGAATGGATTCGTGCAAAAATAAATTGCACTCGCATTTCATTGTCCAGCCACAAAATTGTCTGTGTGCTGGCCTGGTTGTTTCAGCTGTAAAACGCATTGTGGTTCGACTAAGCTAGGCTCTAGCCCACCTTTTAATTTACTTTTCAAAATCATTTCCCCCAAGTATTAGTCGCATTTGTCTTCTAAATGCACGCACTTTCATTATTGACTACAGAATTAGACTCCCAGTGCATGGCCAATACTCCACGACTAAGCTGGAATGACCTGCGTTGTGCATTTCTTTCTACACACTCCCTGCACTAAAACCTCACGATTTAGGACTTCAAGAGAATGGAAGAATTTCCAAATTATCTAAAGATCAGAATATCAAATGTCTCCCCCAAAAAACGTCTAGGAATAGCTTGTTTGATAGGGAATTTATTTGGTATAGAACTACTGCTTGTTTGCTTTCAAGGCTAGAAGTTCTTGGGAATATATTTTGTATCAGGATGGTTTACTGGAAGCAGAGGTTCTCCAAGTCTCCACAAGCGGCGGTGTCATTTGTAAGGAAGCATCCACAGCACAGTGAACAACACGTGACCAGCGCATAGTTTTCGCGTGCTAGAATGTGTGTACACAGTTTTGGTGTACAGATATTGGCACCACACCAGGAGCATGGCACTGTCAAAAAGACAAGCAAAGATCAGCGACTACTAAATTCGTACTTTCCAAGCTGCTGCCTTGTGCATGCACACCATTCCACATTTGCCTTCTCCTGGCTCCACTATTTCAAGACGAACTGTGCTTGCGCGGTTCATGTAGTTCTTATTAGCGACGCACTCAAGCAGTAGACGGTGCATACCTGCCACTTTGAATATGCACTTGGCACCTTGTGGAGGTGAATCATGTCTGTGTCACCAACGTGCACTTGTTTTCAACCACTCTTGTGGGGAATACGTGAGTGTTCATGCACTACTCAGAGAATGTCACATCATGTCGGAAATGCGAATCTGCATACGAAACAACGTGCAGCTGGGCTTGGTTAGATCAGCTGTTCAGTGCCTGAATCAAGCCTCGGCGCCAAGCCGGACATGGGTGTTATCAAGGACCATACCAGCTTTCTGAATTCAATGGGGATGAGAATATTGAGGTTTTACTGTTGTACTGGCATGTTATGGCTTTTGTCCGAACCGACAGTTCCTTACTTTGCTGTTACTACCCAGTCAGTGACAGAATGTGTTTCATTGTACTTTGTTCTCATATACTTGCTCGTGCTCCTCGGACCAGGTTATGTTTTCTGCAGAATATGCAAGTATAAACATTTTGGCAAGTGGAGGAGTGGTATGAATGAGTATCACACATTCAGAACGGGTTTTGTATGCAACCCCCCTCCCTGAGGCAAAAATTAATCTAATCTCTGCGTTCATGTAGCGTTCATTAAGCGTGAATAGTGCATGCAGTCATGTTCTTCGTGTCGAATTCTTTCAGAGGAACACGGATCCATAGGTGGCGTGTCCCACAGCCCTGACGGCATTTCATCTGGGCCATCGCCCAGCTATTTGCAGTCAGCAATGCGCAGGTGATCCTGAATAGCAGTTGGTATTATACCTGGTGTACATAAGTGAATAATAATGCATTTTATTTTCAATTAACGGATGGATATTTATAGCTTCTTATGCATTTCCATTTAGAGTACCGTATAAACTTGTGTAAGGGCTGCACCTTTTTTTTACTTCCAATGTAAATTTCGAAGGTGCAGCCTATGCAGAAATAAAAAAATCTTTTTTTCTTATCTAGTCCAAAACAGGATGCGGCGTATACGGGCGCGGCACTTACATGAGATTATAGGGTATTACTTTGCAGTTATGCATTTTAAATTTAGTAAATATACGAATGGAGATGGATATGCCTGCCGAAGTTGAATATTAACACAGAGCATGATACAGTTCTTTTTGTGATCACCAGATTTTCTCAGCAAGGTTTGCTAAGCTTAGGACTGAAGACACACATCCTGTTGTAAAGTGTATACCATGTTTTTTTTTCCTTAAGCCTGATTTTGATATGGTGTTTCAGGAGAAATTGGTAGCAAAACTATTTTTTTGCATGCGTTGGGCAGGCCATGCCCAGCTCAAAGTTGGAGATTCCGGCTGAGAAGTGGGCATGGATTATGCGTAATACATCGGACAGCAAGTGCTGCCTGGAAATCGCCAGGCAGCTGTGGAGTATGGAAGAGGCAGCCGTGCGCAGCCTTACCGGCCAGGCCTGCCGGACTATGCTCGGCGCTTCATCAAAAGTGCCAGTGACGCTCGAAACAGTGCAGGCATTCACAAGTATGCAAACGTTACTGGAAGACTACATTAATATTTAAAAGGTAAACCTAGCGGGGCTTTCCTGTATCAGAACCAAAAGTACTGTTATATGCTTGGTTGATTTGTTCTCTCTTATTTCATTTCTAGGCTTTCTGTGTCACGTCTTTCGTGCATAGAAAGTTTCCAATGTTCACAAAAAACACCTCTGAAGCAATGGAGGCCTTGTGTTCCAATTTTTGACAACTTCACTAGGTCAGATGCATTTTGCATGAAGTGTGAAGACCATCCAGCGCTGCACTTCAGACCAAGCATCACTACTAGGCTATTGACCTAATCATACCAGTAAAGTAGCCCCGTTAGTGAGAAAAAGGGCTGCACTCATCCCTAGAGGTGTAACGTTTTTTGTTGCTCTGGGTTTTTATAAAATGCTAGTCTTGCTTATTTCCGCTACAAGGAAATAAGCAAGGAAATACGCTCTCTTGGCGTAGCGTCTGAACTCTACACTTCGTCTCATGGAAGCCTGCATCGCAGTGAAAGACATGCTTTATTGGTTACCACAGTGGTAGTGCAACAAAAGACAAAATGTCATTGAAATGCATGGGTCACAAAATTGAAAACAAACTAGTAGAGTAAATATTGTTTCTAATATCAAACCTCACAAATGCGAGTGCTGTAAAATTTCGCGAGTTCTCAGGTTCAGATAATGTGGACTGCTGCAGGAGTCCTGGCAAATACTCAGTCTGTGGCATAGGATGTTTGCAAATTCAGAACCGCTGGTCTTGAATCAGTTGATTTGGACAGCTCCCAAAGACGTCATATCTAAGTGTGACCTCCTTGGCAATTGACTGTGCCATGTATTCAACCTCGGGCCTGAGTTGCATATTATATTGTTCCTCGTGTACCTCTGTCAGGCATGACGGTAATCATAAGGTCTCTGTCGATCAGCTAAGAAAGAGTGCAGTTGTGTAGTTTCGTCTTTAGAGCATAGTTGAGGGTTCGACAGAAACCCATCTGGCGAGGGAAACTCGGCATATCAAGGAACATACACTCCATAGTCATACAAGAAAAAACAAACGAACATAAAAGCATTGACATTTCGGCACCACTGTAGTTGTATGTTGCTGAAACGTCAACAATTTTGTGTTTTTTTTTCTTGTATGACTATGGCGAGTGTTTATTTCTTGATATGCTTCGTCTTTAGAGCTTCTCAGCTAGTGATCGGAGCCAACCTTGTGCTGTTTATAATGCTGACTCGCTTGTCGTTTATGTTTTTTGATGGCGGCTTGTCATTCTGTTGCCAGTGCTCATTTTCTATGTGTCTGTACAAGTGATTTTCCCAGTCAGTTCCTGAAAGAGTGATTTTTCCGACCGGGATGGGGAGTTGGCACCTTGCAAGGCAAAGTTGACAAATATAAATGCAACGAGATTTATTCGCCACTGAGAGGCAAAAGAAGTAAAATACTTGCCTATCTTCTTTTGTCTCTCAGTAGCGAATAAAACTGTCGCATTTGTGCTTGTCAACTTTGGCCATTTCATAGCTCACAATGCTCGGCACGTTCACTGCACCTTGCACCGTCACGCTTCCAGAATGGCACGCGGGAGCGCCACAACCACCGTTGACATATGGGCCTGCCGGCGCATTAATGTCGTCGCGCCTTGCCAGCAGTTGATTTCATTCACGCAAGCCACGGTTGAGAGCAGCACAATCGTGGCGCGCGAATACGGTAGTCACGTGATTTTTTGTCTGTATTTCACGGGCTTTCTTTGGAGCTTGGAAAAAGATACACGTGAGGCTTCCTTTATCGCAAATAAATGGAATGGGGGTTTCTGAAGATGCTCTCCAACTTTGCTGTTCACATTTGCTGTCTAAAGTCAATATTTATGCGTTTAGAAAAATTAGCTTAATTCCTAACTAACTAATTGCAAAACCATAAATTGCCTATGATGCGCAAGCCGGTTGGTAGATGTATGTACGTGGTGTCCTTGACCTACCTCAAATATTTGTTTTTTTATTCCTTGGCTACAGTCAGTGTGGACACCCTGTATAGCGGATGGTAGCACCAACCGTGTTTTCAATAAGCAAGTGTTTGTTGTAACTGCGGCCATTATAAATGGGCTCGACTATAAATTAAATTGCAGTGAAAGTGGTGCGATCGTCCATGTATAGTAATCTCAGCAAAGGAATCATGCAAGTGAAATTGGTTGCTCTACTCCGTAAAGTATCTAGTTCTAGATAATTTGTTCCAGTTAAGTATTCAACAGGTTTTTAAATCTGTAATGTTGGTGTTACCATTGGGACAAACAAAGAAGCATATATATTTGTTATTTGTCTTTCAGACTACTTTGCCAATTTTGTCGATGCGCATCCAGCACCACCAGCGGAAGTGCGAGTGGCTGCTGTCCACACGTACGTACCTGCGCAGCTTCTTCGAAGAAGCCGCCTGGCTTGGAAAGCCCACAAAGAGGAAGCCAGAGGGAACTGGAATCCCCCGATATAGAGGGTTCACCTGAAGTAATTGAAACGCGATGGTGTTTTTTTTAGACGTATGTAGTGCATGGCAGCTACAGACAATATTCAGAGTGCGAAAAATAATGGACTACTGCTATTCTAAGATTCCAGTCAATTTTTGGGGCAGTCATCAATACCAACGTGTACAAGCTTAACTTTTGAACATCCAGAGTGCAGACATCAACCGTTTTCACGTCATCATCTTTTGTTTATAACGCTGGCGATCCCGATCTTATCAACATGCCCAATAATCCCAACATGCCCAATCATTTTAACGTGCCCAATCATTTCACCATGCCCAATCATCCCACCATGCCCAATCATTTTAACGTGCCCAATCATTTCAACACGCCCAATGATTCGACCATGCCCAGTCATTCCAACATGCCCAATCATGCCTCCATCCAGCATCCCAACGTATTTTTCATTACCATAATCCACCAAGCAGCTGGATGCTGGTTTCCAGTATTCCCATAATTGCCTTTTTTTCCAAGAGGGTAGCACACGTTAAGTAATAGTTACCTCAGCTTTTAGAATTTCGAAAATGCGGTTACCCGAGGCGCAGTGAGTGAGCAAAGTTTGGCACCATCATGCCAAAATTGGTGTGTTTTCGATAAGCTTGCAGGCAAAGCAACCTCTCCAGTGTACGTAACTCGTCGAAGAAGCTAATGTTTTTTTGGCCGTAGCGCCTGGGGTAACCGAGTGATCAAAATTTAAAAACTGGTATGTATATTACTTAGGCAGGGCTACTCGTCTCTCAACAGTTAAGGAGCCTAACGGGCATACTTAAAAAGCTGACTATTCAATGTTAGTTAACCAGCCTGTTAGCACGACTTAGCCTACTCCCATGCACTACATCACTGACAATGCTATGCCGAAAAAGTGCTATACTAACTCAGAAAGCCTATATTTAAGCACTGTGCCAATTCTTAGGTGAAACATCCTTTATACAACAAATTTAACAGGTCCAATAAGGACTAGAGTTGCTAAGAATTCAGCCACCAGACTTCAAAAATCGTCTCAGTGGCGTAGTATCTCATTTAAAAAGCAGTTTTTGTTACCTCTTGGATAATGTACTAACTAGCCCAAGTCGTTACTCTAAGCAATATTTTTTGCAGACCTCTCCAAAACACCAGAAAAACCAATATAGAGCCGTATTTGGACGTGTCCTCTCTATTGCATCTTTTGAATATAACTGTTACCTTACAAATCCCCATCTTACGAAGAAAAATCTCTGTCGACATGGACATAATAAAAATGCAGATAAGGCATGGCCTTATCTCGATTGCCTGACCTGCTGTAGCTGTCATTGCGCTTTAGCGGTTCTGCCTCCTGTCGCTTCTTCTATCGCTAGCTGGAGGCCTTCATCTTAGGCTGGTTTTAAATTGGTGATGATAATGAGTTTTTATGGCACAACCGCATGTGTGGCCAAAGAGCACAACGTTGTTTTTAATACTCAAGGTGGGGTCAGACACCAATTTGCCCTAAAGTATTACGCCTTAAAGAAGCCGAGCACCATTCAGGGGAAAGCTTGTAATCACTGTTTCACCAGTGGGTACCCGGCGGAAGTACGCGGGGACACGGTGGGCGCAGCTGGCAGAGGACAGGGTTAATTGGAGAGCCATGAGAGAGACCTCTGCCCTGCAGTGAGCGCAGTCAGGCTGATGATGATAATGACCCGGCGGAACTATGGATCGAACTCCGCTCCTGCCGCATGCTAGACGGATCTTCAAACGACTGCGCCCCCGCTGCGATGTTTGAATTTTGATTTATATCGAGGCATTTTCTACTTCTCATAGTTATTTTCGGTCGTCACCGCTAACGCCAGCATGTCTTGCGGCATACTGGTCGTAAGCATCCGATCATGATTGCTCCAGAAAACTTCCAACTTTGATCCTGCAGTCAGATCGACGCATGCCGGCAGCGCTTGAGCAACGCAATAGATTTTGTACGGACGGGCTGGCAGTTTCCAATACTCACTCAGCTTGCCTGTGAGCAACGACGCAAACAAAATCCTGTGTCCCGGTACTGCACCCGTGCTTTTGAACGACGGCGAAAACCGGTTCCGAGTGGGCGCGTCTGCCGCTCCTGTGGAGCCCGTTCTCTCCATGATCGTTCGTTATGAACGCGGAGAAGCTTAATTCTAGATTGTTAACCGCAGTACAGTACGCATTGTGTAAAGTAAATGTGGGAAGCATGACCACCAAGATGGGCCGCAAAATAGCCAGTTTCGATGAAATTAACAACGGCACATCAGAGGCGCACTTCGAGGACTCGGTGAGGCCAACGAGGAGAGGCCGCTTGCATTTCGTGAGGACATTCGGAGAGTTGAAGTGGAACGTCGGTACAGGAGACCACTGATTCGCGGTCGGGAGCAAAGGGCGCAGTACGAGGCGTAGCCATCTATGCAGTTGAGCGCTTTTCAAAAGAGAGTTTGCCGCTTGGGACAACATCAGCAAGCTCGCTTACGGCGACGCCATTGCCCGGACAGGTGGCGGCGGCGTTCGGTGGTTGTTGCGGGTCGGTTTCCCGCCGCCAGAGCTCATGCCACCCGAAGCCATAAGCGAACTATCGAAGTTTCGTGAAGATACCAGGGAGGCAATAAATTCCCCTTGGAGTGCAAAGGTCCCTCAGAATAGCTTATTGGGCCGAGGCGGCATAAATGTCAGCAAACGAAGGACGTTAGCAAATGAAGGCTTCTCTACGCTTTCATGAATTGCAGCAATTTAGTTCTTATTCTTAAGAAGCCGTGTTCTCATTGAACACCCGGTACAGCTGACTTCAGGCCGATCAGACTTCTTTCCACAGACTGTAGCATTCTAACTAGAGCTTTCGCTCGTTCGATTTCGAATTGCCATCATCGGTGTGACAGGGGATCATCAAATATGTGGCTTTAAAGGTTGCTCCATAAACTCCGGCTTGCGTAGCGTGAGGACACTCCGTCCTCTTCTATGTCCTCCACCAATGCAATTTCGGCAACGACGTCGCAGATTGGCTAGGAATTTGCTACACGTATCTACGTACCTCAATCGTTCTTAATGTCATACCGAGCAACTCCATTCGGTAATATAGATCGGTACGACAAGGTTGGCTGATGTCTCCTGAACTATTTACCTGCCACTTTTAGCCCCTGTGTCGCAGGATACTAACGTTTAAAACCATCACGGATTTGGACCTACTCGTCCTCAAATACGCGCAAGACGCAGCATTCATCTTCAGGACGCAGGAACAAACAAGGGAGGTCATCTGGCTAGCATGCTTCCACTGTCGGTTTTGCGGAGCTGAATTAAATCCTGAAAACTTCAAGGTGCCTGGCTAGGTGGCCAAAGCAAGAAGCCCCGTCAAATCTTCGTCAAAACCGATGGCAGCTAAAACTGCACACCACTGAAAGCAAGCTGTACCCTTGGCGAAAGAGACGTCGGGTATGCAATCGCAATGTTATATTCAGCCAGGGTTACCACTATCGACATGGGCACTGTGGCTAGGCTTCACAGCATGGACAGCAACATGTAGTGCTCTGCGACTGAGTCCATAAGCCGGAATAACCTCTTCTGTAACTTGGAGGCCGGCAAACTGGGCCTTGTGAACGCCGAAGTGAAGCTTAACGTCCAAAGATGCTTTTATTTTCATGACCAGAAAGATTTTATTGCGAAAGCAATACTAGTTGCACTTTCAGCCCGTCGCGTAGTGAGGCCAGTAGCTACCAATGACCTTAGCATATTGGATTGGATTGGATTGGATTGTATAACCGATGCATCACCACAAGTCTAACCACAAGCACCACCACCAGCTACACTACCAGCTGAACCATGGCGTAGCTACGGATATTGCTTTCGCAATTACCTGGCTTAACCAAGCTAAGCCACAGCCATTTTATTACTTCGGGTAGCCACAAAGCACCTTGGTTTGGGGCGTCTGTTGCAACAGCTGACCGCTACGCAGCCAAAGTCGTATAGCATTAGGAAAGCGGGATTCTACAAAGAAGTTGCATAGAGACTGGAATAGCTGCAAAGTTTTTTTTTTTTGGCAGGTATTAATATGTCCACTCAGTGAAACTCAAAAACTCTTCTGAGATCTGCTGCCCCATATTGGCGCATATAATGGCGCATATATATGCATCAAGCAAGAGAGTGCAGCCAAAAGCGCGGCGCTGGATGACAGGGTTTAAATTTAAACGCCATCACGCAGATCCTAGGGTATTATTCACAAAGAAAAAAGTGATGCATTTCTTTTTTTTCTGAGGCGCTCAACTTAAAATGCGCCATTGAGTATTCATGCCACTTGTCTGTACTTATGAAGGAAACATTATGACATTATGGTGAATTAATTTTATTTGAAACTAATATTGGTGGTCGGTCTCCCTATTCCGACAGTGCATTATACAGTGCATTATACCTTGCAGCCGTTCCTCTTATTTGGTCAGCTCCTGCTGAAGGATAGGGTTGGAGCTAGACAGCCTTTTTTTCCCCTAGCTCAATCGCCAGTTCATTTGTGCTTTCTATAAGTGCGTTGTTTTTCCAGGACCATACCTTATGTTACAATTACAGTTGAAAGTTAGCGCTTGTCCCGTCCACATCTCCACTTTGTCTTTGTTTTTTTGCGCTCTAACTTCTTCATCATGGACTACCAACAGGCCCAAATTACTACTCTGCTGAATTGGGTTACAGGTCCACCCCTATGCAACAGTGAGCACAATGTGGCTTATAGCCTTCTGGATGCATAACATTAAGTCTTTTTTGAGCTAGAGATGTGTTTGCATCCTTCGCAGTGTTATTTCCTGGTCATTTAGGTTATCAACTAGTGGCGAGTATTCTCCTTTGTTGGTCTAGAGTGTTAGAAGATTTCTAAGAGTGTGGTCCGCGTCTTTAAGTAGTCGCATTCGGCCGTGCGTTATGGTGCCAGAGGTGGGAACTGCTCCGGCTGCACCCTACGCGCCTTCATTCCCATCTTCGGGCTGATGCGCTGGTGTCCATACAAGCTTTGCTTGCCTTTTGCCTTCCATTATGTTCCTGAGAATCCTAATGCCTACCTGCCCAATCCTGCCTCTGATGCAGTTCCTTCAATACTTTTGCGAAACTATGATTAAAATCATTATTTTCTGAGTGGTTATAGTGAGCGCTATGTCGGCCTCCTCCATTTGGGTTGGGTCTCTTAATCTGATTGATGCGCTAATTCTAAGTTTGCCACCCCAGCCAGTGAGTGATATCGTCATGATGCCACCATCCGGCCCTACCGCATCTGTGTACAATGTATTTCTGACAGAGCAAAGAATTTTAATGAGCGGAAAGGAGAAGAGGTCGGCCGGCGTTAACATGGCTCTGGCCTGCTACTCCACACCGGAATTAGGGGAGGAAAGGGAAAGTGCGAATGAAGGTTGATGATGGCATAATACAATGAGTTTCATGGGCGATGTGCACACAACACTCTGGCTCGCACTCGCATCCCGGTGCACATGAAATTCATGTCTTGAACATACATACCGACGCATCTCATGAACACGTACTGGAGTAGGGGCTATACAGAAACACAAATGTGCACTCTCAAGCATGTCAAACCGCAAACCAAGTAAACTGTGCAAATCGTGTAGGCAGCGCACAGGTGGTCACAGACGGGTATCCTAGCCCCTTTCATATAAAAACTTGAGCACGGCCTTTGTTACAGACCACCAATCAGAAGGTTTCACCCTGGCGACTGGAAGAGTTTCTTCAGCGAGAGGGCGAAAGCCCAGTGGCCTCACGGTCACTTCTAATGTTCTCCTCTGATCATTGTAGTTCGGACACTCGCAAATCAGGAGTCCAACAGTCTCTGGAGTGTGGCACTGTACGCAGTTTGGGTTAGTTTCTATTCCGATCTTGTGAAGGTAGTGTTTGGTGTAGGTAACGTTGTGGCGTAACCCGTGGAATAAAGTTCCTTGACGTTGCAATACCATAGATGGTAGATGAAATCGTGAGCCAGCGTCAAGCTTAGAGATGCGGTCCTGTTGATGGCTCGAATTGTTCCAGTGCAACTGCATTTCGGCTTGCATTAAATGCGCCAGCAAGACTCCAATGTGAGACCTGGAAAATGCTATCTGAATGACCACACCATCATCATGTGCTAGCCGAGTCTCGGCATTAGCACGCTCGTTTCCCCCTATGCCACAATGGCTCGGTATCCACTGAAGCCTTATGATATGGCCGCGGTGAAAAGCCTCAGCTAAAAAAACACACTCTGTTCAACCAGCTGCTCACATGTACTTAGTTTAACGTAGGTTTATATTACCTGTAATGCCGATTTCGAATAGCAGAATATAGTCCATTTGTGCGCTGCCTGTTGACCAATATAACGGACGGCCTCTCGTATGGTTTCCAATTCGGTTGTCGTAGATGATTTTTTATGCATTAGCCTGAAACGATGACATAAGGCATTTCCTGACACTATAACCTCTGCAGGTGAATAAGGGGTCGTCACTGATCCGTCCACAAAAGCATGCTGGGAGTCACCATACATAGATGCAATGTATTGCAGCGTCAGCTGTTTCAGACCGACTGTTTGGATGTGTGTCTGCTTTGTTGTCCCTTTAATGGTTGTACACATGCACGGTTTCTGTACTGCCCAAAGTGGCACCTCCGCAATCTGGTGTGGCCAGAGGGCTTTGAAAAAGGCTGAATCTGGACGCACAGCACTAATATTGGTCAGGGGGTGATGACGATACCTGTTCAGATGTCACAAATGGGCACGAAGTGGCTCCTGTTGAAAATAAATTCGTGATGCGCAGCGCGGGCCTCGTAAAACGTGCCGCAAGTAGAATTTTTGCTTGCAAACCCCAAGCATACTCTTAAAGCACAAGCCTGTGCGCTTTCAAGCGCATGCTGGCCTGATCGTCGGACCCCCGAGAGGACGGACGGACGGACGGACGGACGGACGGGCGGGCGGGCGGGCGGGCGGGCGGGCGGGCGGGCGGGCGGGCGGGCGGTCGGTTGGTCGGTCGGGCGGTCGGTCGGTCGGTCGGTCGGTCGGTCGGTCGGTCGGTCGGTCGGTCGGTCGGTCGGTCGGTCGGTCGGTCGGTCGGTCGGTCGGTCGGTCGGTCGGTCGGTCGGTCGGTCGGTCGGTCGGTCGGTCGGTCGGTCGGTCGGTCGGTCGGTCGGTCGGTCGGATTTAACGTCCCAAAGCGACTAAGGCTATGAGAGACGCCGTAGTGGAGGGTTCCGGAAATTTCGACCACCTGGGGTTCTTTAACGTGCACTGACATCGCACAGTACACGGGCCTCTAGAATTTCTCCTCCAAAGTAATTCTAGCCGCCGCGGCCGGGATCGAACCCGCGTCTTTTGGGTCAGCAGCCGAGCACCATAACCGCTGAGCCACCGCGGCGGCACGATCCCCCGAGAGAACGGGTGCACTGCATCTGAGGAGACAGACTACCAGCGCCTGGTACACGTGAAGTAAAGATCAATCAGAGGGACCCCAGGATTTCGCTGCCCTACACCGCACAATGCTTGCAAAGCACTCGAGCTTTTTCTTCAGCAAGGAAATGTGCTTCGTCCAGGACAGGCCACGGTCTATCGTAACACCAAGAATCTGTGACATGTTTCGTATGAAACAATTTGTCCGCCGACTGTGACCGGATACCACGCCATTAAATTGCTTGTGAAAGCCATAATCACGCTTTTAGTGTCTGACAATTCAAGCCCCTGACGGCGCAAGTACGCAAACTTATTGGAAACCGAACGCTGCAACCTTGCTTGCACTTGGGGGAACGTGACACTTGATGTCCATGTGCAAATATCGTCTGCTTAGGCTGATATCCAAACAGTTTCAGGTTGTTGTTTGAAAAGGCCGACAAGCACCAGATTAAACAAAGTTGGACTGAGCACTCTTCCCTGAGGAACACCACGAGCAACATTATGATCTGCTGTGTCTCCTTGAAGAGTCTTCATTTGGACTGTGCGGTTTGTCAATCCAATTGTGCAATTCTGCAAGCCTGCGTTCTAATTCTGCAGACGTCCGTCTATACCACATTCATCGAGCGCATTTAATACTGCATCGTGCTGAAGATTATCGAATGCACCATTGATGTCAAGGAAAAGAGCAGGAGTCAACCTGTGATGGCATTTTTCATGTTTGACTTACGATACAAGTTCAATTACATTCTCGATAGCAGGTCGGCCGTTCCGGAAACACGTCATTGCCGAAGGGTACAGTCCACGTTTTTCGAGGAACAATTCTAGACGGGTAAACATCATGAGCTCCATCGTCTTGGGAATAAAACTTGCAGGAGGTACTGGTCTGTAGGATGCAAAGGCGAGTGGCGATTTTTCTGGTTTCAGCAAGGCCACAATGCACCTTCTTTTCCACTGCTGTGGAACAGTGGCAGATGCCCAAGACTGGAGGAACAATGTTAAGAGGGCTTCTATCACCCTTGGCCCCAGATGATGAAGCACGCTGTATGTGATTCCATCAGGTCCTGGGGTGAATAATGCGTACAAGAAGAACGGGCTGCCTTCAGTACTTGAACCGTGGAGGGAATGTCCAGGCGATCGTCCATTGTGGCAGGAGCACAGCAGTGCTGTCGAGGTGAATAAGCGCTTCCGGCAATTATCGAACAGAAATCTTGCGCGACATTTAGTTCTTCCCGTTTTTCATAAAGTGCCAAGGCACGGAATGGGTTGCTGCTGCTGGCAAAATGTAGGCAGTGCTTCGACGATGTGCCAGATTTTGGAGAGTGGTTTGCGGGGATCCAGTCTGTTGCAAGACGACCGCCACCGTTGTCTGCCTAGGTTCTGTAAATAGCGCTGTATTTGCTTTTGGGCACATCGACACGCCCGCAGATGCAAGACATCCTTTACACTTCGGTATTCTCTTTCTGCGCGCCGAAGAATCACCCGAAGCTGCGCGTAGATCACATCCACTGGAGCTTGGGGACTGGGTGAATAGATGTTGCGCATTTTATCTTGCATGACCACAATAATACGCTGCTCCACATCTGTTTGGTTAGCGAGGTTCTAACACCTCTTTTCTAGCGCAATGAGGAAAGCACTTCAGTCGGTGCCGTGTATTTTGGCATGTGGATGACGGTCAAACCACCGAAGCTGCACATACGTTGGTAACTGGCCACTTACTTACATTTCTATTTCTGCAAATCACGTTGCGGACGATGAGAGGCGCCTGGATACAAATGCGAGGTCCAGGCAGCTGCTGTAGGTAGTTCCGCACAGAAAAGTCGTCGTGCCATCACTCAGCAAAAAAAGACCTGCACTGTCTATGAACGTGCCGATATCCTGTTCTCAAACGTTCGCAATGGCACTTCCCCAGCCATGGTGATGAGCGCTGAAATCTCCTCCTATTAGACTGGGCTCCGAAACACTGTCGAGCAGTGATTTTAGTCGTAGGGCGTCAAATCTACCCCTTGGTGGCAGGTAGCTACCTATAATAGAGATTGTGCGCCCATTCAAAGCCACAGTGATTGCTACATACTCGTTACTACTGCCTCCCAGAATTTGATGCCGAACGTAAGTAAGCTCGCGGAGGACGAAGAGTTGCACCTTGCTCAAATGCCCAGGTGCTTCAGAGAGGAAATTCTCATAACGAAACAGTCGAAAAGGAAATGTGATATCCGGCTCACATATTATGAGCAGAGGAAATCGGTACTTAAAAATCCTTTGCCTGAAATCTGCTAGGTGGCCTCGGAAACCTCGAACATTTTATTGCAATACTGCCGATCGAGAGATCCTCTCCTGCAGTGGTGGCGATGACGACAGTAGAGTCTTCATTTCTGACCGCTGTTAAAGAGAGGCAAGCACCTGTTAAATAGCGTCGAAAACTTCGACAGCAGCTTTAGCAATGGGCGTGTCCACTCCAGCAATTATCGTTTTGTTCTATAGTTTTAACTGTGGCCTCTCTTCCTGCGTGCTGTGCGGGTGCATGTTTTACGATCTTGGCTTAAGTATCATGATGTTCCGCTCTTCGGGAGCCTCAGGTCGGTCTTGCATTGTGCGTACGTATGGCAGTTTGGGTCTATCTAACACTGCTCAGGCTACCCTACTGTTGTCAAGGCGGCATTTCTGTGATGTCACGTGGACTTAACTCTTTTAATCGAGCGTGCTGTGCACCTCAAGCTTCAGTAGCGTTTCTGTTGACGCGCTGATTGGAATGCCCACTGCTCTTTTGTATGCCTTCCTCTTCAGGACGCTGATTTTCTTCCTGTGTAGTTTTTTTTCAATGTAAGGTACGGCGCGGCGTACCGAATTCTGATGATGACGAAAGCCTCTGCTGGTTGCAAGGTGTGCTTAGCTTTCATGCAGATTCTCCTGTTTGTGATTCAGCCGGTTATTTTTGCTGCTTATTCGGTCGTATCTGCTAGTCGTCTTTTTACCTCTTGATTATTGCGATATTCACCAAAAGGATTTTGTCCCGAGGAACTTCCTGAGTTCAGATTTCATTAACCCGCATCACGATGGGGTTGTCGCTTCTCCCTTCCATGAGTGTTAAGTGATATGATTTGTTCGAGGCTCGTGATAGGCCTCATTCGTCTTCTTAGGCATAATTGTATTTGCAGCCTCCTGCACTCGGTGTTGTATTTATCATGTGCTGCGGCTGGTGCGCTTTCCGTAATGTCATCAGCGTAGAGGGCATGCTTAACGCCCTCTAAGGCGTTACGGTTCCGTGGAAGCGCCAGCATGGCTATGTTGAATAGCACTGGAAATAATACTACACTTTCTGGGGTTTTCCTGTCGCCCTTTATTATGGGTTCTGCTTTTCACTTGGCGTCGTTCACATTTATCGTGCGTTTGTCCAGGAAGTCTTTAATATATCTGTACGTACTTACACTGCTGTTTGCGTTCTAGAGGTTTCTCAGTATTGTCTCTTGCTTAACACAGCGACATGCATCCTTCTCATCTAATGCTAGAATAGCTTTAGTTCGGTTGCCTCTCGACATATCTATATCGCCTCTTATAGCTAAAGCAGGTTGTTTATTTATTTATTTACTTGAACATACTGTTAGTCTTTTCTTGGCACTGTTACAGGAGTGGATTTATAAATAACAAAGATGCAAGTTAACAACACAATAATATAGAAGCCAGCAATCAGGTTTAAAAGAGAAGAAATCAGCATTCATATGCGGAATCACATCGAATGAAAAACAGAAGACGGAAGAAAGCCAACTCTGGCCTTCAAAACATGTGTTCAAACACGCCTCAAAGCATTCCTTAATACAATCATACATTTGGTACATGATCGAGTGAGCAAAAAATAAAAGCAACAACATAAGACCAATACAGACTATGGATGGACATCAAATCTGGCTTGATGACAAAACTGATGAGGCTGCAAGCTCCAGGAATTTTTCTAAAGAATGCTGCGCAGTTATAGATTTATTTAGGGCGTTCCATTCCCTTACTGCTCGGGGAAAGAAAGAAAAATAGTATGTGTATTGTTATCGCAAAAATATTCGTTAATCGTAAAATCATGCTTGTGACGTGTTTCTCTAGAACGGTTAAGACTAATGTAAGTAGCAGGATCCATGTTGAATGCATTATGAGTTAATTGATACAAAAACTTGAGTCTATGAAGTGTTACGGGACTTGATAATGTGGCGAGGCCTGCGTGGGAAAGCAGCTCCGTGGGAGATTCAGTGCGCCGGTATCTGTGGTAGATAAAGCGAATCGCTTTTCGTTGAACTAATTCGAGCATGTGTACATCTTTTTGCATATACGGAAACCAGACGACGTTTGCATATTCTAAGATTAAGCGGATAAGGACCTTATACGCGAGTAACTTCGTATGTGATGTTGCAAAGCGCAAGGCGCGTTTAAGGAAGTATAAACTACTCATGGCATCAGAAATAATCACACCAAGGTATTTCTTTTCAGTTACTGTTTTAAGAACTTCGTTGCCTGCGCCATAAGGGAAGCTAAGTTTTGCTTTCTTATTTGTGACTGACATCACTACCGTCTTTTCTATATTGCTCACCATTTGCCATGTATTACACCACTGTACGACGTTGCTTAGAGCTGTGTTTAACTTTTCATGGTCTGCTTGAGTGTTTATTTTTTGATATAGCACGCAATCATCAGCAAAGAGACGCACCTTTACATCCACGTGATATGTTATGTCATTTATGTATAGAATAAATAAAAATGGTGCAAGCACAGAGCCCTGTGGCACACCAGAAATAACCGGAACAATGTCAGAGGCATGATCATTGTATAGCACGTATTGTCGGCGTTCCGATAAGTAGCTGGCTATCCACGTCGTAACGGGACCGTCGCCAAGTATCTTATCTAATTTGAAGTTCAGCTTGACATGTGTTACACGATCAAAAGCTTTCGAGTAATCAAGGAATATTATATCGATTCGGCTTTGGTCGTTGATTCCCTTCGCGAGGTCATGAAAAATTTCTGTGAGCTGGGTAACAGTGGACAAGCCTGCTCTGAAGCCATGCTGGTTATGATGAATGATGTTTTTGATCTCGGTGTGTTCTTTAAGAAATTTTAATAAAATATGCTCAAGTATTTTGTAACCGGTACATGTGAGGGATATAGGCCGATAACTAGACGGGGACGTTACGTCTCCTGATTTGTGAATGGGAACTACTTTTGTTATCTTCCATTCAGCTGACAGACAGCTGTCCTCAAGTGACTTGGAAAATATTAGATAGAGGTATTCGCTAATAGGTTAAGCATGACGCCTAAGAAAGCAGTTCGGAATTTTATTAGGACCGCAACTCTTTTTTTCATCAAGTTTCAATAACAAAGAAAGAATCCCATGTACACTTATGACTGGAGCGCCTGAAAGTTGTGTTGACTCATTGCTATGACACGCGAATGTTCCTAAGACATTAAGGTCGGCAGTGAAAGTGGATTGGACGTAACTGTTAAATGAGTCAGCTTGCTGTTTTCCGTGTGTAGGTGAAGTAGCAGTCACATTTTTTTCTGTTTATATCCCTCCAGAACTTTTCCGGATAATTTTTGATGAAGTTGTTAAGTGTAGTGCCACAAAATCGTTTTTTAGCCTCAAGTACCTTATTCTTTAGTTCTTTTGTTAGCTTACTTATGTTTACCTTGAGCTCTAAGCTTGCTCTTTGCCTATTTCTTTGCCTTAACCTACTAATTTTTCGTTTCATGTGAATTATATCTCAAAAGAAAACATTCGACAGAAGTCTGTCTGGTTGGGAAATTTAATGTTAGGAGAAGGTAAGTGACGCCAACCAAGTAAAATACAGGAAAAACACGACGTTTCGGGACCGGCTCGGCCCCTTCTTCACGGTGTGACTACGGGCGAGCGCAGCTTGGCTTTTTAAGCCCCTGTGTGGAGGACCTGCGGGTCAATGGCCGCAGCCCATGGACGTAGGATGAGGGGAGAGTCCCCAGGGAACGATTAACATTCTCTCGTGTTTGCTGTATGTGCCACGACTCGAGTAGAAGCCTCCTGCGTGGGTTAGCTTCCGTTTCCAATACAATGGTGCTGTCGAAGTCAATTGGGTGGTCACACCCTTCACAGTGTTCGGCCACGGCGCTGCGTTGACGATTCATGTGACGGACGTCCGCTTTGTGTTGGTTCATCCTTTCCGCGAAGTTCTTCGTTTCCCCTATGTACGACGCCGGGCAGACGGAACACGGAATTTTGTACACGACGCCCTGGGCCTTTTCTCTGGGCTGCCGGCTTTTTGGGCGGGGGAGAAGGCGACCGATAGTGCTGGTCGGTTTGTGCGTTGTCAGCACCCCTTCTTTTCCGAGAATGCGACCGAGCGTCTCGCTCACGCCTCTCACGTAGGGGATGCAAACACGTTTCCGCTTCTGGCATGCGTCTGAGGAAATAATAGACCGGATTTTGTTTTGCCTTTCTTGCTTCCTGATAATGCGCCGGATGAATGAGCTTGGGTAGCCGTTCTTTTGGAGGTCAGAAATGACTCGGTTCTTCTCCTTCCTTTTATCTTCACTTGAGGAACATACGGAGTCGGCTCTCTTCAGTAATGACGTCACGACAGATGCTTTGTGCGGGATGGGATGGTTCGAATCGAAATGTAGGTACCGTCCTGTGTGGGTTGGCTTCCTGTGCACCGAGGACTGCAGGCCTTTGTCGTGCCTTGTAAGTAGGACATCCAGAAAAGGCAGGCTGCCCTGCTGTTCATGTTCAACAGTAAATTGTATGGCCGGTTCAACTGAATTTAGATGACTCTGGAGGTTTTCTATCTCTGAGGTTTTCACCACACAAAAGCAGTCGTCTACATAACGGAGGAATAACTTTGGCTTGGGATTAAAGGAGGAGAGGGCCCGGCTTTCGACGTCTTCCATGGTTAGGTTAGCCACTGTGACTGAAATTGATGCCCCCATAGCAGTTCCGGTTGTTTGCTTGAAAAATTCTCCGTTGTAGGTGAAAAAGGTACTGCGCAGACAGAGGTCGAGAAGGCGACATACCTCATCGACGTTGAGTGGAGTTCTCTCGTGCAGCGTTTGGTCGTTTTCGAGTGCGCGGCGAGCGACGGACACAGCAAGGGGAACCGGTACGCAGGTAAATAGCGACACCACGTCAAATGAGACTAGGCTTTCGTCTTCCTCCACGGTAAGGTTCGAGACAAGTTGGACGAAATGCCGCGAATTCTGTACATGCGTGGGTGTTCTGCCGGCGAGCGGCGCCAGTACCTTGTGCAGGTAGTCAGAGAGACGTCGCAGAGGAGACAGGGTGAAGTCTACAATTGGCCGAAGGGGGACGCCAGGTTTGTGAGTTTTAGGTAGCCCGTAAAAACCTGGAGCTGAGCCGTTTCTGGAGATGAGGCGGAGGTAAAGCCATTTGAAATCAGGATGCCGCTTGAACATCTCTGCCAGGGTTTTGTTGAGTGTTGCCTGAGTGTTTGAAGTCGGATCCTTGCGAACCTTCTCATACGCCCCACTGCTCAAAAGGGCTGACGCCTTCTCCTCGTAGTCGCGTCGGTCCATCACCACTGTAGAGTTGCCCTTGTCTGCCGGGAGTATGACGATGTCGGTGTCGTCCCTGAGACCGCGTAGGGCTTTTCGTTCCAGTTGAGACAGATTGCTCGGAAATTTGGGGGGTACCTTGGCGATGACACCAATCGCTTTCAGGCGGACCTCTTCCCTGACGTGCGGCTCCAGGTGCTGGACCGCATCTTCAACAGCCGCGACTAGTTTTGGGAGGGCGGGACCAGATGATATGTTGAATCCATGTCCTTTTGCGAGAACAGAGGATTCGGGCGGTGTTAAGCGACGGGAGGAGAGGTTGTTTACAAAGCCAGAGTTATGGGGGTCAGGCTGTTTCTTCTGCCGCTGCTGTAGGGCAAACAACTTCTTGTTTTGACACTCACGATGTTTGTTGGCTGCAGTGGAGGCCGCTTCCATGGCAAAGGCGTCCACCCGCGGGAAGAGCTCAGGCATCCTGTGTTCTAGTTGGCGGCGCGCGAAGAACCGGTCCAGCTCCTTTTTGCGGAGAACGGAATGGCACTCGTGTATCCGCGCACTTAATAACTGTTGCTCCGTTTTGGACACCAGCCGTAGGCCTTCTGCGGTGGTTACAGGGCGCTTTAGGCGAAGGCTCACGGGTATCACATCCTTTTCCTTGCAGGTCTTGTTGAAGTTTAGATGTGTCCGGAAGACAGCAATACTCTTGGTGATGTTGACGTATCGCTTCACTAGCTGCATGGTCTCGATGCCGAAGTCTTGGCGTATAGACTCAAAAGAAAACATTCGACAGAAGTCTGTCTGGTTGGGAAATTTAATGTTAGGAGAAGGTAAGTGACGCCAACCAAGTAAAATACAGGAAAAACACGACGTTTCGGGACCGGCTCGGCCCCTTCTTCACGGTGTGACTACGGGCGAGCGCAGCTTGGCTTTTTAAGCCCCTGTGTGGAGGACCTGCGGGTCAATGGCCGCAGCCCATGGACGTAGGATGAGGGGAGAGTCCCCAGGGAACGATTAACATTCTCTCGTGTTTGCTGTATGTGCCACGACTCGAGTAGAAGCCTCCTGCGTGGGTTAGCTTCCGTTTCCTTCTCCTTTCTCCCCCGCCCAAAAAGCCGGCAGCCCAGAGAAAAGGCCCAGGGCGTCGTGTACAAAATTCCGTGTTCCGTCTGCCCGGCGTCGTACATAGGGGAAACGAAGAACTTCGCGGAAAGGATGAACCAACACAAAGCGGACGTCCGTCACATGAATCGTCAACGCAGCGCCGTGGCCGAACACTGTGAAGGGTGTGACCACCCAATTGACTTCGACAGCACCATTGTATTGGAAACGGAAGCTAACCCACGCAGGAGGCTTCTACTCGAGTCGTGGCACATACAGCAAACACGAGAGAATGTTAATCGTTCCCTGGGGACTCTCCCCTCATCCTACGTCCATGGGCTGCGGCCATTGACCCGCAGGTCCTCCACACAGGGGCTTAAAAAGCCAAGCTGCGCTCGCCCGTAGTCACACCGTGAAGAAGGGGCCGAGCCGGTCCCGAAACGTCGTGTTTTTCCTGTATTTTACTTGGTTGGCGTCACTTACCTTCTCCTAACATTATATCTCGGGTAATCCACGGGTTGTGCTTGCTAGTGGTCTTCTTTATCAAAGGGATAAAAGCTGTGATGCAGTGCATCACATGCTCTTTAAACTGTGCCCACAAAGCGTCAACAGTAGTACTACTATGGACATACAGATCATAAAAATCATTGAATTCATGAATGAGATAAGTCATAAGAGCCGCATCAATCGCTCTATTGAATGCGCGCACATATTTTGTCGGGCCATGCAGACGGTCCGATTTCGGCAAGTTTAGTGTAGATAGTACCATTTCATGATCAGAAATACCTTTTGACACTTCCACTTTACAGTCGTCTATGTTAAAATGGTTACTAACAAACACCAAGTCTAGTACTGAACTGGACGTTCCTTGCACGCGAGTAGACTCACTAACAATTTGTACAAGTTCCAAAGTAAACAGGATATGAAACAAAGCATTGCTTGTTTGATCAGCTGAACTTAAACTATTCCATTTAACAAGTGGGCAGTTGAAATCACCAGCTAGTATGATAATAGAGCCATAGGCGTATTTACACATATAATGGAACAGCAGATCTAGGTATACAGTTTCGGCGTTTGGCGGCCTGTAGACCGCGCCAACTTTCACAGAATTACATTTTAGGTGAACTTTGCACCAAACGTCTTCTACCCCTGGAATGTCAGGCATTTTCGAGAAAGGTAGGTCATTTTTCAAGATCAAGGCCACTCCCCTACTCCTAGATTCCGTCTTTGCGAATGATGGTAAAGCCCGGGGGAACGATTTCATGATCTTGAACGCCCGAGTGCAACCAAGTCTCAGTGATCACCAGAATATCTGGATTCAAGGCGAGAAGGGTAGCTTCCAAGTGGTCAATTTTATGTAGGAGGCTGCGTGCGTTTATATTTAACAGGGCTATCGGCGCCTTCGTGTTCTTTTTGATGCATTGCTCACGTTGTCGTTTTTTTCTACTTGCTTTTTCTCACTTTTTTCTATTTCAATCATGCCGTTAAGTTCCTCATCCCATTTGAAAAGCTGACCATTGATGCTTACTTTATCGTACGTTAAGAAGACCTTCTCCTTTCTGTCGCGGTTCGCCTTTGTTTTGTCCCACAGTTTCTTTCTAATTTCTCTGAGAGGACGTGAGAAGTCATCACTGATAGAGTATCCTGTATTCTTTAATTTTGAGCAGCATTTGAAGATCTTCACCTTACCCCGAAAAACCAAGAGTTTGAGAATGACTGGCCTGTTGGTTGTTACTTCCTCATTTTTTCTTCTCCCAAGGCGATGAATCCGTTCAATACCTCCGACTTCAATTTGTAGTTTATCTTGAAAGATGCTTTTAGTCACAACTTCACGGAGACTTTCAGTGCATTCATCCTCTTGTTCGACCAGCCCATAGATGGTGACGTTCGACCGGCGGCTTCTAATTTCGAGTTCGTCTACTTTTTTTGCCAGAAAGGACACGGTGTGTTTAAGTGCAGCTATTTTCTCACTGCTCTCGGCTACTTGTGTCTCAAGCATACTAATCCTTTCTAACTTTTTTTCAATTGCATCAAGCTTTTGGTTAGTCGCCGCTCTACGTTTCTTTATGTCCTGGATATCTTTTGCAATAGCTTTTAGCTGTTCTGATACATCATCTGGGCCCGGATTGGTTTCAACGTCCCCGCTAAGAAGTAAAAGAGTTTGAAAGAAGGCATGCACCGTGTACACAAGATCGATCAAGGGCCGTGGGCACGGCATCAGGAACAGACAAATATTGTCACTACGGTAAACTTTTCCATAACTTTTTCTCACCTGTAGAAGGCAGAGAAAAGGGTTGGTCTGAATCGTAGCACCGCTGCCGCGCCAATTGGCTGATGATCCGATGTAGGTTGCATTTATAGTGTGGCAGTGTGACGTCGACCAGGACCCTATTTCCGTTTCCGAAGTTGATAGCGTGCCTCCCGATGGCACCGAAATGCTGATATCAAGCAGGGCTTTATCATTTTGGCCACCAGTTGTCGATCCGAAGATAGGCGGCACAAGTTCCAGTTCCTGTGTAGAAGTGTGCACTCTTGGCCCGCTGGCACAAGCAGCAAACCGAGTGAAACCTGTAGAAGGCAGAAAAAAGGGTTGGTCTGCATCGTAGCACTGCTGCCGCGCCCACTCGGTTGACAGGTCTTCGGATGTCTTCGGTTGACAGGTTTCCTCCCAAGCCAAACCTGGTGTTTGGGGCTGTGCCTTCTTTTTCCATGTGCTTGCATATCTCTTTGTAGATTATTTTCTAAGAAAGTTTCCCCGAACACGATGTCAGTGAGATCTGTCTTATCTTCGCTACGTCCAGGAAGTTCGTGGAGTAGCCTGGCCAGTGGAGACCTTCTTTCATTCTTTATTCTCTATTATTTTTTTCTCACTTTACAATGAAAAAAGGAGACAAGGAAAAAGCCGTTCATGTACGGCTTGAGATGTCCTTGGCCCCACCTATCAAGCACTGGCAGCAGCGAAAACGGAACGAAAAAAATGTTCTAGGATGTAGCTAGCTGAGTCGGTATAGAGCAAAATGTACAACAAATAAAAATGGAACCGTAGCAAGTGGTACAAACATTCAACTTATCAAAATAAGCTACGTCACACTGCACCAAAAGAGCACATATCACATAGTACACAAAATAACTCAATAACATTCAACCGATGAACATGGCGATGAGGTCAGAAAGTTTTAGTTTAGAAATGTCGATACCTTAATTCATAGAGTCATTTAATATACGTGGTAATAGATCATGCAGCATCTGTCGAACATAATTAGTCCGGCAGGTAAATATTTTCCAAAATGGGGCAGACCTCATGGTGTACTCTGAATCGGCTAAGCATAGTATGGCAATGTCGGTAAGGGTATTGCTTCCGCGTATTTGACTAATATAATATTCCAGTGGTAACCTAAACATGTATAGCTCACTAACTCGGAGCGTATTGAACTGTTTAAAAAGCTGAGAGGTAGACTGCAGGTTTGGTGCGTTAGCAATGATGCGTAGAAATTTCTGTTGTGTTATTAGTAACTTGTTTAGATTACCCTCTCTTTTGTGTTATTAGTAACTTGTTTACATTACCCTCTGTGGTTTTGCCCTATACTAGAAATGAATAATTTAGGTAGGATGCGGACAGAGACCTGTATATGATCGACTTCACGCTCTCAGGTAAAAGACACCTGTTTCGATTTACTATCCCTATCGTACTGCTGACTGTGTTCAACACAAAATTTACGTGAACATTCCACTGCAAGTGCTGGGGAAAAGATGTACTCCAGGAATTTTAATGCACTGCATAATTTTAATCTTCGAAGTATAAAATATTATGTCAGCTATCATGGCGGCCTTTTTAATTCTAGGTTGAAAAATTATTGCCTTTGTTTTTGTAGCGTTAACCTTTAGGTGGTTATGTCTCGTCCAGATATCTAACGCTCGCAAGACATCGTTTGCTTTTACAATCGCATCACTGACATTTGGAGAGGCAGGAAATTTACTGGTGTCAATAGCATAAAGAATAAATTTAGTTTTCACGCTATATTAACCAGATCATTTATATACACAATGAAAAGCAAAGGGCCCAAAATGCTTCCCTGAGGGACGCCGGATAAGATTTGCTTCTGGCTCGATACCAAAGTATTAACAGAAACAAACTGACACCTGTGTGAAAGATAGCTTTTCAACAAAGTAAATGGAATTCCACGGATTCCGTAGTCCTCTAACTTTTCGAAGAGAATTTAATCAAACGCTAGTGTGAAGTCGACGAATACGCCTACAACAAATTGTTTTATCTCGAAATTGTGCAAAATATAGTCTTTCTGATCAAGTAGTGCCAATTCTGTAGATCGCTTCTTTTGAAAACCCTACTGGGATGTTGCTATAATGCCATGTGCACTACAAAATGAATACAAACGCTTATTATTTTTCCAGGCGTTTATAAAACACTGGAAGGATTGATGTCGGCCTATAGTTGACTTCATGCCTGCAACTTTTTTATAGACAGGTATTACACGTGCTATTTGCATTTCTCAAAAAATATACACAAAGATATGAAAAGATTGTAGCTATAGGAAGCATGTGGCTTATTATACGAATAGCATATTTAATCGGCCTTAACTGTACACCATCTGCAACAGAAGCGCAATAATTCTTGAGGCATAGAAGTATAGAGGGCACATCATTTGTACCTGTGGGTTCTAAGAAGAATGAACTCGTATATACCTGACTTAATATATTATAAGCAACCTGTGACGTTAAAATCTCTACGAACAAAATAATCATTAAATGTATCAACCATAGCTTGTCCAGTAATTGTTGGATCCTGGTGGATAATTTTTTAACTCCTTTCTTTCCTGAATGCCGTCCCATTAGTGAATTTAATTTATTCCCAAGTACATCAGTGCCTGAACAAGATTAGAAAATTCATAGACAGTACATATCCCTCACCCTTTTCGGCTCCTTACTTAACGTGTTGCGAAAGCTTTTAAAGTCGCGAAGGTCGGCTTCATTTTTGGTCTATATAAACTTCTTAAAAAGGGAATATTTTATATCAATTTTCTTAAGATGCGCTCGAGTAATTCATGTCTTACGACCACCTTTAACACTCTGACTGTGCTTCCGGACAAAGTGTTTTTTTGTAAATAGTGAAGAGGGGTTTATTGGAAAGCTGGAAGGGCTGGCAGCGGAACGGTGGCACAGGTTGATCGAGAAGCGGCGGCCCCAGGATGAAACCAAGAGCGAGCTCGAGCTCTCGACGCGTGCGGCCCCCGGCATCTGAGGCCGCACAAATCGCTTCGTCGTCGTTGGTGCTGGCGCAGTCTTCTTCATTGCAACTGCCCCGGCGAAGACAGCGAGTCATCCTGGCGACTCAGGGCGAGAAGATTACGATGGAGTCGTAGTACGGTTTTAGCCGGCTCACGTGAACACTTTCGCGGCCGCGACGGTGGTGATCCGAGGAGGGCGTTGCCGGTTCGACTGTGTAGTTCACAGGTGAGGTGTGCTGCAGGACACGGTAGCGACCGGGGTACTTAGCCTCAAACTTGGATGTAGCAGGCACAGACAGCGAGAGGAGCGAGTCAATGGGAAAGTCATTGGTGGGCTTTCCTTGGACACTCTCATATTTGCGGAGGCCTTGAGTGGGGGACGTCAACGAGTGAGCCAGCTGGCGGCACTGCTCGGCATGACGGGCAGCGTCGGAGAAGGTGCATTCAGAACTGTCAGGGGAGTAAGGAAAGATAGTGTCCAGAAAGATAGAGGTTCGCGGCCGTATAAAAGAAAGAATGGGGAAATACTGGTGGTGGCCTGGAAAGCAGTATTTTGTGCATACGTTACGAATGGTAGTACTTGATCCCAATTAATGGCGTCAGAGGAAATATACATGGCAAGCATGTCACCAAGAGTCCAGTTGAATCTTTCAGTGAGGCCGTTCGTTTGGGGATGAGAGGCGGTGGTCGTTCGATGAACTGTGTGGCACGCATCCAGCAGCTTGTGAACGACTTCGGATAAGAAAACACGCCCGCGATCGCTGAGTAGTTCCCGAGGGGCTCCTGAAGTAGAACGAAGTGATAAAGGAAAAAGGATGCGACGTAGCGAGCAGAAGCCGAGGGCAGGGTGGCCGTCTCCGCGTATATTGTGAGGTGGTCCACGGCTACTATAACCCAACGATTCCTGACAGGCGTGCACGGAAGCGGACCATACAGGTCGATGCCCACGCAATCGAAGGGACGAGCTGGGCAAGGCAATGGCTGTTACGAACCGGCGGAGGAACGAGGAGGCGACTCCAACTGCTGACAGGCAGTGCACGAGGTTATATAGCGGTTAACAAAATTAGATATTCCACGCCAGTAGTATCGCTGGCTCAGACGCTCGTAGGTTTTCAGCAATCCAACATGTGCACAATGCGGGTCGGCATGATGATGCATACAAACATCAGAGTGAAGGTGGCAAGGGATGACCAAGAGCCATTTGCGGCCATCCGGGCGATACTTGCGGCGGTAGAGTAGCGAGTCTGGAATCGTGAAATGGCAAGCTTGACGACGAAGGGACCGAGGGAACGAAGCCGTAGACGGTGCGCTGAGGACGTCGAGGAGCGAAGAAATCCATGGGTTTCGTCGTTGTTCGAAAGGGGGGTCCGTGGCGGTGAGCGCAGCCAGCGTCGAGTCGGAGATGGAAGAAGCGGGAGCAGGACATGGCGCAGGCGAGCGCGACAAGGCGTCAGCGTCGGAATGTTTGCGGCCCGATCAATACATGACGGTAATGTCATATTCCTGAAGACGACTGATTGGTGGTGAAGTCAGAAGACGATGGAGCGTAGTGAAAGTATCGTCGTAGGTTGAGTACCAAGCAGTTAGGTCGGTGGGACCATTCAAGAGCTTTGTGAGCGGCGCAATGATAGAGGCGAAGTTGCGCACGAAACGGCGCAAATACGAGCCACGAAGCTTCGGAGCTCTTTAAGAGAAGTCGGCTTAGGAAAGTGCGTGAAAGCATGGAGCTCCTCCGTATCGGGCAGGACGCCATCCGTGGAGACAACGTAGTCGAGTATGGTCAGCTGGCGGGCGCCAAATCGGCATCTCTTTAAGTTCAGTTGAAGACCGGCGCCTGTTAGACAGGTGAGTACTTTATGCAAGCGCGTGAGATGAGTCGGAAAAACCGGGTGAAAAAACGACAATATCGTCTAAATAGCATAAGCAAATATTCCACTTGAGTGCACGGAAGATGTTGTCCATCATTCTCTCACGTAGGGGGAGCGTTAAAGAGTCCGAAGGGCACCGTGTTGAACTCATAGAGGCCGTCAGGTGTGACGAAACCGGTTTTCGGGCGGTCAGACTCAGCCAGGGGCACTTGCCAATAGCCGGATCGGAGATCCAAGGAAGAGAAGAACTCGGCTCCTTGCAAACAGTCGAGGGCTTCGTCAGTAAGGGTTGCGAGTAGACGTCCTTGCGCGTATTTTTGTTAAGGCGGCGGTAGTCAACGGAAAATTGAATCGAATCATCCTTATTTTTGAAGAGCATGACGGGAGACGACCACGGACTAAAAGAGGGCTGAAGAACGCCCCGCTGCAGCATGTCGTCAACCTGCTCAGCGATGACGCGGCGATGACGCGATGTGTCGTTGAGGCGACACATAGTAGGGCCGCTGGCGTAGAGCGGCATGAGTTCCGGTATCGATGTGGTAGACGATAGCGGTCGCGGGGCCCAAGGAACTTGTCTGGTGGTCGAAGGAAGAGCGGAACTTGTTAGGCAGGGCGAGGAGCTGCTCGCGGTGAGGTGGGTCGAGGGTGCTTGCAACTGAGCTGTGAAAAAATCACCGAGGACAGCGGGTCGGAGGTAGCATTAGGCAGCGTGAGGGCGGCGATGGGTGAAGTTTAGGAAAGAGCTTCATCGTCACAAGTTGAGATCAGGTCAATGGGTTCAACATGTCCAGGACATTCTCCACTGAGAAACGTGAGCCCAGAGGGTTAGGGATTCGAGACGACGATCTCGGCGGCACCTTGGCCAATGTCGATGATGGCAAACGGAAGAGAAAGGTGTCGACGAGAAGCAAAGATGGGCGAAGGCGCGAAGAGTACAGTCTCGCAGGAATAAGAGGTGAGGGAAGGGGAACAAGCATGACACGTCCGGGGGGAACAGCGGTGTCCGTGGCGACAACGAATATGGCACCAGAGCAAGACGGCGGTTCGTCGACGGGCGTATCACTGAGCATGGAGAAGGAGACGTGAGCACAGGCACAGTCTATGACGGCATGGTGGCGGGATAGAAAATCCCAGCCAAGGATGAGGTCATGGGAGCAAGAGCTGAGCACGAAAAATTCGACGACATATACAACGTCCGCGATGACGACACGTGCTGTGCAAGCGGCACAAGGATGAACGGGCTCGGCGCTAGCGGTGCAAAGAGAAAGAGTCCAGAAGTAGAAGTGGTGGCTTTGCGAAGTGAACGGCAGAAGTTTTCGCCTATGACAGAAACGACAGCACCAGTGTCCACAAGCGCAAGTGCTCGAATGCCGTCAACTAACACATCTAAAAAGTTCGGTGGCGAAAGCCGAGGACTTGAGAAGGTCGAAGTGTGCGCAGTTCGTGCCCCCCTAACTGCAGCTCCTAGTTTCCCTCGTTGTCGGTCACGTTACGACGCCTCATGGGTGACAAGGACCGACGACGAGGGAAGGGTGTCCGATCAGAAGTGACGCGGGGCCGGCGTGGCAATAGGTCAGCAGAAGCCTCCTGAGGTGGCCCTGATAGTGTGCAAGCGGCAAGAGACGGGTAGTAGTTCGGCACAGCGGGCACAGGCGCAGCGCGATTGTGACCACAATGGCGGGTGACGTGGCCTAAACAAACTTTCAAGCTCCGCGACTTTGTTTTCTATGGATTGAACATTTAAATGAAAACACTGTACACAACCGCTCTCTTTAAAGTGAAAGGACTTACGCAATTTTGTTACTGTAATGCGCCCTAGATGAGCCATGTTGTGGCTACTTTTTCCCACAGCAGAACAGTTTATCGGCTCAAAGCTGACAATTCACTCAGGCTCCTGATTACAGCTACTGATTCTCCACTCTTTCTGCGAACTAGCACCTTACCATTAGCGTGGTGTACAACATCATAGCCCACTTCTTTTGTCCAAGTTTTCGCAGCCGTAAGGATGGTCCCAGAGTGCTTAGTCAGGTTTTCAGAGATGTATATGTCCTCTTCTAGCTCTTGCGACTTGTTCCTTTTTGGAAGCCAGGAATCTCGCATGCCGTGCTGCACAAAGCGAGCAATCACTCCAGGCACCTTTCTTTTCCTTGCGGGCAGGCGGTGAAGGGCTGTGACACCACACTCCTTAAGTTGTTTAGTCCCTAGCTTTGCAGCAATTTGATTCACCTTTTCGAGCAAATCTCCTGGTGTTACAGGAGCACCATGAATTTCAATGTTAAAGCGTCTGCTGCGCCATTCGAGATCGTGAACTTCAAGCTTCAGTTGGTTAATTTGTTTCGCTGCGCTGTCGTTTTCAAGTTTGTCAACCCTTCCTTTGATGTGTTTAATTTCCTTGTCTTGTGTGTCAAAACGCATCTGGAACTACTCAAACTGACTGTTGATCATGTTAACAGACTCCTCTACACTGTTAATTTTTCCATTCAGTAGAAGGAGGGAAGTAAGCATTCTGTTCATTTCTACAACAATGACCTTAAGGTCAGCATCCTCCTTCTTGTTCGCAGAAAAGCCGCTACCTTTCACGTCACTAGATCTGCTTGTTTCACATTTCCACGACTTCTTTTTAGGTTCACGCATTGCCAAAAATGTCCCTTCAGTCATTCCTGAAACACGCAGAGCCATGAAAGCTGAAATCGCATTCACTGCAAACAATGACATTTCTGTCATCACGCAAGTTCGAGCGACATACACAACAAGCGTCATTATAAAGT
The DNA here is from genome assembly GCF_055824585.1 of Amblyomma mixtum. Classification (NCBI taxonomy): domain Eukaryota; kingdom Metazoa; phylum Arthropoda; class Arachnida; order Ixodida; family Ixodidae; genus Amblyomma; species Amblyomma mixtum. The sequence goes on from NC_143012.1 coordinate 169,696,925, forward strand.
GTTTCAAGAAATGCTTCGGCGCGGCAGACAAGGACAAAACGTAGAAAACACACCACAGACCGCCAACTAACAACTGATTTTATTGAAACCCGCGTCAACGAATATATGCTTTTCGCTCATCAACGACAAAAAAGAAAAAAAAGAAAAAGATAACATGCAGTGAAGAGAGCATTAGGTACAAAATGATTAGCAGCCATGGCACGTGTGACACAAGCGAACATCGTAATACCCCAAATCTAATCATTCTGATAGTAATTATATTTCTTCCTTGAGAAGCGTCACAGATGGATTGCTCAAGCATGTGTTTGTCCCCGAACGAAGAATGACTGCTGCTTCAAAAATTTCTCTTCAAAGCTTTTCTTTTCCGCGGGCTAAAATAACTGTACCGCTGAAGAGCGGAAAACAGCCGCATTCTTTGCAATGCGCCGGCAGGTGATCCCCAGTGCTGTTCTTGAGAGAGTTTGAGTGTTCTCTTAGTCTGTCATTTATACACCTGCCGGTACAGTTACTTTAGGCCGTAGAAAAGGTAGAAAAGAAAAGAAAAGGCCGCGGCCCTCACCGCTCTTTGGATAGCGGCGCGAATCGGCCGAAAAGGGCTATGGACACCCGCGCGGGCCGGCGACTTCGCGAGGGGGCCGAATCGCTCCAAGATAGGTGAGACTTCGCTTCGAGCACACCCGCTGCCCCCTCCCGCCGGAAGGGGTGTCTATTGAAGATGGCCGCGGCGGGGTGGTGAGAAAGAAATACCGGTACTAATGACCCCGCACGCACTACCGATCCCTTACAGTCAGGTTCACTGTCTCCTCGCCCCTTCTTTTGCTAGGAGATCGATTTTGTTGGGCTTTATGTCTTTATTAACTTTGTTGCGTTTAATAAGCAACATAGTCAACGCTGGTTGCCCTTAGCAAGCGGCAGTCCCCGAAGCATACTATTCTGCAGTTTTGTTGAGTATTATTATTCGTTTCTTTACCATCTAGTCAAGCCACTGCTTTTTCCATATATTCGCAAGGCTCCTTGGGGCCTCCCATCGGTGCTGGCGGTTCGATCGATTGTTGGTGTTTCGTCAGGTGTCTCTATGCATTTCGTATGTTGGCTGATTTTGCGTAGGAGTTCTTCGGTTTATGCATTTCGTATGTTGGCTGATTTTGCGTAGGAGTTCTTCGGCCCTCGCTTCGTAGACTGATTTCTTCCCCCTCTCTCTGCATTCTGTGTTCCCTGATTTTGTTACAGTTTGTTATACTGGCTTCCCCTCTTGCTCTTTTTCTTCTGCTGCATTCTATCGCACCTATGAGAAAGTAATCATCGTTGCCTGGATTTTCGTTACTTTAATCTGATTTCACCCTCCTGGTATTCTTGACCAGTCAGACCTTGGCATCTGTCTAACCTGCTAACATCCTAACAATTCGTAACCTCGTTTGCTTGCTTGGGTCTATGAGTACGGTGGTGATTTCCCTTGTTCAAAGATTGGTTAATCGACTTCTCTTTCCCAGCCTCTTGTAGTGTTTCGTGAAAATGTCGAGTTTGCCATACTTGTTGCTCGTTCTTCTACTTATACATTTAAAATAAAGTTAGTTCTGCTGTTGTTTTACCGATATCATTTTCACAAACATCTCGTATTTTCCGAGATCTTGGTCTGATGCTACATATTATTTGCTAATGATTAGGTATGCCTAATTGCCTTCTGGTGTATAGTGTACCCTTAGATTTCTGCTGCGTATTTTTATATTGCAGCGCTATTATGTCAGGGTTATATGTTGCTGCCACTGTCTATTTTTGCAATATTGGTTGGGTTTTGGTTGAAGTGTGTGCAATTATATTAAAATATTCCTAGTTTCATTGTCACATCGTTCTGTGTTGCCACTATCCATCTTGAATTCCAATCCATCTAACTTACTGTTTTGCTGTAGTAAAATCAAAATACTGTGGCTCACAACTCCAGTGTTCTAAAATGAATTCCTTACAACAGCGTGAACTATAGGGCAATGCGGTCTTTGGACACGAATTTTGCGGACTTTGCACACGATTACGTCCCTTTTAGTTGTAAGTCAAAAGAAAGATTGCGTAAACATTCATCTATTGGTAACATCTGAATTTTGGCTTTTAGCAGTGGAAGTGAGGAGTAAATAATTGCTTTCTGCTGAAAAATGTTGCCGACGATAAGAGGCCATTGCTTTGTTTCGAACACCTCCGAACGCCACGTGTCAAATGCGTGTCAATATTCATTCACGGAAAGCTAACTTTTTTTGTTGTACAAAAACAGAGCTTTGGGATATACGGGGTAGCAAGATGCTCAGTATTCTACACAGTACTTTATGCCTGGGCTTTCTCAGAGTCCAGTACACTTATCGTGATGTCCCGCTGGCACCTAGTTAATGGAGTTGTCATCCACACTTTGGAAATCAGGAATGATATGGTATGAATGCGATGGTTTGAATATTGGGTGGGATATCAAAAGTAAAACGCCTTAAGGGACGGGGATTCTATGAAAACTCCACAAACGTCTTTTTTCCAACAAAAGTCTATTTTTGCCAAGATTAGAGCTCCGAAAATCTAAGTTAAGGACGAAATTCGACGGGTTTCCCTGGAAAAAACTGCCTTAGTTAAAGATTAATGCAGTGTTTATTTCTTTACACTAAATGCTGTGCCACGACCGAGCCAGACCGTGATGACGAGCTCTTCCTGATATTTTGAACAGCATGAACCATGTTAAGTGTAGCCCTGACGGGAAGATATACTATAGCACTAATTACAATATATTGATTATTTAAGTGCAGAAATACCGAGCGGATACTGTTTATGGCGAAGTCAAAACTCATAACCGCATATATGACAGCATGAGAAGTGTCAGACCGCCACAAGTAGTACGATTCCTGCCTAGCTCACGGCAGCAAAAACAGGTGGAGGGGGAATATCTTTATTCCACCAAGTCTGAATAATGCCAATACTGTCGGAGGATTCAGTACCCATGAGAGACATTAAATGTGGAAATTATTTACCAATACTGTGAGCGCTTTTATTCACGACGAAAAGGTGATAAAACTCAGGTAGCAGTTAATTAGGTGACGCGGAATGGGGAAACCCTGGGTAAGAAGCAATGGTATATTTAGTAACGCTTACAAATGAGTTTGAGCTGTCCTTCCGGCGGTAGTAAACAATCTCCACGAAAGCATGATCACATAAAACTTCACGATATAATGACTGTGCAAAAGACTGTGGTGCCTCCTCTACCCCAGAATTTTGTCCAAATGTAGCAAAGCGCTCCATGGACACCCGCATTAATTTTTTAACTTAAGTCTTTGATATATGAGAAGTTGAGTACTTGCTTGTCGTTAGCGTCGTGACCTGTTAGCAAAACTAGGCGAGAATGGCCAGCGCATCCTTTAACGAGCCTGTGGCAGCGTTCATTATGGGTGCACTTATTGTGCACGCTCTGAGTTAATACAGATGCAACTCTTGCAAACGTTGCACAGTGTGCCAGAGTTATTCACACACCCTGATACATCATGTATAGTAAGAACATTTTTCGGAAAGCATTCTTGTGATCTTTGTTTGTTTGGGATCAGCTCTGATGTTACATTAGTTCAAGAGATAACTTCGCCACCTAACTCGCAAAAATGAATAAGAGGGTTTGGATACAGATGGGGATTGCAGTGCAGCGACACACAAATCTAACCATCACAACGCCAGGGAACTGACTGTTAAAACGGCAATATCCGCCATGCCTTCAGCCATGGAACTCGAATCTGTTGGTTGTTAGTAGAACATTTTTAATACAGAAGGAGAGTCATTGCCTTGGGGTACAATGGGAGAACGTACAAAAGTAGCTGCACAGACGGCGCGACTGCAATTGCACTTAGTGTTGTACTGTCGCGATCAGAATATTGCGGGACGTGGGAAAGCGTGGCAAAACTGCGTTCCGAGCCACCCAACGGCGCACTCCTGCTCGTCCTTTCTTCAAAGCATCTCTGCAGCCTCACTTCTAGGTTTCGCACGGCGGACGTAGTTCGGAACCGGCGCCAGGTGCCGCGTCAATATCCGGCTAGCTTCGGCCCCAGCCGCTGAGTTGGGCGAAACACCTAGCTGCCGCTTTTCGCGAAGCAGCGACTTGCGGAGAGGGGAACAGGCCTGTAGTGACGTGCTCTTAGTTTTACTGCGTTCGCACTATAAGCGACACTTCCCCAAAACGGCGATTTCTGAAGCTTCCATCTCCCCCGCAGATCAACTACAACCATTAAGCACCGTCGACGCAGAGTTCACGGGGCATTAGCTACGCAGAGTACTGGACACGTGCGACACGCCTGAGGGAATTGTTACCAAACATTGTTATACCTTTTGTGTTTCACGTAACCGCATTTTTCGCGGAAGGCTTTTTATATACCAACGCTCTTCGCAACAATAAGCAGTTGCTCAAGCCGGGATTCGGAGGTTTGTGGCCCATTCGTTCAGCGCTTGAGCATTGCAAATTGGTGGCCACGCCTGCGAGGAGGCCGAGTATAAACAGAAAACATAAGTGAACGCTCCCTCTTCTTTACCATGAGTCGCTGCGTCGCGAAAGGCAGCCTGCGATCCGTTTCACCCATCAGCGGCTTAGGCAGATGCTTGCCAGGTATCAATGCGGCGCCTGGCACCGGTTCTCAGCTACTTACGGCGCGCGTAAAGTAGGAGTGACGGTACTGCAAAGGGCGAAAGAGCGAGGGTGTGCCGTTAGGTGGCGCAGAACGCAGTTTTGCCACGCTTTCCCACGTCCCGCAATAACATGATCGCGACAGTACATCTGTTACCTGATTTAGAGCAGTTACTTGAGCCCACTAAAATTGTTGATGGACCTGGATTGAGCTAACGTCACTGCTCAAGACATGGGAAATTCTGAATAAAATGCCTCCAAACATTAATACGTAAAAATGTGTAGACAAGAGAGCGGTGGCAGAAGCGAACGAGTAAAAGTGCGTGGAGAGAACGTGACGAAAGGCACACATAAACATAAAAAAGGCGCATCACTTGGGACTGGCATGTTTACAAGGCAATCAGGTTCACAAAGAAGAGCGTCGCTTGTTCATTGTCCTTGAGAAGGAGAGAAGAGCCCAGGGGAGAAGAAAAGTACTGAAGTTGGACGCTCTGGTGGGATAGTTGGTTCATTGGATGCGAAGGAGTAATACTCCGCAAAGAGATGAGAACGAAAGGCACACATAAGCACAGACGAGGCGCAGTCTGTGCATCAGTGTTTATTTCGTACCGTTCTCTTGGTAGTGTCTCTAGTTTTTCTCTTTTGCACCCTGTCCAGCCACACCGGCCAGAGGGCTAAAAGGACGTAGCGGTCGCTATTAGAGACAAAGGAGGCTCCAAGGCAACCGTACCGCTCCCAGGGAGGTAAACATTTTAAGGATTAGTTTCAGTCTGCTGGAAACCTGTTATCTGAGGAACATTTTTGCGCTATTTTAACTGCGGAAAGATCGTAAAACCAATATTTCTTTGCATTAGGGGAATAAAAAGCACCATTTTTAGTTAATGTAGTAGTGTTAAAAACGTAATTAACAGCATCAGTTATTGGAGAGTAGTGTGCACGAAGAAGGGAAATTCTGTGCCAGATGCACCTGCTCCTAGTTCGACCCATTAGAGAATATAGTAGAATGAAAACAGTCGCAGTAATGTAAAATATATCACACGTCGCAGGCAAACCTATCATTTCTTTAGTGTGAGCAGCCGCCCATGCCTCCAAAGAAAATAAGCTCTTCAAGTTATGGCAATGCCTGGCTGGGCTGGGGAATTCCTGCAGATATTCTCCTCTTTTTATCTAAATGTCCCTCTTTTCACGAAAATTCCGTGTATGTCTAGCTGGCGGATGGCCGGAAGGGAGCCTATCTGGGTAAATGGCTCTGAACACAAAAACACAAAAAAGCAGCGTTAGGAGCTAAATCACTCCAAAAAGTGCCAAAGCGCAAATTCGGTCCGCTAAACTTCCTGGCGCGTTTCCTTTAAAGCTGTACATCAGAACTAGAGATTGAACTCATCGTCATGAGTGAGCCCATACATTTCCTGCAACATAAAATTTGCTTCATTACGCTTTAAAATTTCGAACTCCGCTATTCACAATCTTGTGCCCAACTTGGTGAACAAAATTGCATGTTTTTCAGGTATGGAAGCCCTCAGTTCCTGCAACGATACGTTTTTTGTGAAGCTGCCGTGCAAAGTTAGGACAACCGACAGCAGTGCCTCCAAACAAGTTATGCTAAACGGCTAGTAAAATGTGCGCTGGAGACAGCACGTGAATGAACTCGACGTCGTTAAAACGCTCAGATGAATCCCACAATTTCGTGCGGCGTGGATCACATGACACTCCATTCAGGCAATCCGCACATACTTGTCAATTTTGGCGCACAACATTTTTGTGGTTAACGTCTTTAGGGAAAACATTGCGCTCCAGAATAATTCCGGAAAATTTATGCACTTCTCTACGCGCTGACACACTCCAATCGCGTTCTGCTGCTCAGACCACGGTCCTGGAATTGATCTCTATATTCGCGATGGCTACGTTTCTATAGAGGAGTGTGACTGCCCCACATACTGCAAGCGCCCACACGGGACTTAGAGGCAAAGAAACACCGAAGTGTTCGTCAGAAGGAACGGAGGCACCGCGGAGTTGACCTTCGTTCACTGAGGCTCTTAGCTTTTCTCCCGTGGGTGTCGATGCTTGGGGGCGCCGGGGGACATACTTCCAGCGGTGTCGTCTCTGGCCTAGCTCGTCAACCTAGTCAATAGATATTCCTCGCTTTTTTCTCGTTCACTCCGGTGATCCTTCTGTCCAGGCCGGAGTGCCTCCATCGCTCTTCTCTCAGTGCCGGCGACTGTGGCATATCCCGTCTGCCCCAGCATTTTCCCATTAGGTTGGGCCTTTTTTCGTCCGGCCGGCGCCACTGTGACTCTTGCAGGGGTGTGCTTTACGAGATCAGTTCTTGTTGGCGTGGAAATAAAGACAACGGCCAGGCAACACATCTTGTTGGCTAGTTGGTAAGCCGTAAGTCTCAGAACCAGCGCAAAAGCTCATCATACCAGTTTGCAGCAGGAAGACACGAACAGAAGCGCTGCAGATCAGCGCTTGTGTCCCCGTCGGCCCCCTTAATTCATGTCTGTGGTCCCTTTGCGCTGCTTCTTCTGAGACGTCCAGGCCTCGTCCCCCTACACTCGACAGTTCCTGGCGCCATACGGTCTCTTGTTCGAGCATCCCTAGATTCCCACGAAGAGATGTCCGGAGAATAGCCTTCAAGTCCAGGGTAGACCCATTGTGTGCCTATCGAGATCTTTCTCGAGCGAGCATTGGGTTCCACCGCGCCTGGCGGTGTTTTTTCTTTTCCATGTTTTCTTTGTATTTTTTCTGTGTGCCATTTTTCCCAACTTTTTTCTCTCAGGCGCAACTACGTATTTAGCTGCTGATGCACCTTCCCTCGATCTCCCTTTAATCACATTTCAGGTGCAAACTTTCTCTTACGGCAACAAAAGCTCCCGAAAACAAAACGACCCTACCTCCCCCTACAAACAACCCACCGTCCTCTCCCCCCTGACTCGCTTTCGAACACCGCGATGCATCGGTGTGTCAAAGCCTCGACTCGACGCGCATGGCTTGATGGTATGGTTGTGTGGCACTGCGGCCGCAGAACCAGCACGCCGAAAAGCATGCACGCCCGAGGTGACGGCGTTCGTATTCTGCGCAACCGAAGATACACATCTCTTACGTTATGTGAGCTCTGGCGTAATTCTGTAGTCTGGCTTCCAATATCATATTTGTTTAATACCACTTCCCTTTTATCTTCCATTCGGAATATATTGTTGTGGTTGGATATGCTGCTTTGACTACGCTCCGGATTATTTTTGTAATATAATTTTTGGAATACAAAGGAACAGTTTGAACCCCGCTATCACTATTAATACATCTTTGCAGAAATTTGTAACCCTGGTAGAAAAACAGTTCCACGATAATTAAAAAATAATTAGGCAAGTACAACAAACCACTCGTACCACTGCATATAACAACATATGTATGAACACATTACTATGTATAAAGTTGCACCCTTTTCCGTAAAAAATGCTCTTTCGTTATGTGTTTTATTTTCTGTTATCTGTATTTTTTCCCCATACTCATGCAATTATTTACAACTAACAGTGTTTTTAATGTATTCCATTCCATTTGTATTCGATTTGTACCTTCTTAATATGTGCCCATCCTGTAAAAATCCCAATGGGATTGACAGTATCTGAAATAAATAAATAAAATAAAAGAAATTTTTCTCCAGCAGGAAAAGAGAAAGCGACAAAGCGATGGGAGGACTTCTTTGTGCCAACTCTCATTGCGAAATCTCTAGTTTGACGTGATGCGAAAACGCATGAATCCAAAATGATAACTATTTTCCGTCTTTTGTCGAATGGGTTCCTCGAACGCTGACCATCTTTCGAATCAGGGGGGTGGAATGTCATGTGGCCCGACATACGTTGTGTTCATAATGGCCTTTGTTACAAATCATTCGTGCGTGGTGGGAGTCAGAAACGCTCAATATTCCACTGGTCAAATGTCTAGGGGAATCTTCTAGGTGGAGTAGATTTCTGATCAGGGAGTCATTACTAATTGACTTCCACCCGAGCGCAGCCATACAGCTACAAAGGAAAACTATACAGCTTTGTCGGAAACTTCGTAGCTTAAGAAAAATTGTGCTGGTCCGGGGTTCGAACCCGAGACCACCGCTTCACTGGAGCAGTCGCTCTACCAATTGAGCTAACCGGGACTTTTTTTTTTTCTTTATTAATGAGCTAACCGGGACGGCAAGCTTATGGCAGGGCGAGAGCGGATTGATCAATAAGTCAAAGTTGGAAATGCGGTGGCGAAATGTTTAGGGGAATCCGTCAAGGTGGGGCACATTCGTAATAAGGGAGTTATTACTCATAGACATCCACTCGAGGGCAGCCATACGGCTACAAAGAACAACGGCTGCAAGCTTTCCTTGTAGCCGTACCGCTGCGCTCCGGTGGATGTCAATGAATGACTCCCTTGTTATTCTTCCACTGCTGCAGGCCATTCATAATATGTGTAGCAGTTTCACACCGTTTCTTTTTCGATTTCCAGGTTGCAGGTGTTCGAGAAAATACGGAATTCCTGCAATCAGCCGATTTTGTCCAAGTAGTCTCCTCTTTAAAGATGCATGAACTGTCAGAGGAATGTTTTCGTGTGCTTTTCAGGTAGAGATCCGTCTCCCATCCTGCACGCATGCAACGTGCCAGAGATAAACTCTTTACTCTTTTTTCCGAACACAGGTGCCAGCAGTCTCTTCACAGTTCAGCGCTTTTTGCAAAGCGGTGCAAGCGAGCTTTCAATGGAATATTACTATAGTACCCGGCGACGCTGTAAAGCGCAAGCGCTGAGACCGGCGTTATTAGCCCGCGATAGAGGAAAATAAAGATGGACAGCGCATGTTCGCAGCGCACGCCCGGCAGCGTGTTCGCCAAATGCAGCCGGTACAGCCAGGGATGACAGCGCCGCCCACCGGCAGGTAGCAGCCACATTAAGTCTGGTTATAAATATTCATTCAGAACGACGGCTTGACATCGCCGCTATGGCGCAGTGGATTAGAGGCACGTGTTGCGTATGGAAGGTCGGCCGTTCGACTCCGCTCTCTGTACTGTAATTTTATTGTTTTCTTAATTTCATTTTTTCCCATTTTTTTCCCTTTTAGGTCGCAAATCGTGATGCTTAGTGGCATATAACGCCGTTTAAGAGGATTTACTATCCCTTTTAGGTAAGCCGTTGTGACAATCTTCAGTCACCGTGATCAATTCACCGTGGTTTCAAGCCTTGTGGCTGTACAGGCTGCAGTTGGCGAATACGCCGCCCGGCACGGGCTGTTCGGAACTAGAAGCCTGCCACGCTGGTCATCTTGCTGTGGTGCTCCGCTGCAACCCCGCAAATCTTCATGCAGCACTTGGACCTCACCACTCCATCTGGTGCCCAAGAAAGACCCGGGTGACGCGTCCGTGCGGCGACTACCGGACTCTCAACGCTCACACGGTCCACGACAGCTATCCCCTTCCACACATCCAAGACTTCACTGGACATCTGGACGGCTGCAAGATCTTTAGTGAAGTGGACCTTGTCAAGGCGTACCATCAGATCCCTGTTGAGCCTGCCGATATTCCGAAGACGGCCATCACTACACACTTCGGACTGTTTGAGTACGTGCGCATGCCTTTTGGGCTACGCCACGCAGCTCAAACTTTCCAAAGATTCATTGCTGCAGAGACGTGTGGACTCCCGCCGGTATTTGCCTACATCGACGACATCCTCGCCGCGAGTCGTACTCCACAGGACCAAGAGCGGCACCTCCGGGAACTATTTCAACGCCTCCAAGAGTTTGACTTGGTCGTCAATGCCCAGAAATGTGTTTCCGGCTCTTCTTGGGCCACTACATCTCGGCGCTGGGAATTCGTCCATTGCCTTCTCACGTCCAGGTTGTTAAGGACTTTCCAGCACCCACTAACCTACGCAACCTCTGTGAGTTCCTGGGCATTGTAAATTTTTCACGGCGCTATATCCCACACTGCGCCGAGCTTCTTCACCTCCTGACTCACCTTCTGCGCACCACCAAGTCCTCATCCTCCGCGATTTCCCGGTCACCCGAAACTCAGGCCGCTTTCACGGCTGCAAAACAAGCCCTCACCGATTCAGTCGTCCTCATCCACCCTAAGACTTCCGCGCCCACTCGCATCATTGTGGATGCTTCCAGCGTTGCCATTGGTGCGGTTGTCCAGCAGAAGATTGACTCCGAGTGGCACCCACTGGGTTTCTTCTCTCGGAAGCTCCAGCCTGCTGACACTCCCTACAGCGTATTTGGCCGTGAGGTGTTTGCCATCTACTCCACCATCCAGCCCGTGAATTTCGCCAGCTGGCCTACATATCGGAGTTCACAACCGATATTCGACATATCAAAGGCACCGACAACGAGGCAGCTGATGTACTTTCACGCATTACCACCATCGGCGTGTCTTCACTTGTTGTGGACTGGCCGTCCCTGGCCCGGGTACAGCTTGAAGACCCTGAGCTGCACGCCCTGCGTGACCACCTCCGAGCCCTCCGTCTGCAACTCGTGCCTCATCCCTTTGTGCCCGGATCGCTCTGGTACGACATATCATCGGCTCTACCGCGACCGTTTATCCCGGAGGCCTTTCGTCGTGCCATTTTCCATTCCCTTCACGACATCTGCCATCCTAGCAGTCGAGCCACGCAGCGCCTCGTTACCAAGCGGCACGTCTGGCCGAACATTAACACTGGCGTTCGCCAGTGGGCCCGCTCGTGCCTTGCTTGCCAGTACGCCAAAGGACACGCCATACCAAGACTCCCCCTCAGTCTTTCCTGCCGCCTGGATCGCACTTTGACCTTATTCATCTTGACCTGGTTGGACCACTTCCCCACTCTCAGGGCTACAAGTATATTCTGACGATGGTCGACCGCTTCACCCGTTGGCCCGAAGCCGTGCCCATTCCGGACAATACTGCGGAAACAGTTGCCAGAGCCTTCGTTTAGACGTGGGTTTCCCGCTTCGGCTGCGCCGGCATTGTTACCACGGATCTCGGCCGCCAGTTCGAATGCGCCTTTTTCAGTTCGCTCACCCGGATACTTGGCAGTAAACACTTCCGCACCACATCATACCATCCCTATGCCAACGGTTCGTCGAGCGGCTCCATCGCCAGCTCAAGGCTGCCCTCACTGCGCGCCTGCATCGCGAGCACCGGGTAGACCACCTCCCTATGATGCTCCTAGGCCTACGTGCCCTCCTGCGTCGTGACCTTGGCTGTTCGGCGGCCGAACTCGTCTTCGGTACCTCCCTGCGGCTTCCGGAGACTTGTTCGTACCTTCGGCTCCCTCGTCCCAACTCCTGCAATACCTTCAACGCCTACAGGACTGCCTGTAGCATCTGCGCCCAGTGCCGCCTCCCTCATCTGCCCATCAAGTCTTTGTGCACCGATACCTTGCTTCCTGCACGCAAGTTTTTCTCAGGCGAGACGCTGTAAAGCCGCCTCTTACGCCCTCATACGACGGCCCGTACCGCGTCCTCAACAGGATCTGCTCGATGGTCGATGGTCCTGCTCGATGGTCGTGAAGAGGTCGTCTCTCTCGATCGACTCAAACCCGCGTACCTCGAGACACATCCCCAGGAGCTCCTCTCAGATGTTGCCGGCCCACCTGCAGACCTGCTTGCCGCCGAGCTACCCCATCTCTGCCCCGTCGGCGCGTACATTTCGCCGTTCCGTCTAGGCGGGGGGCCCTATAGCGCTCGGCGACGCTATAAAGCGCAGACGCTGAGATCGGCGTTACCAGCCCACGATAGAGGAAAATAAAGATGGACAGCACCTTCAATCTTTACCTTCCCAACAATACCTTCCAAAGAGAAATCACTTTGTTAAAAGTTGTTGTGTTGGCGTCTATGGGGAGGTGGTAGTACAACCTGTGCCCTAACTTTGCTGGAATAAAAAGAAAAAAAAACAGCTCGTAATGCAGAGATACGTAAATATGATATTAAAGTTAAAAATAGGTTCCTTTCAATTAAACATTATATTTATCATGTGTGACTTTTAGTATGTTTATTTAGGTGCGACAGAGCGTATCAATATAAGCAATCGGTCATTCAGTGAAAGTCAAATTTAATAAATTTCATTAGGCATTTTGCAATTAATGTAGCGGACGTTTTTAAGCATCGTGTACAAATTATTCTGCAAGAATATTTTCGAATTACCTTCTCGAACACTCTCTGCCGCTACATCAATGAAATATTTATAATTTTTTGTCTCTTTTTTTTCGCGTGGTAATCCATATGCTGATTATCACATCACACATCTCTTGGCAGCTTCGACGCATTGTGAAGTCATCGTGCAAAAGCTGGGCGAGGAATTTGTTTCCAAGCAGTGACACAGTTCTTTTGCAATAGGAGCGCCATGAGTAATTCTGATTTGATTCTGTGATGTCCTTAATGGGCCCAGTTCAGTTTACGAGCACCGGGCACTAAACAGCCATCACTCAGCATCATAATACTTTTTTCCCTTGAGCGACGAGAAGACGACACGACATATCTAGCATGCTATCACTCGTACACTAAGGACCCTCAAACAACCTAGTGCGTTTAGGCAGCAGGAACTCCAACGTCCTACTGCGGGTTCCGGTGCGCGCTGCTCCATCGTCTTGCCTCTGCGTGCTGCATGTGCACGACTGTTGATGGTTGCTGCCGACAACGTACCACAAGACAGGACGGGTAAGGCTTGGTCATCGGGGAAGGTATCCTCAGGCAATTGACTGGCGGTGACGTCCTGGCTACCAGGAGGCCGGCATCAGCAGGCAGGAAAGCGTCGGCAGGCCACCTGGCCACGTAAAGGCAGGCGTGAGCCTGCAGCAGGGTCACGTGGTGTTGCGCTGACTCGCAACTAAAGGTTTGCTGAAATGGCGAAGGAATAAATACACACAACATCCGGGAACTGCGCACATCACAACACCGTGGAGACAAGATGAAACGCATGCAAGAAGCATGTGCAGTGTGCCACCTGTGACCGGTTCCGCTACCGTCATGTGCCGCGGCCGGGTGCAATCTCGGCCGCGGCGGCCTAATTTCGATGGAGGCGAAATTCTAGCGGCCCGTGTACTGCGCGATGTCAGTGCACGTTAAAGAACCCCAGGTGGTCGAAATTTCCGGAGTCCTTCACTACGGCGTCACTCATAACCTGAGTTGCTTCGGGACATTAAACCCCAATAAACCGAAACCTAATTTTCGGTGTTATTGTGTAGACGCACCATCCAAAAGTGCCGGAAGATACTCCGAACGGTCTCACGACGCTGCACCTAGGCTGGCGGCTGGAGCTCGTTCCAAGCTAGAGACCGAAATTTACACCAAATGTTTAAACACAAGCTTCGTGCAGATGACAGTCAATGATCGCTGTTGAAAGCATAGCACAATGAAAGACAACCAAGGCAGCGTAAGCGACATGCGCACCACCGCATCCTGCTCCTTTGCCACAGCTTTGGAGATGCTTCCACCTCGCCTATGCTAAACTTCATCCCCCTCCAACTGCAAGGTACTGTAGAGAGTCAACAACACGTTCCTTTGTAGCGTATGAGATAGAGCTCTCGGGCCTCATCACTTTCATCTACCCGCCCGCTATTTTGCTGCTAGTGTGCTCCGCTGTTTCATTCGCGTGCATACCTCAAAAGCAGCTGTAAGGCAGTGTTAAGGTCCAACTACGCGCACCTTCGTAGTGTAGCTGATACAGCTACTGAGGTAAAGTTGAAAACCATTTCGCCATTCTTCATAATGCAGAAAAGCGCCACTATAAGTTTCGCCTCTACCCCTTTGTCTTCCCCTCCCTATTTCATTGCCGCCCTGCCCGCTAACAACTAGCGTTGCTTTCCGCTGGTCAGTGCTAAAAGTGGGTGTGCATATGCGTGCCCGAAGTAATAGTCTTGGTAAGGTGGTGTCCACATCGAACTGCTCATTCCTTTGAAGGGTCGCCGGGGAGCTTTTGCATTAAAACTGAAAACGGTTTTGTCATGCTTCATAATGTGGAAATGCAACAATAAAAGTATCGCCTCATCCCGTTTGCCCTATCCTCCCCATTCTATTGTCGCCCTGCCCGTCAATGTTAACTGGCGTTGTGCTCCGCTGTTCATTATCATCGTTGCCTGTTCTTTTTTTTTTCGTGTGCGAGCATTGAGCCCATCGTAGGGTGGTCTTGACCTACGACTGTTTATTTTTCTTGCAGTGTCGCAGGAACGGGTACTACACTAATGTGGACAATGGTTTTGCAAAAAAAAAGAGGGAAAAGTGGTTTGAAAGAGTGGTTATGGCGCTCGCCTACTGATCCGAAAGACGCCATTCGATCCCGGGCGCGGCAGTCGAATTTCGATGGAGGCGAAATTCTAGAGGCCCATGTACTGTGCGATGTCAGTATACGTTAAAGAGCTCAAGGTGTTCGAAATTACCGGGGCCCTTCCATACGGTGTCCTTCATAGCCTGAGTCGCGATGGGACGCTAAACCCTAGTAAGCCATAAACCAGTTTTGCAATTGTTTTATATAACTCAAGCTCACCAAAAGCAGTATCGACTCACCACTTTTGCCCTACTTTTAAAATTCCTTTGTCGCCCGGTCCGATAACCCTAACTGGTCTTGCGCTATTATGCTGAATTGTATTGTCATCGTTCCTTTCTTCGCGTTCCTGTGGTAATACCCATTGTTGCGACCCGGGTAGCATGGCCGGACCGGAGATGGGACGAGGAGTATGGGAGACTGGACTAAGAGGAGGGAAACGAGAACTTTATACACTTATTTACATTATTTACAAAGAGCGACTGAGAATGACTCTCAGTGTAAGGGAACTTCGTCAACCGGAGTCGACGGGAGCTAGCAGGCTTCTCTCGGCCACACTCACAGCCCAGTTAAATAGGCTTCGGATTCCCCAGATCCCTGCCTGGGGAATAAAGTTAGAAGAGCACTGTCCAGTCGGATGGAAAGAAGGGGACGCTGGTGTTACCACCCACGACGGTGCGGGCTGTTCCGCTCTCTCGCCGCTCGGTCGATGGGAAGGGGGAGATGCTGACTAATCCGGCACGGCTGGAAAGGAATCTCCCGCAGTTTACCAGCAGGCGACTCAAAGTGCTTCCCCTCCGGATGTCCAGAACACGATATTTCTGTCGGGCACACAGCCGTCTTCAATTAACAGCCAGCGTGACTGTGCGTAGCACCCCTCCGTCTTTCGACGACCCGAGGGTATACACTCGGCCTGACTGGCGCCGCCACGTCGCCTCCGCTTCCGCTGTGGTTGCTGCTGTCAAATTTGCACCCTTAAGCCCCCTTCACATCTTCGGCATTCGCCGCTGCTGCCGTGGTCACGCTGCGCCGTGGTCACCTCCGCTCGAGGAGGTCCGCTGCCCTAATCCAATTAGGCTAGGAGGGGGGGGGGGCATCACAAGCACCACACATCACCGCCGCCGTCGCGAGGTTGTCGGCCTTGTCGACTGTTCACGGCTGCTGCTTGATCGGGCCCACATGGCGAGAAGTACAATCACAGCAGCTCGTCCGTCGCCCGGTAGAGGCCTCGAAAGGGGTTACAGCTTCTCGCTGTCCTCTGAAGAGGCCGCATCAGCTAGGCAGGTCCTCTGTCTCCTGGGTGATCCAAGGTTCGGCGTCTGCAGGCCAAGGGTCTCAGGTAGAGCATTAGTAGTCAAGTCTGCAGAATACCCTCACCCCGGCAAGGCAAGAGCCCCACCCTGTCCCGAGTCGTGCCAGGCAAAACAAAGAACAAGGCCTTAATCTGTGCTGCTCGATTAACTCCCCTTTTGGCTCCCCCCCTCAGGCGGTCTGGTTGGGTGAGCTGCGGACGTGACCTATGCGGGCGATTCACTGGCACCCCATTTTTCAATTTTGCATCAGGTTTTGTGCTGGAAGAAATTACAGCTGCCGTTGCTATCCACAGACGGACGGCCCCGATATTTCAGCTGAGAAGATATTAGAGCTCACCTACTAGGCATGCAATCTCAAGCGCGATTCTATACATAACACAGAAGATACATAACCCACAGACTGCACCTATCCATTACAAAACCTCCAATACTCTCAGACAAAAAAAATATTTTGCGCAGAGAATCAACAAGCGTCTTTAAACTACATCATTACGGTGAGAAAACAGAAAGTACAAAATCCCACACAGGCATAAAAGCTCAAACTTCGTTTGCGTCTTTCTACCGTACATGAATAAAAAGAAACAAGCAGTAACAACAAGAAGGAAGTATTCCAAGAATACACATACTTCAGCCGCGCCCGGCGCGGTCGTGCGGCCAGTCTACCAGTTAACGCTGCCCAAAATCTGCGGAGCGGATTAGTTCCGTCTCTATGCGACAGATATGCAAAGCCTGTGTAGCGCTGGGAAAGCTCTACGCGAGAGGGGTGCTTCCTCCTCTCTAAGCTCCCTGCATGCCTCGCCTTTATCTGACCCGCGCGCGTCCGGAGGCGCCCTTTTGTCTGGTAGCCGCGCCCTCCTTCCTTCAGCCAACAGCAGGCGTCACATGTCTCCTGAAAACCATTTTTTAACAGCGCGAAAAGATGACGACGTTTACACACACAACAACACGAGCGCTGTTTTTTTTTTACTTTCAACTGAAAATTTATTAACACAAAATACATTTATACACAATCCCGCCAAACAAACACACAAATAAACCTACTTAAATTATCTTAAACATCCGGCAACGACTTCACAAGAAGGGCAAATTCACGGTTTATCAATGACAATGACGGTTTAGCGACACACGCAGAACCCCCCTTATCAATGTGATAGGCCTCTACTAATTCTCTTAACGTCTGATCTTTGTGTTTGAAAACTACAGACGTGTCTTCAAGCAGAGGGGTACAGGTGTGTTCACGTTGTCTGCAAGAGAGAGAGAGAAACAACTTTATTTGCTCGAGCTAAATACGACGTCTGCTTAGACGCCGTCGATGGGAGTGGTTCCCTCTTCACGGGACCCATGTGCATCTCTGGCCGCCTGGCCCCTGGAGATCAGGACGAGCTGGTCTTCCACGGCGGGGCTGGTTAGCAAGGTCTCCCATCGCTCGGTAAGGGAGGATGAGGGATGGGGTGGGGTAGCGGGGCAGGTAAGAGGTGGGGGGATTTCCTTGATGAAGTTGCATGTGTGCATTGCAGAGCTAAATTTGATCCGGCTGCTTTGTCCAACGAATTAAAATGTTCCCTCAGGCGGACGTTTAAACTGCGTCCTGTCTGCCTTACATACCATGCGCCGCAAGACAGGGTAATTCTGTACACTACCCCTTTCATGCAATTGACCCTCCTCCTGACAACCCTTCATTGTTCTCCTGACAACCCTGGCTGCGGTCCCACAATGGAACAAGTTACTTGCGCCCTGCATGTGCTCGCTTAGTCGATCTGGTCTTCGTGCGACTCCTGTGAGCTCTTGAGTGCCGCGGTGGCAACTCCGACAAGTTACGCGTGGCCCTCAATTGTAAAAGTCCGACCTGTACTTCTTGCTTTGCGACACCACACAATTCGGTTTTCGTTGCGCGGCGCCGCTTTTTGGGATATGCCCCAGGGGATCTGTTGCGTGCGCCTTCTGTTATCGCGGTGCCGTCACGTGTTAAGGTGCCGGCGCTCGCCGCAGTGTCAAAAGCTGACTCAGTAATTCCCGAAGGCTCGTCGCGTGCGGAATTTTCCTCGCATAGCAAACCTACCAGAGCCCCACAGTCAGTTCTAGGTAACAACCTCTCTGAAAACTCATACGCCTCAGCGATTTTGTCTGAGCTCTGTTCTTTACTTTCTTGGCTCAACTGGGCCGTGATCTCGCGGTCTTTGGAACGCGTCAGGTCGTGCACGGAGTGGTCGCCATAGCTGAAGCCCCTCTTCTTTAGCTCGTCTTCCGAGCGGTTTGAGAAAAGGTATAGGGGCACTGCTCCGGCAAGGTCGCTGACACCGCCGCTAATCTTTGTAGCGTTTGTTTGTTCTGTTTATTTGTTCGTGCTTCAAGGCTGCCGGCACGCCGCTTTATCGCTTCTTTGTGACGCAAGACGCGCCTAGAATTATCTCGATTGATCGCATCCAGGCGGAGGCGATTATACTTTGTGCCAGAAAGTTCCAGATCCTTCCACGCTTTATCTGGAAGGTTCGTTATGAGCTTTAAAAAGAGCACGGCCGACAGCGGCGGGCACTCTGTTCGACGACCGCCGAGCACGCTTGTTGCTACGCCGCCGCCGAGTGATTCAGTTCTTTGCGGGCGCAAGTCAGCCCGAATAAAGAGTTTCGTTTCGAAGACATTCTCGCTGTGCTCCTGTTCGCCGGACTGCAGTCACCACTGCGTGACAACTGGTGGAGGTGCTGACCTGCTACCCTGCTATGCCCCTCACGATGGAACCTGGTGCACAGCCACCGCCTGTCGTGCTTCGCCAGCCCCGGGAGCCACCGACGTTTCATGGAGAACCACACGAAGATGTAGAAGACTGGCTGGACATGTACATACGACCGTGTGGCAGCACTGAACGCCTGGGACGACAACTCTAAGTTCCGAAACGTTTACTTTGCATTGGACGGCCCTGCCAGAACGTGGTTTCAAAACCGCGAATCTTCTCTCACGACCTGGGCGACCTTCAACAAGCAGCTCCTGGGTACGTTTACTAGCGTCGTACGCAAAGAAAGAGCTCAGCTGCTTCTAGAATCACGCATCCAACACCCAAATGAGACTGTGACCGCGTACGTAGAAGACATTAAGCGCCTTTTTCAACGTGTGGATCATGACATGACGGAGGAGAAGAAGGTGCAGCTTTTGATGCGTGGGGTTAAAGAGGCACTTTACGGTGGTCTGACCCGCAACCCACCGACGACGGTCGCAGAATTCACCACTGAAGCAGCCGCCATTGAGAGAACCTTGGAAGCACGAGCCCGTCATTTTCCTCGACAGCCCCAAGTGACCTCGACTGCCCTCTCGGATGGCACAGCATTCGGAGGCAACCTGCGGGATGTTATCTGCGAAATTGTACGGGAAGAGCTGCATCGCCTGCTACCATCTTCCAACCAGCCTCAAGTCGCGACCCTTGAGGAAATCGTACGTGGAGAAGTGCAGCTTGCGCTGGGCACCCCGTCATCTCCGCCTCCTGCTGAAGCTCCAGCCTTAACCTACGCCGCTGCACTACGCAGACCTCAGCCCCAACGCGAGAGCCGAAGTCCGCCTCTTCGACGTGACCCAGCTGTTCCCGAACGCCGTCCCCCTGCCTCCACCCGCCCAGCCTACAAACGACGCCCAAGCCCCAGGAAGTGCGACGCCTGGAGGACTTCCAACAACCGCCCACTCTGCTTCCATTGCGGCGAAGCCGGTCATATACTTCGCCACTGCCCGTACAGACGCATCGGCCTGCGAGATTTCGCCATCGACGCCCCACGACCATTCCCTGGCCAGCGACCGCTTTTCCCGCTCCCCGTTACCGTCCAGCGCACGTTTTGCATCACCGGGTCGCAGCTACGCCGCGGCTGTACGAGGAAGGTCTTCTAGCCCCCGTAAGGGAAACTGAACAAAGCAACCTGTGGAGGTCAGGTTGTTTGCCGAGGAAACGACGAAGATCCTCCAGCGACAACGCCGTATGAAGACGCCGCACCCACTACGCCGACGCCGCATACAGAGACAACCTCGACCACGAAGCGAACCACCTTCAAAACGACGCCGCCACCAAGCAAAGCTTCGACCACACGCCCCACCCACGATTCACATACCCGACGAAGCCGTGACCAAACGCCGAGGACGACGTTCAACTCTAGAGCCAGGACATACGACTTAGAAGTCGTTATCGACGACCGGAAAGTGACCGCTCTAGTCGACACAGGCGCTGATTATTCGGTGATGAATGGACCATTCGCTGTGCAGCTGAGGAAAGCAACGACCGCTTGGGACGGCCCACAAATTCGCACCGCAGGGGGCCACCTCAACGCTCCATCAGGACGATGCACAGCGCGAGTGACTCTCAAGGGACATACCTATCCCGCGACATTTGTAGTGTTACGGCAATGTCCCCGCGAAGTGATCTTGGGCATGGATTTCCTCAATGAGCATCAAGCGATCATCGACCTGCGATCCAAGATGATCACACTTTCCACGGACGAGGCCATCCCGTCAATGAGAGAACTCCGGAACATCACGTTGCGCTTAGTGTCCTGGAGGAACAAGTGAGTGTCCCACCCCGCTCAAGTGTCATCATCACCGTAGGCGCCTCAGAAGCGAATAACACTGAAGCCATTATCGAGGGGAACATGCAGTTGCTGCTCGACCGAGGAATCGGCATCGCAAGAGGCATCGCACATTTCCGCAAAGGTCAAGCCGATGTACTGCTGACTAACTTCAGCGAAGAATACCGGCACGTTAACAAGGGAACGACGATTGCATTCCTCGACGAAATAGCCGACGTCCGAGACTTCTTCGCGCTCTCCGGCGCATCCGTAGAAGATTCGCCTGACCAAGAGAATTCGCCCACTTACGACATAAACCCAGCCCTGCCCCGGAACAGACAAGACCAGATCCGCAATCTCCTTCGAAGCTACAGCGAGTGCTTCTCGTAATTGCCGAAGGTACAACAAACGCCGATTGCCAAGCATCGCATTATAACCGACCAGCACGCCTGACCTCTCCGCCAAAGCCCCTACCGAGTGTCGCCGCGAGAACGACAAGCCATCCGGGACAAGTGGAAAAAATGCTGCACGACGACGTTATTCAGCCTTCAAAGAGCCCTTGGGCGGCACCTGTTGTTCTAGTGGAAAAGAAAGACGGTGCACTTCGATTCTGCGTTGATTACCGGCGCTTGAACAACATCAGAAAGAAGGACGTCTACCCCGTCCCTCGCATCGAGGACACACTGGACCGGCTCTGCAACGCCAGGTATTTCTCAGCCATGGACCTCAAGAGCGGTTACTGGCAAATTGAGGTCGATGAAAGAGATCGCGAGAAGACCGCATTCATCACTCCAGATGGCCTCTTCGAGTTCAAGGTGATGCCATTTGGCCTCTGCTCCGCACCAGCCACATTTCAGCGAGTAATGGACACAGTGCTGGTAGACCTGAAGCGGCAGATTTGTCTGGTATCTATTTAGATGACGTCGTTGTCTTCGCCTCGAATTTTGAGGAGCACCTGAAAAGGCTTCGAACAGTACTAGACGAAATCAAATCGTCCGGGCTAACTTTGAAAGCAGAGAAGTGCCACTTTGCCTATGAAGAGCTACTGTTTCTAGGCCACATTGTTAGCAAGGAGGGAGTACGGCCAGACCGGCAGAAAACCACTGCTATCGCAATGTTTCCCCCACCGGCCGATAAGAAAGCTGTGCGCAGATTCCTCGCACTGTGCGCGTACTACAGACGATTTGTGAAGAACTTTTCGCGCATCGCCGAGCCACTGACCCAACTAACAAAGGCAGACGTGCCATTTAAATGGGAAGCGCCGCAAGTGGAAGCCTTCAAGGAGCTTCAGCGTCGTTTGAAGTCCCAACCGATCCTCGCGCACTTCGATGAAAACGCCGAAACTGAAATTCATACCGACGCAAGTAGTGTGGGCCTAGGCGCTGTTCTCGTTCAGAAAATTGACGGAGTGGAGAAGGTCATCGCGTACGCTAGCCGTTCCCTGTCCAAAGCCGAAGCTAATTATTCGACAACAGAGAAGGAGTGCCTTGCCATCATCTGGGCTACGTCGAAATCCCGCCCCTACCTGTACGGACGACCGTTCAAGGTGGTCAGCGATCACCACGCACTGTGCTCGCTCGCCAGTTTGAAGGACCCTTCCGGCCGCCTTGCTCGATGGAGCCTGCGGCTCCAGGAGTTTGATGTAACCGTCGTTTACAAGTCCGGACGCAAGCACTCTGACGCCGACTGCCTGTCACGAGCCCCTGTAGATGCACCGCCGCCGAACGACGATGAAGACGCCTTCCTGGGACCTATCAGCTCCAGCTCTTTTGCACAACAGCAACGCTCGGACCCCGACATAAAATGCCTCATCAAATACATGGAAGGCAAGGTTTCTTCAACCCCCGCCTCTTTCAAGCGAGGATTGTCTTCGTTCTGTTTACAGAACGATGTCCTCGTGAAGCAAAATATTTGCAGCGAACAAGACAGCCTACCTCCTGGCAGTACCTGTAAGTCTGCGCGGAGAAGTTCTTCAGGCCTCACTCGACGAGCCGACAGCTGGACCTCTCGGGTTTTCTCGCACCCTCCGCCGCATTCAAGACAAGTATTACTGGCCCCGACTGTCTGCCGATGTCGCCCATTATGTGAAAACCTGCCGAGATTGTCAGAGACGAAAGACCCCTCCAACCCGACCAGCAGGATTTCTGAACCCCATTGAACCCCCTCAAGGCCCTTTCAGCAGATCGGCATGGACTTGCTTGGCCCTTTCCCAAAATCAACGTCTGGAAATAAGTGGATCATTATAGCGACCGACTACCTGACCCGCTACGCCGAGGCAAAAGCGCTACCTAACGGAACAGCAGCAGAAGTCGTCAAATTTTTCGTGGAGAACATTCTTCTGCGACACGGCGCCCCCGATGTAATCATTACTGACAGAGGAACAGCATTCATGGCGGAACTGACGCAAGCCATCCTCCATTACAGCCAAACGAGCCACCGGAGAACAACTGCATACCACCCACAGACCAACGGACTGACTGAGCGCCTCAACAAAACCATCGCCGATATGCTCGCGATGTATGTCGATGCCGAACACAAGACCTGGGACGTCATCTTGCCTTAAGCAGTCTTCGCCTACAACACCGCAGTGCAGGAGACCACCGAGATGACGCCTTTTAGGCTCGTCCATGGCAGAGAGGCCACGACCACGCTAGACGCCATGCTGCCGAATGTTAACAAAGAAGATAACATCGATGTCGCCGCCTACCTGCAACGCGCAGGAGAAGCCCGAAGACTTGCCCGATTAAGGATCGAAGACCAGCAGCGGACCGACGCCACACGCTACAACCTACAAAGACGCAACGCGGAATACAAGCCAGGAGACCGAGTCTGGGTTTGGACGCCAATTTGCCGCCGAGGATTGAGTGAAAAGCTTTTGCGCCGCTATTTCGGCCCGTGCAAGGTTCTTCGTCGGCTATGTGAATTGGACTATGAAGTCGTCCCTGACCAAATGAGTACATCCCAGCGACGCCGCGTATGACCAGAAGTAGTCCATGTCGTACGCCTAAAGCCCTATCATGCACGCTAAAGGACGCCGTGTTTCCACATTCGGTGTTTATTTTTGTACGATCCGTTTTCGATTGTTGATAGCCGCATTATGTTCTTAGGCATCGAGTCGATGCTTCTTTGAGAGGGGAGTAATGCCGCGAATCTCTGTAGCGTTTGTTTATTGTGTTTATTTTTTCATGCTTCAAGGCTGCCGGCACGCCGCTTTATAGCTTCGTTTGTGACGCAAGACGCGCCTAGAACTATCTCGATTGATCGCATCCAGGCGGAGGCGATTATACTTTGTGCCAGAAAGTTCTAGAACCTTCCACGCTTTATCTCGAAGGTTCGCTATCAGCTTTAAAAAGAGCACTGCCGACAGCGGCGGGCACTCTGTTCGACGACCGCCGAGCACGCTTGTTGCTACGCCGCCGCCGAGGGATACAGTTCTTTGCGGGCGCAAGTCAGCCCGAATAAAGAGTTTCGTTTCGAAGACATTCTCGCTGTGCTCCTGTTCGCCGGACTGCAGTCACAACTACGTGACAGTATGCAGCGCCCCAAACGAGCCCAAACCGGCAGACAGACACTGTCCTCCTGAGCCACCTGCCGGATCCACGCGGTTTCCCCAGTGAAATCTTTCGGTGAAACGGGCGAAGGGTGCATTACATCCGTTGTTGCGGCGGAGTCGCGCAGTTCGTGACACCGTCGCCGATTCACGGTCATTTCACGCATGTACAGTCAAGGACAAATGTCTCCGGACCACGTGTTCCTCTAACGAAGCCGAAAGCTCTGCTATTAGTCAGCGGCTGGAGACCACACTTGTGGAGGTAAAAGGTAAATTTTTGTCCTTTCATCTGCACAGGTGCGGTCTCCAGCCAATGTCTGATAGTAGAGCTATGAGCTTCGTTTGAGGAACACGTGGTCCGGAGACTTTTGTCCCCGACTGTACGGCTCATGTAGACGCACATATTCCTCGTCGAGAGTAGTGAGCGAAAAAGCAGCCTAGTCCTCCGACAGCCACTCTCGATGTGCCCTGGCTCGTTACAGCCGAAACATACTGCCGGTCTCCTCAACTCGAAGGCTTTAGCACGATCCTTCTCTTTGCTTGCTTTGTCCGCGTCATTTCTACCGACAGAATCTTTCTCGCGGTCCCCCTCGTCTGTCACTTCCTCTACCCTCGGCGGGGTCGCTCGGTTCTCGTTCCGCAGTGGGCGCTCCCTGAACTCCCTGTAGGGCTTTGTTGCTATCCTCAAGCTTTCCTTTCCTGTTTCGCGCCCCACCTGGAACTCTTCTGCGAGCTCGGCGGCACGCTCTAAGCTTTTCTTTTCGGGACTGTCTTGCACCCAGAGCCGCGTTTCCTCATTTAAACAGTTGTAAAACTGGTTTTAAACATATTTCTTCCACAACTTTGTCACGGTCTTCGTAAACCTCTGCGGCCTTGAGCCACTCGATCAGATTTGCCTTAAGATTGTAGGCAAAATCTTGGAATGACTCTCAGGGCCGCTTCCCCGTGGTTCTGAACCGTCGACGGAAGGCATCGGCACACAGGCGGTACTTTTTCAGCAAGGTGGCCTTCATTTTATCGTAACAATCCGCCTCCGTCTTTGTCAGCCGAGCAAGCACGTCTGCAGCCTCACATGGCAGAACCGTCAAAAGGTGCTGAGGGCAAGTTGTGCGAAGGAAGTTACGGTTTTCGCACGTGCGCTCAAAGTTCACAATGAACAGCCCGATATCCTCGCCCATTTTGAAAGGTGACATAAGGTCTTTCATGTTGGGCTGCTTTGATGACTGACTGCTCCCAACAGAGGTCGTGCCTGCTTTTGCTGCTTCTGTTTGAGCTTCAGCTAGCTTCACCTCTGGTCGCTTCTTTTCTAGCTCCACCTCATCTTTACTTTTGTTCCTGTAACTCCAATTCCTCTTTTCTTTTTCGTTCCTGTAGTTCGTCTAACTCCTCCTTTCCTTTTATTTCCTCCCAGTTCTCCACTATCTCCTCGTCCTCAAAACCGAAGTCCTCTATCGCACTGACAACCTGCAATTTCTTCATAGTTTTCTCACAATCAATCCCTAATTCTCCAGATAAGGAGATCAGGTCCATCTTACGCAGCTTTCGCGAGTCCATGACTGCCCTTAAGTGCTCGCTAATAATGTGATTGCTAGTCCCTCAAGGATGTTGGTGCAAAGCAAGGTTCAAATCCGAACAGGCTACTACAACCAACGTACACTACCAGGAAGAGCAGCACAAATGCTAAGCCTGGCAATACTCAAGGAGAGAAGGCAATGCACTCACCAAAACCGGAGCCAGGACACCACGCAGACGATCTCACAGCTGCCAACCAGTTCTTGCGACCCGGGTAGCATGGCCGGACCGGAGATGGGACGAGGAGGATGGGAGACTGGGTTAAGAGGAGGAGAGAAGGGGACGCTGGTGTTACCACCCACGGCAGGGGTGGTGCGGGCTGTTCCGCTCTCTCGCAGTTCGGTCGATGGGAAGGGGGAGATGCTGACTAATCCAGCACGGCTGAAAAGGAATCTCCCGCAGACTACCAGCAGGTGAACGAATGTGCTTCCCCGCCGGATTTCCAGAACACGAGACCTTTGCAGAGGACAAAGCCGTCTTCAATTAACAGCCAGCGTGACTGTGCGTAGCACCCTTCCGTCTTTCGACTACACTCGGCCTGACTGGCGCCGCCACGTCGCCTCCGCTTCCGTTGTCGTTGCCGCTGTCAAATTTGCGCCCTTAAGCCCCCTTCGCATCTTCGGCCGCCGCCGCTGCTGCCGTAGTCACCTCCGGTCAAGGTAGTCCGCTGCACTAATCCACTTAGGCTAGGAGGGGGGCATCATAAGCACTACACCGCTGTTCACGGTTGCTGCTTTATCGGGCCCAAGTGGTCAGAAGTACATTCACAACACCATCGTAGGGTGGTGTCGACAGGCGGCTTCTCATTTTTCTTGCAATGTCGAATTGGTAGCTGGTGTGCTGAAATTGACAGCAGTATATTCGTGCTTCAAATAACGGTATGGACCCATCGCTTTCGTACTGATATCCGCATTTTTTCTTCACCGTCCCAGCCAACCTTGGCTAGCCTAGTGCTACGTTCCTCAATAACATCGTTTGATGCGGATTTACTGGTGTGCCTGCAGCTAAAGGCGACTTTATCAAGAAGCAGGCAGCCGTAGCAGGCAGAAGCAAGCAGCCGTACATTCTTCCTTAGCGTAGCAAATACAGCTATCTAGTAATATGGCAGTGATTTTCCCATTTTGCTCAATGCGGAAGCCCTCCTGCATCAGTATCGCTTGTCTCTGTTGGTGAAAGTTCCCACTTACTTCGCAGCACAGCTCTATGTACGAGTGTCCTCGTTGAGTCAAAACCATAGCTATGTGCAAGGATTATTTATATGTGTTAGTTGGAAATTTCTGTGCTTGGCCAGTGGAAGCACAGTAGCCTGAAATAAAAGTAAAAAATTCGCGACGGAAACAGGCCAGTAGGGTTGCGCAGGCTAACGCAGAGTTTTCGTTTTCTCAGCAAACTGAAACATTGTCATCTTTGAGTTCAAACCAAGGATCGAAGCAGAAAGCACTGCAAAATAGACGGCTAGGCTGATTAAACTTTCTAAACCGCTAGTCTTGAGCGGGTTCACTACTAGGTGGCAGGAAGAATCAAATAAACTCACGCGATCTAGTACGTGTTGAGAAAGCACTCAATTCAGGGTCGTTTTAGCGTAAGATCGACAGTCTGGCAACATATCTCTGAGCAGGCTAATTTGTCTCAAAAATCACAGTAGACGCTGTTCATCCCGTAAGTACCATGCACATACATCGCTGGCACCTGATTTCTGAAAGACGAAGGACGGTATAAAGAGTGAAGACGTATGCTGAAGGAAAAAAGCGAAAGCAATGCGAATAAATGTGGCCAGTTTACATAGCGACCTAAATTCCCAAAAATTTTTGTCTTCAGAGCGAGGGTTTGCTGTCATGACCACCTAGATGTCTGTCTCCAGTCCTGACTCCACAAAGCTATGTGCTGTGTCTTATCGAATTTGGCTGTCTACCTTAGCGTCTCTTTATTTTTTTATTGCTACGGATGACTTAGAACCGTTCAAAGAGCAAACTTTAACATATACTTCACGCTCTCAATATGCCGCCGTCCGGCGCTTCCGAGGCCGAATAATTGTTTGTTGTTTCTTAATGGGGGGGGGGGGGGGGATGACACAGTATCTAGGCCTCTTTGATTATCCGCCTCTGGGTGCCCGGGGCTGCCTGCGGGCTGCCATAGTGCGGCGCCAGGCGGTCCAATTTCACTGGCTGCTCCGCGCACTTCGGGTGGCTACCCAGAACACGTTCGTTTTTCTCTGGCTGGGCGGTTTTGCGCTGCCAGCGGGCAGCCATACTTGTCAGAACGATTTTGTGCTGGCAGCGCTCAGGCAACTAGCAGACTACGAAGCGGTGGTATGGTAGCAGAAAGCTCGCCCGGCCATTTTTATATGGACTAGAAGGACTGTGGTTCTTCATGCGATGTTTTGCGCAATGGAGGCGCTTGTTTCGACTAGGCCTCGGTGCCTATCGTCTGTATCGCCTGCAATGGCACCTTTTGCGGTAGTTCTCGCTGTTTATTCATGTGTTTTGCTTCGTGTGTGTGACCGTATTTCGATCGTTCCACCACCTCGCAAGCTCAAATGCTTCATATTATGATCGCATAGAGTCAATAAGCAAGCAGTGCCAATCGTCTACAGTCATACAAATCATACTTACTGCATAGAAAACAAACACCCGATAATCCGAGAGTACGGCGTGTCGTTTGATGAGCCATGGACGGGCAGTTTTTCCGCGCTATGTGGTGTCGACTTAAACACGTTAGATTGTGATTGCTGATCGCATGCATTTGAGGATTTCTCGAAGCTTGCACAGAACATTCTGCACCGAAGGCACACGCTCGATTTATCGTCGCCCATGTATACGGGTGCGAGTACGATCATCTGTTTGTTCTGCAGTCTGCGGCAGCCCTCAGTAACTTCAGATCGCTGTTTTCGATCTCAAGCCCCCTAATTCTGCCGTACGCGTGCGTAGCAATTAGGCGCAGCAGAACGCGAAGCTGCGGAGAGCATATGCCCTCCGTGATTCGCAACATGCTCGCCGCCGTGATCTCCGCCGGCCTGGTTCCGGTGGCCGCCAGCCCATGTGACCATGATGCGCTTTCCTGTCAGAGGCGAACTTTCTGGCAGCCATCGGGTTGCAGGAGCGCGGTAAATCGAAGAGGCCCTCGGTCTCACATATATCGGTGGACACCTGTACTGCGCCGTAAGGGTAGTGATAAAGGAGGGACTGACAGAAGAAAGGAAGGAAGAGGTGCCGTACTGGAAATCTCCTGAAGAATTTGGACTACCTGGGGATCTTTAACGTGCACTGACATCGCACAGCACACTGGCGCCTTTAGCGTTCTGCCTCCATCGAAACGCTGCCGCCGCGATCCGATTCGAACACGGGTACTCCGGCTCAGTAGCCGAGCGCCCTAATCACTGATCCACCGCGACGGGTAGCATCCTATTCGCATTTGGGGGCGTTTTAAAGTGCATTCTCGCCGCGGGGAAGGAAAAGTACACTTAGGCAACTCTTCTCAAGACGCCTTTTTGCCTCCAGTAATTTTCACTTGAAGACCATGTCGCTTACACAGAGTATAGGTGATGATGACGCGAACTGTTTCTACTGGAAAATGTCTTCAAGTAAAATGTAGGCGGAACGCAAGAGCCCTAAAAAAATAAAACATTTAGCATCAGCAAACGCTGCCGGTGGAAATGAACTTGCATACAGATGCAGTCGTGTCTTCTCCTCATTCACATTCACACCTTGCGGCTTGGAGGACCAGCAAGCGATCACTTTGCCCGAATAGCACGCGAGATTTGAAGCATTCCGCGCTTGCGGCACAGAGTCAGCGCGATTAGAATGAACGCTCAAGAGGTAGGTGGACTTCATCCTTTCACAGCAGACTTCGGCCGCCGGCTCACTTGCGTTTTCATGTAACGGCCCTTCTCCAAAGCACGCCACCTAGCCTTTTTCAATGCCTTCGATCGAGAACTGTTCATTCAGAAGCGCCTGCGGCGAATATCGTAAACATTAAGAAATTACTCTTAACTCATTTAATCTTCCTATTGAAAAAAACTTCGGACTACTGTACCTAATCTGAACATCTCTAAGTATATTCCTTTTGCCTAGGACAGTCCTGCTTTTTTAAAGGCGTCTGGACTATTAGCCCAAACTTTATTCGTATTGTACTACTGCATTCAATGTTTTCCCTCGTTCTTATTTTTCGGCTACCATCACCAGATTGCTCGAAAGTTTTCTTTGTGTGTTTGTTTGTTTTTTTAATGATTTTGAACACTTAATTTAAAACCGCTCGGCTCCTGACCCGAAAGACGCGGGTTCGAACCCGGCCGCGGCGGCTGGAATTTCTTTGGAGGAGAAATTCTAGAGGCCCGTGTACTGTGCGATGTCAGTGCACGTTAAAGAACCCCAGGTGGTCGAAATTTCCGGAGCCTTCCACTACGGCGTCTCTCATAGCCTTAGTCGCTTTGGGACGTTAAACCCCATAAACCAAACCAAACCAATTTAAAACCCTGCCAGTATAGCAGGAGGGGATTGCTTAAATATTCCAACATGTATCTCCATTACAGCTTATATTTTGTTTCGCATAAGGCCATAACCCTTGACATTGTGCATATTCAATTATCAATTGTATAACATGATGCCACATTAAAACTATGGGGTGACTGGTTGGTAGCAGGCTGATTATACTGACTGTCAAGGTGGTATGACTGAGAATAACTGGATAAAACTTAAGCGAACTGGACAGTGCAACTGTTTCTTCTTTACCACACGCACAGAAATGAGGACGTTAAAAGCAGCGAGCCTTTCAACGTTAGGTGCTATTGCTAAGCATCCTAGATGTCATGTAGATGGCGTACGTCCACCAACCTGGATGACGAGCGCAGTCTGGTAAACCGGGCAGAGCTGACGGCAGCATCTGCAGGTTCCCAGGAAGATGGCCCCTCACTGAGGGGTCAAACGTTTTATTGACCCAAATAAATGTGTTCATCGCCATCATCAAGCAAGCACCCGCTCCCCGCGGTGCTGCCTTTGTCGTCATCCCATCTTGAGCGCCCTCGCCCGCAATACCGGCCGCAAACAGTGTAGTCACCGAATGGTACACATCGTGTGCTATCTTTGCCGTTATCGGGTTGGCTGCGTGGTCCCCGCTGCACGCGCGGAAGTTAATCTTCAGAAAACAACCGAAAACCCACTCTCTCTCGCCGGTGTGGACAGTCTTCAACTATTGTCCCATGCTGGCACCTAAGGTCAACGTTATTGGCAAAAGTGTCAAATACAGAAAACCGGGGTGCTCATTCATTTCGTTTAAATGCCTAATCAGAAAACAAGCATTCTCTCCAAAACTACTCACCAAATTTTATAGCACTGTGAAGCACACCCATGTATGTGGGAATCAGTGGGCAGTGCAATTTAAAAGCCTTAACACCCGTTTTCACATACTTTTTCTGACCAAAACGTTCGGTTGTAATCAGGATACAAAAGATGAAGCATCATGCGAGTAGACCCAACAAACATTCTTTCCGAAGAAATAACACATATCCTCCTCATATTATCCGTCAAACTTCAGCTTTTAGAAGAAGGCAAAGCGCGAACAGCGCACGAGTACTGGGCGCAGGCATGGCGTCTTAAAACAAGAATTCCACATTGTCGAGCCCATCCATAAGCGCCAACCCTCTCTCATTGCTCATGGACGACCTTGCAACTTGTTTAATGGGTGCTTATTTAAGGCATGCACTAACAGCGGTACTGCTACTACGCCTTTCCTACCCTGATGCCCATTTTTCAACTCGCAAACACCGTCATAGCAGCCATTACAAATTACTTCAGCGTTGCCTCAACATTTCGGGATCCAGTTAGCGCTCCTCACTAGCTTTAGCACTCGGATTAGCACCAGTAACTTTTATTTCCTTTCTAGAAACTGGACCTCTTCTTTTCAAAATTAAAGATGCATTTGGACGAACAATGAGGAGTTGCCATGCAGAGATCCTTGCTGTTGCAAAGATGGTACCACCCGAAAAGCTGCGACAGGTAAGGTTTTACCTCTAATTCTCTTGGAACCAACTGCGCTCGAAAAATATTTCTACATTATAAAAGCATATAATCACTATAAAGCATTATAACCGATATAATCTGGCTTTGGCGCCCGGTGAGCGCCGCGGCTCGCACCAAAAGGTACTGGCCAACTACGACGACCCTTGCGTGTTGGGGCCAGAATTAGTAGAGAGATTTACAACAAAATAGCGGGCCCAGCGCTATGTAAGAGTGCTCGGTTAGAATGGGGGACCCACTAAGGAGCGGGGCCAGGCTTGCGTTTATCGATTGCAGCGCCACTACGACAAACCAAAAAGATACTCTTAAAAAAAGGGGGCAAATACCACGGACCAACGAAGACGAAGCAGTAGAAGTGAAGAAGAGGTGGAAGTTGGGTCGGTTGAACGCTGTCTGTGTGCCATTTTTACTCAGTGGGAAGACGAAGAACGCTGTTGGGAGCTGGCTTGGTACGCCTGGTACGTCTGGCTTGAGCCGACCTCGAGTAAAGGTTCTGCGCCTGTAACAATATGTTAAATGACAGTGAAAAGCAAGTAACATGCAGTTTTCAGAATGGAGAGATCAAAGATCATTCTTCACCTCAATAACGCAAAGCAGCTTGGCAAAGTTTCGAGCATATACTGTTAATGGGCCTTTTCCAGTCCAGGTTGCAATCCAGCATTACTCTTAGATACCTGATCGATTGCATTTGCCTTAATTCAACTTTGCCATAGTACATTTTAATAATACAGATTTGCGACACTTATCAGGCAGTCGGAAATTATATATATAAAGTTTCAAAGGAATTTATTGCCAGCTTCATACTTTTTAGCCCAGATGATTAGCGTAGGCACTGAATATTTATGCTCTGAAAGATCTGTTCCACAGTGTTTGCACGAAAAACGAGTGCCATGACATCAGCGTACATTACCGCTTCTAGTGCATGTAAGAAGAAGGAAAGGTCACTAACATAAAGGCAAAGTAAAAGAGAGCCTTAAACAGACCCTTGGGTTACTCAAGTGGAGACATCTAATAGTCAGGATGAAAACACATTTAGAGAGACATTGCCTTGGCTTGATAAGTAACTTGAAAAGAACTCTAATGTACATGCTCTGAAACAATATTCGGCTAATTTTAAAAAATATAATATTGGATTTAGTACGGTATTCAATGCTTTCTTCAGGTATAGAAACAAAATTATTGCTATTTTATTGTTACGTAATGAATCTTGGATGCATTGGAGTAGTTGCAGGACTACTGAAGATGCTCGTAAATTAGCCCTGAAGCTGTACTGAGACGGCGAAATAAACTATTGTGATCCAGGTATTTTTGCATGTGAACAGATTCTTTTTTAAAGAAACTGTGTTGATAAGGCTCAAAACCGATATTTGTCTCTAATTGCCAATTTCATTATTATCTCCTCCTTTGCAGACCGGATACACTTTTGAATGTTTTTAAAGCTTCTCGGTATGCGTCTTCTTTCATAGCACAGTTAAAAAGTTTAAGTGTGTAAGGCACAAGAACATCGAAGTTTTCTATCAGAGCTCGAAAAGTTATGCAGTCATAGCCAGAGGTTTTGTCACCTTTTACGCTGGATATCGCAACGATAATCTCAAAGTGATTTACCTCGCCCAAGCAGAAACAGTAATCTACCGTTGGGTCGACAACATCGCAGTCCTAAAGGCACCTGATTGGTCAGTTTTAAGCCTGTATTTAAGAAATATGCAATTCAGTTTTCTGTAGCGTTTGCTTCGCAAAAGAACATGCTGTTGAAGAAGGTTTCCCTCAACGTTGTTAACGACATCCCAGATTTTTTAGGATATCTTTGAGCCCGTTCTATAAGTAAATCAATTTTTTTCTCTTCCTTACCATATAAAACCAGTTTATTTCTTGCGATACGAAACTGTTGTATATAACGCTTGTTCTCATTTTTCAGATTCCATTCTTGAATCCATGCATCCTTTTCTCTTATTACGTCCAGAATGCTGTACGTTACTCGTGGGCATACCGGTTGACATTTGTGCTTGAAATGTGCGGTGCAAATGGGTAGACTATTTCTTAAGGTAGCATTGAATAGCAATGAATTTAGTGAAAGCAGCCTTAATACCTTTCCACACGCAGAGAAGTCTGATGTCTTAAATTTTATGACGTAATTGCTTATAGCCGATTTTTGTTTTCCGTGCCCCGACGAGACGGGCGCGCTACCTCTCGACTAACCTTGGGACGAGTGTTCTAGCTTTTAAATACTTATATATAGGGCGTTTCACCTATCATGAACCAAAAATAAAAAAGTGGCTCACCGGAGCTGGGTGAAACCAACGACATATTGTTTCCCGTCATGTGGAGCTCCTCAGAGTATTTTTAAATTCCAATTAAGTCGTTCATTAGGTAAGATTAATTATGCAAATTTGCTGTGGTTCACTTTAGGGTCACGTACCTTCCCTTAAGTTGTAGAGGGGGTTAAGAAAGAACCGATCCAGCTTTTTTCAGCATCATTCTCCTACGTGGTCCTTTTTTCCGCCGTTTAAAGAACGCCCGCGAAATATGAAAAAAACCACGTGACTGCCCTCATGCGCTACCATATTCCAGCGCTCCCAACCGTGTTTTGAACGAAGCAAACGCGCGCGCGCTGACCGCGCCCAAGTTAGCGGCCGCCGCTCATTTCGACCGGCTGCGAAATGATAAAAATAAAGAAACGAAGGCGACCCCACTTCTTTCCCTACCTTCTTTGTTTTGCCTATGCGATGGTTCAATAGAAGCTCCGTCTGAATCGGCTGTCGGTGGCCTGCTTATCACTTATCACAGATCCCGGCACGCACTTTCCAGTTTTAGGAAGAATGTGCTGACGCACTTTGAAGATAATGCTGAGAGCGGCGTCGACCACACCCTTCGAGACGGTGAGCGCGCACGCTTCGTTCACTTAGGACGCGCTTGGCAGCGCTACAATAGGGTAGCGCAAAATCCCAATCTCGTGTTTTTTTTTTCATATTTCGCGGGCTTTCTTTAAATGCTGGAAAAAAAAGGACCACGTAGAAGATATTTTGCTACAAAAAAACTCGATCGGTTGTTTCGTAACCTCTTCTAGAGCTTAATGAAACGCACGCGACCCTAAAATGAATATTAAAAATTTTGCGCGACTAATCTTAGCTAATTAACTAATTAAGCAGAATTTAAAAAATACTCTGAGGAACGTGACATGACGACAAACAATACGCATTTCGTTTCAACAACCTCTGGGGCGGCACTTTTTTTTAATCCTTGCTTGAAGTTACGTAAAACACCCTGTGTGCTTTCAATTTGAGTTCAGCTGCAGTTTAGTGCGCACACTTCGCGAACTTCTGTTCTTCAGATTCGTAGATCGCTGCCCGGTTAGAGTTGGCGCAGCTGAGTGAACGATGAAGCAGTAAAGGCACCATCTGCACGCCACGGAAAATCTTACTCGAAAGCAATTTCGCTGTGCACGGTACTCGCCCTTCGCGAACGAGATAACTGGTGTCCTTATGTATAATTTTTCACATTTAAATTATCGTTAGCTTCATTTCAGCACTCGTATATCACTGACATCGCAGTAGCGCTGCAATATGAACAATTCAGACTAATGTATCGCGGTGGGTCGAGAAGGTTTACGGGTTCTTTCAGCACTGTTTTCCTTTATCGGAAGAACGCTCGTTTATGCGAACCGCTTTTCCTTGAGAGGTGGCTGTTTTGAAACTGGTGTTCCAAAATGTGAATGGCGGTTCCGGAGGGCAGAGCATATTTTTACATAGCAATATACTTATGTTTCCGATAAATTACGACAGTTATCATGACAGTCTCTTCTTATACACATTCTACGGAAGTGCATGCCTTCGCTGAATGGTACACTGTTCCGAACCGCTCGGCGGCCACATTTCGATGAAAGCCAAATGCCAAAGGTTCGTGTATTGTGCGATGTCAGCGCCCGTTAAGGTAGCCCAGGTGGTCGAAATTATTAGGAGCCCTCCACTACGCCATCCCTCATATCCGGAGTCGATTCGGAGCCTAAAATCCCTTGGAAGAAATCAAATGACATATGCTGTATGAATGCAATCGAACAATCTCCAATGTGTACAATGCACGTATCGGTCATATACAAGGTCTGGATCTACTGTGGACCTAGAGGGAGTGCACTCGCAGTTTTACTGCTTGCCGAAGGAGGCGTTTCACTGCTTAGGTAATTTGGACGGATTAAACTGCTGCTAGAGAGAGTACAATAGCCGGTATATTCTATCACAAGGAGTACCAGTTCTTAGAAAGTGGTAGTGGCCAGCCTGGATCGCTCTGCAACAGGCTAGAACGGGACGGCGACGCTGCTTTTGTAACGGCTTGAAGCGTGCGCAGCTGGTCTGATGAGACTTCAGTTTCGTACTTGTCGTTGACGTTCTGATCGGTAGTCCGAGCTTAAGGACACGTGTAGCCAAAATATGTGGCGTTGCTTCGTCGGTTTTACTTCCAAAACGGCTGCCATGCCGCAGCAAAGCCGTGATTCTCCTGTAAAGTACGTAGAGTAGGATTGATACGTCGAACCTGATTACGGCCTGCCTGGGTCGCTCGCTCTGCAATGTGGCCGAGAGATATGGCTAAGATTTGTTGGGTCATCACGCTGAGGTCGATCGCGTATTCTAAATTCTAAAAAACAATACGGGTATTACTAACGACATACTAAAAACCTATAATTGCAACCGGGTGCCTAACGTAAAAATTTTAAAGTTAATTATTAAAAATAAGCTAACCGACTTAAGAGGTAGTTTTATTTACCTGTTTTGTGATGTCCGCCAACGCAGGTATTATTATGCCACACAAGCCGCCTTGATATCCCATACAGGCTATGTTTAAAGCTTCTGTTTCACCATCGCTAAAACACCTTGAATATCTTTGCAGATCATGATTCTAGTGAATGTGAGCAATTCCTGTACATCGTTTTCTGTTAGCGTAGTTTGCACCGTTCCGCACTGTCACCATCTTGCCCATATCCCTACGAACGTGCGAACGCATCAGGATAGGAACACACACCAAACAAAATATTGCCCTTTGTTCTCTGTGCTCGAGTGAAAGCTGATTCGGGGAACAGAACTCGGGGAACCGAAGCAATGATGCAGAGTATACAGAGTATACTTCCTTCTCAATCACTCAATCAGTAATACTCTGCTGAAGCTATTTTTTATACTACCCTCTAAAACAACGCGCGTTTAAAATACTCCTAGAACATTAGCACGATCGCTGACGTGTCGGGCATGACGGCACCATTGTGTTAATAATTCCACGAACCGTCTTGCTCCGATTTTTCAATCATTAGCTGAAAACTTTCATTCATTCCACTAAAACATATTAACGCGATAGCGGGAGAGCTCAAGTTCTGCAGAAAATACGCCGTCGTCGGCGTTGTGAGCAAGAAATCTCCGGAGAACGAAGCTAGGTGGGCTACCCTGGCCACATAACATTGTGGAGTCAACACATGGCCATCTTGGTCACATAACCTTGTGGACTCAACACAAGGCCATCTTGCCACATAACCTTGTGGACTCAACACAAGGCCACCTTGGACACATAACCTTATGGACTCAACACAAGGCCATCTTGGTCACATAACATTGTGGACTCAACACAAGGCCATCTTGGTCACATAACCTTGTGGACTCAACACAAGGCCATCTTGGTTACATAACCTTGCGGACTCAACTCAAGGCCATCTTGATCACATAACCTTGTGGACTCAACACAAGTACATCTTGGTCACATAACCTTGTGGACTCAACACAATCTGCGCAAGGGATTGTGACCAAACTGGTCACCGTGGCAGGTGGAAATTAAATTAATTAAATTAAAGTGTTGATTGGATGGGAGAAATTGCTCAACAGGAGCTACCTTGGTCCCACAAGCTCCACCGCTCACAGCACCGAGTGACTCCGACTCCGAGTGTCACTCCGAGCGGCACCCACTGGGTTTCTTCTCTCGGAAGCTCCAGCCTGCTGAGACCCGCTACAGCGTATTTGGCCGTGAGCTGCTTGCCATCTACTCCACCCTTCAACACTATCGCCATTTCTTGGAGGGCCAGCCTGTTTACGTTCTCACTGACCGTAAGCCTCTGGTGTATGTGTTCCGCACGAACTCTTCGAAGTACGTCGCCCGTGAGCTTCGTAAGCTGGCCTACATGTCGGAGTTCACAACCGATATTCGACATATCAAAGGCGCCGACAACGAGGCAGCTGATGCACGGTCAAGCATTACCACCATCGGCGTGTCTTCAACTGCTGTGGACTGGCTGTCCCTGGCCCGGGCACAGTTTGAAGACCCTGAGCTGCACCCCTCGCGTGACAACCCCCGAGTCCTCCGTCTGCAGCTCGTGCCTCATCCATTTGTGCCCGGATCACTCTGGTGCGACATATCATCGGCTCTACCGCGACCGCTCATCCCGGAGGCCTTTCGTCGTGCCATTTTCCATTCCCTTCACGACATCTGCCATCCTTGTCTTCGAGCCACGCAGCGCCTCGTTACTCAGCGGTACGTCTGGCCGAACATTAACACCGACGTTCGCCAGTGCGCCCGCTCGTGCCTTGCTTGCCAGTCCGCCAAAGTGACACGCCATACCAAGACTCCCCCTCAGTCTTTCCTGCCGCCTGGATCGCGCTCTGACCATATTCATCTTGACCTGGTTGGACCGCTTCCCCCCTCTCAGGGCTAAAAGTATATTCTGCCGATGGTCGACCGCTTCACCCGTTGGCCCGAAGCCGTGCCCATTCCGGACAATACTGCGGAAACAGTTGCCAGAGCCTTCGTTTCGACGTGGGTTTCCCGCTTCGACTGCCCCGGCATTGTTACCACGGATCGCGGCCGCCAGTTCGATTGCGCCCTATTCACTTCGCTCATCCGGCTACTCGGCACTAAACACTGCCGCACCACATCATACCATCCCTGTGCCAGCGGCATGGTCGAGCGGCTCCATCACCAGCTCAAGGCTGCCCTCACTGCGCGCCGGGATCGCGAGCACTGGGTAGACCACCTCCCTATGGTGCTCCTAGGCCTACGTGCCATCCTGCGTCGTGACCTTGGCTGTTCGGCGGCCGAACTCGTCTTCGGTACCTCCGTGCGGCTTCCCAGAGACTTGTTCGTACCTTCGGCTCCCTCGTCCCAACTCCTGCAATACCTTCAACGCCTACAGGACTGTCTTCAGCATCTGCGCCCAGTGCCGCCTCGCTCATCTGCCCATCAAGTCTTTGTGCACCCAGACCTTGCTTCCTCGACGCATGTTATTCTCCGGCGACACGCTGTAAAGGCGCCTCTTACCCCCTCATACGACGGCCCTTACCGCGTCCTCAACAGGACGACAAAGCCAGGGATAATCCTGCTCGATGGTCGTGAAGAGGTCGTCCCTCTCGATCCACTCAAACCCGCGTACCTCGAGACACGTCCCAGGAGCTCCCCTCAGATGTTGCCGGCCCACCTGCAGACCTGTGGTATTCTCCCGGTGTCACCTTTTGCGACATGTCGCCTTCGCTCTTCGCTCATTGACTCGAGCCGCGGTGACGGCGGCGTGATGACACGGATCCGGCTTCCTGCTACGTCATCGTGACGTCGCCCTAATTTACTACGCTTAGTCGAACAACGGAATGCGCTGAAGCGATTCGTGCGGGCGACTGACTAGGAAATTGATACTAGACGCCATGTATCCCACTCTCCTTGCCTGGGTTTTGAGCCGCGAAGAAGAGTGCCGTGTCCGCGGCCACCGCGACCCGTTTGCTTTGACCGACGAAGCTTTTCGATGTCCCCACGGCTATCGTGCGAGTCCGCACACGAGAACACTGGGTCTCCTTTCCTCGCACTCCATCGGAGCGAGCAGCAGTGAAGCAGGGATTCTTGCGGCGCGGCCAAATTACCGTCTGCTGAGCCGGGGTGCCGCTCGCCATGCGAACTTACTTTGCACCGTCGTAAACAGGCGACGAAGCAGACGTTGTCCGCAGCGACGAGATGGTATTATAAGTACTCATTGACTGTAGTTTGTACATTATGCTGCTTGAAATGAAAAATCACCATCTCTGATATAATTTACAACTAAACTACTAATGAATGATACGAAACTACTGCTGCTAGTGAATCAGCAGTGGTAAATTGTCGCTTCTCGGAGTGAATGAAAGCATCGCCGACGGAAGTGCCGGCGGCGTTTTCCGCTTCTTCGAGCAACTGTACGCACATTTTTAGGCCCCGCCCTAATGCGACATGTCGCGAAAGGCGACACCGGGAGAATAGCACCACTGCTTGCCGCCGTGGCTACTCCATCTCTGCCCCGTCGGCGCGTAAATTTCGCCGTTCCGTCCAGGCGGGGGGCCCTCTAGCGCCCGGCGACGCTATAATGCGCAGGCGCTGAGATCGGCGTTACCAGCCCGCGATAGAGGAAAATAAAGATGTACAGCGCGTGCTCGGACCGCACGCACAGCACGGGCTGTTCGGAACTAGAAGCCTGCCACGCTGGTCATCTTGCTCTGGTGCCCCGCTGCGACCCTGCAGATCTTCAACAGACTCAATACAAGGCCATCTTGGTCACATAACCTTGTGGAGTCAACACAAGGCCATCTTGGTCACATAACCTTGTGGACTCAACACAAGGCCATCTTGGTCGCATAACCTTGTGGACTGATCACAAGGCCATCTTGGTCATATAATCTTGTGGAGTCAACACAAGGCCATCTTGGTCACATAACCCTGTGTACTCAACACAAGGCCATCTTGGTCATATAACCTTGTGGAGTCAACACAAGGCCATCTTGGTCACATAACCCTGTGTACTCAACACAAGGCCATCTTGGTCACAGCCTTGTGGAGTCAACACAAGGCCACATAACCTTGTGGACTCAACACAAGGCCACCTTGGTCACATTACCTTGTGGAGTCAACACAAGGCCATCTTGGTCACATAACTTTGTGGAGTCAACACAAGGCCATCTTGGTCACATAATTTTGTGGAGTCAACACAAGGCAATCTTGGCCCATAACCTTGAGGACTCAACACAAGGTCATCTTGTCCACATAACCTTGTGGACTCAACACAAAGCCACCTTGGTCACATTACTTTGTGGAGTCAACAGAAGGCCATCTTGGTCACATAACCTTGTGGAGTCACAAAATCTGCCCAAGGGATTGTGACAAAACTGGTCACCGTGGCGGGTGGAATTTAAATTAATTAAGTTAAAGTGTTGATTGGACGGGAGAAATTACTCAACAGGAGCTATCTTGGTCGCACAAGGCCATCCGCTGACAGAATATGTCAACGCAGGGCAGTGGCGCATCGCTTAACCGCTGCACCACTGCACCATGAGTTATACGAGAACTCCGTGCGATTTTTGACTGTTTCTTCATCGGGCTTGATTATTTGCGAGATTGGCTTAAGTCGGCGACACCTGCATTTAGGTCTTGCTCTTTTCTGCCTTGTTATCAGCAAGTGTGGTCATTTTCTGGTTAGGAGTAGAATTTTCACGATACCAGCCAACTTCAATTCAGGCTGAGTATCCCTTTTGGGCGGGCCTGATATGCTCCCTCCAATTTTTTGACACATGGCTCCTGAGAAACCATCCACGTTAACGGACGTGGACAAAGTAAAAACTGCCTGAACAACCTCGCAGCTCTTGGAAAAGCGTGGCTTCAATCCAATTAGAAAAGGAAGAGGCACGCTGACTGATTAAATTTCTGTAGCGTCGGCCGACGGGTGGACATTTACGGGGGGGCGGTACGCAACACAACTTTCTAAACCATTGCCGTGTTTTAATTTTAATGAATATCATTAAACAAATAAAAGAGACCCATTTGTTACAGACCTGTCATCGCGCTCATTGAACATGAGAACAATATCTGGTAACGATCCGAACTATGTTTATGGGAACATGATTTACAAAATTTCGCATTTTCTACCCATCTGGGGGTCAAAGTGAAGCTGTGCGCGGCGAAGGTGGGATGGCCCTTCAGAAGAAATAAAATTTTGCCGCTCACGGCAACGGCCTTGAGACGAAAACTGGCACTTTTCCTCCTGTGACCTGCTTGAAAATGTCTTGTTGGCTGCTGCGGATCCAGGCTTTGCGTGCTTGCAAGCTTTGCTCTCTGTAAATTTTCTGCCTCCTTGGCAGCTCTTTCAATTTTAGTGACACAGCAGTAGGTCCAGTACTTTGTACCTGTCGATGGAACGGCGATATTTCTCAATTCGCAGCAGGTGACTATGCAATTTTGTACAAATTAGGTAATGAGCGGTGACCGAGGTTCATGCACCGTCACCACATATGCAGCACAGGTAGCCTCTCCTGCTAGTCGCAAAAAGTGCGTAGCTTAGTTTCCAAAGAAACATCGAGCAGTTCATAGCATTCATATTATTGCATTTTCTTCCACTGTGAGAGGCGTTTTGGACACGAAAACGCTTGACGGCATCGCATATTCTACAAGCTCTTAGGAGTTTCATCATGTCCTTCCGTGAAAACTGGGAAGCAGTGTTTTTCTCTCGTACATTGGGACCATCCTAGAGAGAAAGAAAATAGATGGGGAACTTCGGAGCAAACCATAAAGTTCAAATCTTTACTTGAGTCCCTGGAGAACGTATCAAACTTGGAATGTGCTGCAATTTAGGCGGTTGTACAATATTTTTCCCGTAGAAAAAGCCTAAACCGAACCCTCGTAAACTTTTCATCACCGAAGGTGAACCAGTTATTGAGGGAAATAATTGTTAAAGACTATCCAAAGTCCTCTTTCTGTTCTGCTGCGCAATACCAGAAATTGCTGTCTGCAGAAAATGGCTCCTTTTTCACAGCTTCATCGTTCACCAAGGCTCACTTCGCCATGATTTTCTGGGTTTCACAAGTGTCTAAGTTGTCACGCTTGTGAATATTGAAAGCGAATATATCGCGGTTCATTAGGCTAAATACGTAACCGATTCATATCACGTTTAAAAGGGTAGGGGCAGTATGTCAATAAAGGAAAAAAAGTGCAAGGGCAGTATGTAAAAGTATGTTCTTGTTTGCCGATGTCGCGTTTTGTGCCGCTGTTCCCTGCTAGGAATTTTTTTTTGCATCATTAAGAAAAACAGCCGGGCTTAAAATATTTCGAAGGGACCAAATAATAACGGCCATTGTCTCAGAAGGTCGACTTTTATCAGTTTACAGACAGAAATTGGAAGCCATGAGGTCGGGCCGCGCAATTCCTCTTGAAATGGGTGACAGCGCACGCATTACGCCAACTGATAAGCGTAAGGCTGCAACCTTTAAAAAATCTAAAATCCGTAAAGCAAACATGACTAGGGAGGCTGACAATAAGCATCTTGCCATGCAACCGAACTTTAGGGCACCAAGGTGTCTTTCTGATTTTCTACAAAAGATGCTGCTGCCTCAGAGTAAAACAGGCCCATGCATTATTGGGCGCTATGTTTGGGCGCTAAGTTACAGAATATTTGATAAAAAGGTTTTTGTTCTCTTACTTTAGTGATGTACTTTGCCCCACAGCCCACGTCTTGATAGAGAGGGCTTCAGGGACGAAAGAGCCGGGACTGTTTGTTTTTTTTTGAAAACGTGCACACTACTCCATTACCAGCAAGAACATTCGAAATAGATTGCTCTTCACAGCTTTGTCTGTTCCCTTCGAATTGTTCGAAAAATAAATTTGCGAATTAACCAGCCAGAATATGCACCGTTCACGGTGTCGTGAAAGCATTTAGGAGCAGCCATCATCACAGGTGGAAGCTAGGTGTAAAGCGCTTGTTGTTTTCTAGGATTCAAAGAAAAACAAATAACATTGGTTAAAATACCTGCATATATGAGAAAACAAAGCTTCGCGTTTAATTGTGTACTGTGATTAGTACGCGACGTGCACAAAAAACTGAAATGTTTAGAAAAATGCGAAGTGCCGTGCATGTTCACATTCAAGGTTAAGCATATATGAGTGCTTTTTCAAGAAACTCAGAAAGGTATTTTGCCCGAGATTGATTCCTTTATTTATTTATGTATTTAATTTTTCAACGAATATGTAAACACATGTACCTAAATGGTGGACTGATAACAGGAGCTAGCCGATCAACGGAAGATGCACATTTGGTGTGAAAAACACATCTGAAGGGCGTGACAGATATCACCAGGATAAAACCAGGATAAAACATTTTAAAGTAACACAAAGCAAACGGAAAAAAAATGACTGAGGGAAAAGAAAAGGACGCGTGCAGATACGGCACCCCTTGGTTTATACAATTAAACAATAAGAGGCATCCCCAATGCAAAGCAAGTAAACATTTTAGAACAGCAACAAGAATGCAAGCGTTATTATGAAGCAATTTTCACGGAGTACAATCTCTCTCTAAGATTTAAAAATCCTTTTCTATTTTAATTTAAATTGTAAATTTTTTTCTCGCAATTTTGCTAACGTGCTGCACAGGCGTTCACATAAAAATAATGCAGAAGAACTTCTTGCTGGGCGAGTTGGTGGATAGCTTTCTTGGGATGGCGTTGCGCACACGAAAAAAGATACACAGGAAAGAGCAGAAGACAGATAGAGCGCTCTATCTGCCTTCTGCTCTTTCCTCTGTATGTTTGTTCGTGTGCGCATCCCAAGAAATTTCGCATAAAAATTGGGAGTGACAAGTAGATTTAAGTTTACAATAATAGCATAAATTTGTTTCCCGCGGGTGTCACCATGAAGGGAACAAAAAGTAGGAGGGAGCGTCACGTGAGATTTGTCATGCTTAGTGTTGGAAAATATAGAGACAGCAATGTGGAGAACAGGCCCTCACGTGACAAGACAGGGGTAGCTGCTAGCCCCGTTTGAATTTCGCACACTGCGCAGCATATCGCCTGCTCTTGGCATTTGAGGCGAACCTCGAGCGCAGCACATTGAGCCTTAGACCACGTAGACAATACCTGCGCAGGAGCAGCCGCACGAGCGCTGCGATCCAATATCTACGTTCAATAAAAAGCACTACGAATGGAGTCGCGACTTGCTATGGTAACTGCAAAGGGCCTAGCTCCCAAAATTCGGTGCGTAAAAGGCCCTCGGGGATAGAGGCGTCG
This sequence comes from Amblyomma mixtum, assembly GCF_055824585.1. Classification (NCBI taxonomy): domain Eukaryota; kingdom Metazoa; phylum Arthropoda; class Arachnida; order Ixodida; family Ixodidae; genus Amblyomma; species Amblyomma mixtum. Next base: position 169,741,814 of record NC_143012.1, read on the forward strand.
GGGGGATGGCATGCGCAGGCTGAACGGTTGACGCCAATGTCCCTCCCAATTTCCTCTCCTCCATAGATGCAGCACAGTGTTAAGAATGATGGCGTGTGCAACAAGACACACTTTCACTCCAGAAGCAAGAGTAACCGGGGGTACCCGGAGCTCTTGAAATAATGAGTGTGTCGGTGACTGCCAGCGTGAGGCAGTCACATTGTACATTGTTCTTCGGACGAATGATGCAATCCAAGTATGTTTCAAAACATAATGCTGATGACTCGGTGCAGTTAAAACGTCCGGGTGAAATGACACGTAGCGCCCTATTTTAAAAACAGCGGCACTAAAATGTGCTCCCATTTGCAAAAGTGCATAGCAGGCTGAAGCATGTTTGGATCATGAGTCAGTAATAGCCTGTTTAAAATTTGTCGTTTTGTAAATCAGAACACCTGGGTATTTTATTCACTCTACTTTCACTAAAGCTGTTCCATGAATTAAATTTCTCAATCTAAAATACTCATTAAGCTTACTTCTGAGATCGAACATACTGTTTTATTTTTCACTCTATGTAGCCTAAGTGCATTGCAGTAGAAACAATCATATATTCCCTATGTCTCAGCTCTATAATTGATTCACCAAAATAAAACATGCCACACACTTACCATTATGCGCAGTGACACTAATACTGCGGAAAATAGGCCAGCTGGAAGAATGGTGCCAACCCCAGAGCGCGACGTCTAATGTCTAAGAGAATATTCACGTTATGTCTCGCAACTCTTGGCTATGCATATGCCGCTGTGACACGCGGGCACGCCTGAAGTGGCCTCATTTGTGTTCCGCTGCGAACATATTTTCGGGGTTGACTTGTTTGTATCGTAGCCTAATAAGACGTTGCACATTAGAAATATTTGTTCAAAACTCTGTAACTTAAGTACCGCAATAAACGCTCACGGAGTGCATCTTAAGGTTTATCTCATTCAATCTCAACACGCATGTGAAATCCGCAATAAGGGGCGTGTTTCTTTTTCCTGGCGCACGAAAAGGCTTCTGGAGCATTGGCTGTGGAATACGGACTGGTTTCTTAAATGACATAATTTAAACATTCGCGATATATTCTTCAATGATTTCATATTTCGCCTGCTGTCGACAATAACTCCGAGTATACAAGTGAATACGACGCTCTCAAGAGCAACTGCATATTTCTGTGCAAAATTCACCATAACGGACGGAGGCTGTGACCAAATTTTTACGCTTCTATTTAAGCTTCGGCGTGGTTTTTTTTTTTTGGAAGCGAGGCTAATTCACCGGAAAGCGCCAAGTTCGCTTCGTTCAGGGCATTCACTGCAACATTGTTTGCCGTGTTTGCAAAAATAGGCACACATCAATGTTGCCTTCACAGCCGAATACAGGAGCCATTGTAGCACCCCTTATGACCAATGCTCGCGAAAGGTGAGTACAAGAGGTTTGTATACCGTACAGAGATTCAGAACATAAGTGTGGATACAGGTGCTCCAACGCAATCGTAAGAAAGAAACTCAAATTCCCTGTTTTTTTTCCCCAAAGACAGCACCAGCGCAGAAACTTTAATCTCTAGCTGATTTCTCCCTATAGGCCCTCGCAAACTGTGATGACACACTGTTGGCCATGGAAAGACTGCCTTCTAATATCACCTACTTGGAGCACTCTTCATTAAGCGCTAAAGGTTTTCTCTCAGTCAGATATATTTTTCACACTCACGAATGAATTTTTTTCACAGGTCACTGCCTTTTACTGCAGAGCCGTGAACGACTGCAGAGACTCTATTCCACCTCATAACGGGTCATCTGTTATCGCAGGCCTAATGGCACGTAGATCTATCTCTCTTTGCGTAACGTTTTGCTACAGTGTTTGTGCATGCACGTGAAAGGCCTAAAAGAAACACGGTATGCCTACGTCTTAGACAGACGCTGGAATACACCTACTACGTCACCATTAATAACAATCCTGCCTTGCTTTGGTCGTACGTGGAATGAGGCCTCATGAAGCTTCAAGGGCACATAAGCTACGTTTCGGTTATTCACTGCGCCTCTCTGCAGAAACTGGGCACTGTGTGATTACTGATAATAAAATGTAGCTACAAACACGGTACATCTTAGCACCAATACTTAAATATGCAATTTCTACGACAGTTTCACCTGACGATGGTGATATCCTCAGGCTTAATGGCACGCCTTTGTTCCGTGCGGCGTGTAATCTTCGTTTACTTTCACGATAGCCGAGTCGCCTACACAGAAATTAGGAACCCATCGAAAAAGCTGATGAACCTCAAGACAAGAGAAAAACGTTGAACACATTGGAATTAATCAAACCTTGCTGGTCATAGCGCTGAGACAAGAATACACGAGGTCAATAGGCAGCACGCATCCAGCTATTTCATTTTAATTAAGCAAGACAGCTTCGACAAACAAGCCGAGAATGACGGCGTCACTTGTATATTCACGGAGTGAGCTATAAATTACATTCCGGATCTGAACCAAGGTACCGACAAGCTTCCTCATGAGAGAAATTATGTAATTAAAAGGCCCCGTGAAACACTTGTGCCCAATTAATTACGTAAAACTTGTATAGCTGTCAAATAATCAATGAGATAATCGTAAATCACCTCCACTTAATAAAGGATAATGGATATAGCCTCAAAGAAGCAAAGACAAAATTCCATGTTGGCAAAGCATAGAAGCTTGAAATCAGAAGCATGGAGAACAATGCAATTGCTAATTTATGTAAGGCACGTGAATTAGCAGAGCAAAAATATGTGTATCTTATTACATCCCAAATAAACACAATGGCATGAGCGATATTGCGGTGTTGAAATTGGTTTGGTTTGGTTTATGTGGTTCAACGTCCCAAAGCGACTAAGGCTATGAGAGACGCCGTAGTGGAGGTCTCCGGAAATTTCGACCACCTGGGGTTCTTTAACGTGCACTGACATCGCACAGTACACGGGCCTCGAATTTCTCCTCCAAAGAAATTCAGCCGCCGCGGCCGGGATCGAACCCGCGTCTTTCGGGCCAGCAGCCGAGCATCATAGCCACTGAGCCACCGCGGCGGCTGTTGAAATTGATACTTCGGGCGTCAGGGAAGAGAAAGTGAAGGTACTCTTAGAAGAATGCAAAAGCCAAAAGCAGCAGAGAAAGACAGACGAACTGGGGTTGTGTTGAAGGACTATAGATAAAATGTGGTGAGAAAAACTGCCAAAAAATAATTCCATTTCGCCGGGACCTTGTTCATACCGGCTGCTCGGAAAACGACAATCATTATAATATTTCAGAAGAAGGCATATCTCGAAAATTTCTAAAAAGCATAACATCTGCTTCACTCCCGGACTGATCTAAAATCAGGCCCGCCAAGGGAGGTAGTTACAGATGGAACAGCTTATTTTCTATTGCTTCTAGTGTAGTTAGTATTATAATTTTATTATTATTAGACAAGCCTTGCAATTTAGCCAACGAAAGACTAGACTGCCGTTCGGAATATCTTCTCATTAATAAACCACATTGCCACTAAAAATCACGTGGATCAAAAGGTGTAGAGTGCAACGAGCAGCGGTATGTACTCTTGTCAGCGGTATGTACTCTTGTACTCTTGTCCGACATGATAATGACATTACCCCTGCCTAATGACAAGCCTCAAAAGCAGATTAGCGGGAGGAACAATTCATTCCAAAGATCAAATATAATATTGGGCTGTCTCCGAAGGACCAAGTAGTTTAATATAGATATCTAGGTATTAGAAGAGATAAACAATACCTCCATCTGGAGTTATTACTGCTAAAAGACCCGAGCAATGAGACCTCACCCTCATACAAAAAGGGGAAGGTGCTGAATGCAGTTTCATTGGACCAGTAGTCACTTATAAGGCAGGCATTTCAGGTAAAAGGAAACACCTAAAATTAAGTTCACGACAATACAGCGATGAGTCAAAAGCTGGATTCATTTGTATTTGTCTTTTGTGTTGTAAAACTATGGAATCTAACCAACTAGCCTAACCGTTTCTCCTCCAGAATCCATAGCAAAACGACGCGATTCCACAAGCCTAAAATCTTTGTGGCCTATCTCTTCAGCGCTAAAAAATTGCAAGATCTATGAAAAGATTATTGCCACGCCCTATCATTGTGGTTGGAAAATAAAGAATCTACCATGCCAGATAAACTGATTTCCCTACAAGCCTTTGCACAGAAACTCACTCGATTGGCTGTACGAGCGGAAGAGGTCAAACGTGTCTCCACATAGCCACCTTGTACTCACTGTGGTGGGTACCAACGTGGTGAAGGCATACGACAGCGTGTTACGTGCCAATACTGTTGACAACGTGGAGCGTATGGGTATTCCATCACATCTTATAAGAGCAGCACATGATCTGCTTAATAACAGGTGGTTTTCTGTCCGGGAGAACGGACAACAAATCGTTAATTACATTTCAAACAGAGGCGCGCCAGAAGGTTCAGCGTTAGCGCATTTGCTATTAAATATCGCACTCATACCGTAGGCGTATAAGTTCAATGAAATGCCGGAAGTGCAGTTTATTATTTACGCAGACGACGTCATCATTTGGTGTATTCGTAAACAGCTTGAGACACAGAATTTTCATCTGCAAGAAACCTTAAATACACTACATGAGTATGTTCATGATATAGGCCGGACATGTCACCGCCAAAGTCAGGCTACATTCGCGCTGCAGACAAGAATGGAAGAAAGCAATTGGCAACTACAAGAGCCATGCTAAAAATTAAAAATCAGTCATTACAAGAAGTCCATGAGTTCAGAGTCCCTGTACTAGACGTTCATTAATCTGGCAAAGGAATACAATAGCTCCATAGGATGAAACAATCAGCAGCGACTTGCTTAAACTTTATCAGAAGCATTTCGACTAGGGTAGGAAAAGCCCGAACGGAGATGGCAAGAGGTCTTGTACAATCGGTCCTTCAGCCTAGAATACTCTACCAAGCCCGGTTCCATTGACTGACCAGGCTACAATGGGCGAAGTTGGAAACAATAATTAGGAATGCAATGCGCATCATCACGGCCTTACCAAAACTGACCCCATTCCTGACTCTACAGGAATTTTCCAAGCTGAATGCACTGACTAAAAACATCGATCAGTGAGAGGCAACAAGAAATATCAACCGAAAGTAGGTTATGCCCATAGCATCCTTGTACAATGCAAACTGCTACTATGGCTTAATACCTCCATGGAATTCACGGCTATTACGTCAAACAAGATGCCTAAAAATCGCCGTAAAGAGAAGCCGAGAACTCAATCTCTGGTTAAAGTACGCCCAGGAACATGTATTGCATATACAAACGCGTCGATTATTAAAACGGGTGGTCAAACAGTAGCCACTAACCCCAGACAGAGCTAAACGTACGTTGTTAATACGACTCAGACAGCCCGGATCCGCTTGTGATGGAACATTAGGCAATTGCTTATTAATATGGAGGCAATGAATAAATTAGAGGCTATAACAGAAGCCCATATCTATACAGGCTGCTTAGCAGCAATAAAACAATGAAAAAGAGTGTCAAAGACACAATGTGCAACTCAGGAGGTCCATGCAGTCAATAAACAACAAAGATGCACATCCCGACACACAGGGCACATGATGATGGTTAGAACGCTGGAAAAAGAAAATCAGACAACCTTACAAACCAAGTTCCAAACACCAACGCATCCCCCAACAGGCTCCGTTGTGACGGTCGATCATGCTCTCCCCATCTCAGCATACCCTTTAAGGAAAAGTACACGTGCCCTCATTCTCATGAGCACTTTCCTTCTTCCCTCATAACCTAATGAGATTGGAGGAGGCATCCCTCAGAAGGATCAGGGCTGGCGCGGCCCTTATCCCGTTGGTCACGTGCCATTGAGGCTATGACGAACACTCAAGGCCGAACACTTGCCCCAGGTGTTCCACACTGGCTGCCACCTGCTGCGGACTTGCACATGGACAAGGGCTTTAAGAACGCGAATTTTACGGGAAGCTGGAGTAAGGTCGTCCAGGGCGGAGGATTGCTCCAAGTGGCTGGCGACAACAATAAGAGCAAGGGTCTTCTCCTGTTTTGCATGAAAACACCTTACATGATTTCCTTTAATTACTATACAGCAAACCCAAATTATGTCTTTATGTAAAGTGTTCGAAGTAGAAAAAAAAGTGGCAGTGGTTTAGCTCTGGTTAAACAGGGTAAATGCAATGGTACGCGCGTTCTTCTGGCGATTGTTCGGCGCGTTGCTTTTGCCTGGTAGTATTGCGCCGTTCCTGACCAGTCGGGTATTTGGATTCATCGGTGACCGATGTCGTGGAACCACTCTGCGAGATAGAACATTGTGGCCGAGCTGAATCCTTAGCACGACGCTTTGCAAGACGTTCTTCACGCGGTTCTGGCGTCTCTTGTGCACGTTGTCACTTTCTCGCTTCTTTCTGTCACTGCCACTTATCCTTAGAGGACTGCATAGCAAAGCATTCGCGCCAAGGCAAGCGCGCATTTATAGACGTTTTACGGCGCGGGAGCATGGGCGCCGCCATATTTGGCCACGTGACCATTCCACCACGCTGCCAGGGAGTGCTCAGAACGCTCGTTCGGCGTTATGCCTTGCTCGTCGGTAAATTGATTTTTGAGGAAAGGAAATGTATCTGTCTCGCATATCTCGGTGGACACCTGAACCTCGCCGTAACGGGAAGGGAGGAAGATGGGTGTGAACGAAGACACCATATTCACTAGACGCGCCTTTATTCATTCCGAACCATCGATCTGGCATGGCGGAGGGGTTTAGCGTGCTCGTCTCTCACTCCGGAGTCCCTGGTTCGATTCCCCAACTCGACCATTTCCTACTCGGTGTTATTTATTTATGTGGTGTGACTAGAAATTAGGCTAATTGCTTAACCGATATCCTTGGAATGCCATCGATACACTGCGCGCCAATGCTGCTAACGCCGGCTTCGAAGGCCAGAAGTGGCAGACCTCCTAGTGGCGCCATCGGTCGTAGATAGACCAAACTGCTCGACGCCGCTGCTATCTGGCGGAGCGAGGGTTTAGCAACGCTGTTCAAGGTCATCCGTCCCTACCGGCCCGGGCTACGCGACGAAGCGGAACCTACAGTAGTATCGCTAACGCAATAAAATGACGAGCCGTAACATTACGACCGAGAAGACCAACAGAACAGTCAAGGGAACAGCCTGATATTAGCGATGACACAGGTCGATCAATAAGCGGAAATGTTCAGAGGTAGGGGACTATCTTGCGTAGGACGTATTCCTAATAAGCTCAAAAAAGTAGCCAAAGAGGGACTCGCACGGCAAAGAGCGCAACACCAGGCTCACTAACAATTGTTTTTTTATTTTTTGCGGACAAGAATAGATACGCGAAAAGTTAGAAACACTGAGCAGTCACAAGGAATCACGTCATCGGACCAAAGCGAAGTAACTAGGAAAAAACACATGAAAGAAACGGCAGGTGTGAGGCGCCAACCCAGGTGAAAAACAAGAAGTGAACAAATGAAAAACAAATGTGTGGAAACCCGTAGCCAATAAAGAAAAGATGCGAAGCAAATATGCGAAGTAACAAGACGGCAAACGTGTAAAACGCGAGAGGTGTAAAGTGCCAACCGGGAAGAAATGATAGAAGTGATACAAAAGAATAAGTCCAAAGTAAGAAGACGTGTGGCTAAAAACCAAGGAAGAAATAAACACAATATAAAAACAGCTAAAGGGGGGGAGGGGGAGGCAACAATATCAATCTTCTCTCATAAAGTGGAGCATTACAACATATAAAACTGTCCAAGGTAGCTTTTGTTTTTTTTTCACTGATGGCTAAGGACGCGGTACTGACGCAGGATTCCCTGTTGTCATTGATCGCAACAGCTTTCAGTACATCGCGCGTTAACTGGTTGCTCTTTTTGGCCGCGAAGATAGACTCACGCAGCAGTCTGGCAAATCAGATGCGTGTGTTATGCTTGCAGTGGTGGACCAAATGTCCCACTGTGGCGTTCTTATTAAATCTTACGTGCTCTATTGCGCGTTCGTTGAAGCACCAAACCGTTTGTCCAATATACACTTTTCCACGCGACACGGAGAATTTGTACACAATACTAACCACACTTGACATGTATAGCTTCTGACCTCGCGTGCCACACTTGGGCGCCTTTCTGGTTTGTTCGCATTCGCGCGCATTTAAACAGCTTTTCTAGGCGCTGAAAAACAGCAGACACTCCACTTCTTGCGGCTACTTTCGTGAGTTTGCGGGAGAACTCGTGTGTGTAGGGAATCACCAAAACACACTTGCGTGAGCTCACGTTCGTGGAAGTACTGTTGATTAGCCCGTTTGAACTAATTCTGTACTTCTGGACCATTGCTTAACGGGTAGTACCGATGAGGGATGCAGGGAGGCTGTTTTTTTTTGAAGCCTGGTGATCTGAGTGGCGAAGCTTTGACACATTTGGTGTTCACATGACCCCAGAAGAGCCGAGGACAGGGTAGCAGTTCCTACCCTTCTCTAAATAATTTCTGAGTGCCTGCAGTCTTACGATAAGAGCTACTTCTTTGCACGAGCTTCGTGACTTCAGCAGACGTGCTTGGCGGTAAACATCAACACCAGAACTAGGAAACAGATACTGCGCTCCTGAGGGAGCTCTGTTGTGATAGCAAGGTCGATAGAACTAACTCGGAAGGCCGCCAGAATGTCTCTACAGTCATTCGACTCGTGTGTGATTTTCTCGTCGCACAGAAAGAGAACGTCGACCACATATCCTAAGATGGTGAGCACTCCCCTGTCTCAGGGTGTGTCCTGCAGCTTCCTCCCGAACGCAGCCAAAAACAAGTAACACAGGTGCAGTGCCACCCTGAACCCGATGCAAATCCCGCTTTATTGAATGAAGCAACCATCTTCGAAGCTCACAACCGTACCTCTCAAGTGGGTGCTGAGCAATTCAAGGAAAATGTACAACGTCATCCTGACAGTGTTCGGAAACGGAATCACACCTTGCTCTTTCACAGGCGCACAAACGTACGGTAAAAGCTGGCGTGGGGGATGAAGTAGAACATTTCCTGGATGTCGGTTGGGAAACCGGATACGACATGTACTCCATGCTTCTGATGAAGAGTTGTAACAGATACAGAGTTACGGATCTTGAACGGGTTCCGCGAGTGCGCTTGCGACTGGTGTTTGGCCACAAAGATTGAGACGTGGGCTTCCCGAATGCTCCTTCCAGATACAACAACACGGAAAGAGACCGGACTGTTGTGCGTTTTTGCTGCAACAAAGACAGACTGCGCAACTCGTTTTCGTTGAGAGGCCAGATTGTTGACGTGGCTCTGTTCAAGCAGTTTGCTATATCCCTCTTAGCCGGCTTAGTCTGCCTCACAACAGCATGAATGAAGTTCTTGCGGATGGCATCGAATGCTTTTCGTTCATACGTCCCATCATCAAGGGCGACAAATCTTCCCTCTGTCTGATTGGCGCTACCATAGTCCATTTTGCTTCAACTGCTTCACAGTAGAAGAGAAGAGCAGAGTATGAGACGAGCCGCTCCGCTGTCGAGCGATACCGTCCAAGCCCTCATCGACCACACGGCTTGAAGCCCCCGACCTCGCCGTTTCGGCAACTTGTTGAACCAGGGCTACATTTTCCGCCACGTCCAGCCTTGGCTGGACTTTCAGCTTTGACCATGTACACGTATTTTTCTTAGTTGTTTTGCTTTTATCCGGTGCCGTTGACCACTCCTGTTTCATCGAGACTGCGCAGTGATTTTATTTTCCTGCCTTCGCCCCTTTTTCTTCACTATTTTCGCCTACTTTATGTGGTGCGCGCCTCAGTAAAGATGAGTTGTTTGTCAGCCTCGCGTCGCGTGTGCTTGCTATGTGTATGCCTCGTTGGTGCTGTTTTAAATGCAATATGAACCAACTAGCTCAGATCCAGATTATCCCTAACGAATGTATGATAGCTTCCTTCAGACAGACAAAGCACAAACGAGAACTCTTGTCTGAGAACCTGACAAAAAGTGCACGGATGCCGAACCAGTGTTAGTTCCTTTTCACAAAGCACACAACATCAAGCAGGCAGTGTACAAAAACACCTAATATTTTAACATGCATTGAAAAAGCGAGTAAATGTGGTACATATCACAAAGGACTGAAAGCTGAGCTTGATCATGATCATATCAAAGCCGTGCGCTACTTAGAGTGACAAAGATAGAATTCACAAACAGCTAAGCCCAAATTCGAAATAAAGTTCAGTTCCTTAGACTGGGTTAGTTGGAACATGACCATATGGAAGAAGTGCGCTGCTTAAATTAAAAAGGGTGAAAGACATTTTACATATGATCATGTTACTGACTAACTTGTGCAGGATATGCGAATGATGTGAAAAATGTAGAGATAACGATTATTATTTGATATGCTTTTCACCATGCTGCCCGACCATAACAGGCTGACAGTGGCCTCCATCTAAATATACGCAACTAGTGGCATAGAAACAACCATTCCGAGACCCCTAAGTGCCTTAAATGATGGAATTAGAGGAAAGAACACGCGCATAATTGCTGCATATCCTCCAGAACGCAACGAAGAAGAAGGACGTCATGCACGCGCCCGTTAACTGCGAAACACCTTACGAAATAGACACGAAAAACTCGGCTTTGATGCCGGCCTTGTCGGTGAAATTTCGATGGAGGCGAAATTCCAGAAGGCGATGTACCGTGTGATGTCCGTGCACGTTCCGCAGTTAGCCGAAATTTCAGGAGCCCTTCGCAACAGCGTTCCTCATAGCCTGAGTCGATTTGAGATGTTAAACAGTTGCCCTCCCTGTGATTTGAAACATAACTGCACGAAAGCTAAGCCCATCTCTCTAAGGGTAATGACGCTTCTTTTAAAAGCTGAGGGCTTCGTATCGTACCTAATTCGCTTAGACGGTCGTATAAAATGGGTGCTCATCTTATACAAACAGTGCCTGCTGAAATTCAAGGCCCCAGTGGGCATGAGACGTATTTTGGTAAACCATAGTTGGGCACAACACCGTCTTTGGTTTAGAGTAACGTGATTAACGTTGCGCATAATGCTGTGCATTTTTGCTGTGCCTGATTATTTGGCACTATTACCAAACATTCATAATAAAATACGCGCTTGAAATTTCATAGCAGGCTCATACGGATAGGATAGATATGGAAACACTAAAGACACGTAAACCCGGTGCTATACGTATATATCGCACCGCTTTGCTAAACGTTTGAGACGCGTGTAGGCTGCGGCCACTGATGACTGTGACCATAATTTCTTCACCGGGCTCGGTCGTGAGAGAGACAGAGTAGTATGAAACGAAATGCCATGATCCTTTTTATTTTTAACATATAGGCCACCGGAGTTCGCAAACTGTTGTTTTTCGGTGCAATGTAGCAATAAATTTAAACCATATTATCTCATCATAATTACATGTGCACCAACGTGCACTGCACGGCCATCAAAAATGATGTCCGAGTGAGAAAGGGACTTCCACTTCTAGGGAGTGCCGAGCCGGAGTGCTGCAGAAGAACCCAGAACTGACCAGAAGGAAGGCACTACTATTCTCTGCTGAGAGAAGTGTCCACACAGTGACTTCGCTTCTCGCAAGACGCTGAAACTTAAACCTTTGATAGATAAACTCACACTATAGTTCGATATTCCACGGTGAGAAACTACACGCTTTGCGGTAAAGCAATCTTCATCGAATGTCGGCTACCCATTCACACAAAATATAGAGGCCGAATCGACCACATAAAAGGCTACGCGGCATCAAGAGATGCGCCGGACTATTTTTCTCAACGAAGCCGAAGCTTCTTTTGGTATAATAAAATGAAGTATTCGTCACTATTTACAGGCCAATTTCCTAGATTCTGCGTGACTTTAATAGATTTTTTTGCATTTCAGTTACAATTCTGCACCCAAGGTCACATGGAAAACCTGGTACGTACTTTCATTGCTGAGTGCTTTCATTCGCGTTGAAGAGATTTACTGAGCAATGCTCACAAGAAAACAAAACGAAAGTGCCTGCTACAACCCTCAAGCAAAACAGGCAAATACGATTACCTTCATCCCATATATCAATTTAAAAAAAACAATGGTAAATCTGAAAACAATATCAGCAATATACATTGTCGCTATTAGATTGGCGCCATTCTCGACGGTATTTGAGAGCGCTGGACGTAATGTTCAAATCCTTAAGACTGAGCAAACATTTTTAGATTCTTTCGCAGTGTTAGCAGTATACAAGGCTACTGACGGAGATTAATTATGTGTTCGCTGAAGCGATGAAAGCAAAAGTATTTGCAGGCTGTGACATCTCGAAAACGATTCTTCCCCGCAAAATCTGGGTTATATGTAAAGAAGATGGGCATTATCCCAGCCGCATTACCGTCGCTCCGAGCGAGACCCTCCTCAGCCTGACCGACGGCGGACCGCCACTGCTTCACCAATGCTTTCGAGGTCTTCAGCGTAACCAAATAAACCACTGTTAGATTTGGCGCAGGCTCAGCTTGCCGTCCCCATCCACCCAGGAAATTCGCAGCTGCGGGTTACTGATGCCCGCTACGCCCACCGACGCCAAACATAAAGCTGTGCGAGTGGAGCCGGTAGACCTATATTCCGGTCCGCTCTGCCAGCGGGATCCCGCTCTCTTCAGCGGGAATGACGAACACGATGCCGAAGACTGGCTCACAACCTACCAACCTGTGAGTACGTACAAGTCGGACGACTCTACGAAATTGAACGTCATCTCCTATTTGACAAGCGTTGCGATCCTGTGGTATCGCAGCCATGAAGCAGACCTCTCTGTGTGGGCCACCTTCAAGAAGAACCTCTACGAAGTGTTCGCTCGTCCTGCTGTCTGAAAACTGAATGCCGTGCAACGCATGCGCGAATTTTCGCAGCAGTGAGGCGGGACCCTTACGAGGTACATTCAAGATGTGGCCAACCTGTGCTCGCGCGTTAACGCCTAGATGTCCGAGGCTGACAGATAAAGCAATATTCTGAAAGGAATCGTGAGTAACAAATTTCAGATGCTGCTGTCTCCAGTTCTCCGCACCGTTTAGTTTGTCAGTCTCTGCCAGAGATACGACAGGCTGCGAAAGCATAGTCTCTTCACTAGTCAGCCCGCCGGGCCGGTCGTGGAACTTGCCGGCCTGTCAGCTGCACCTGACCACTCGACACTATCGCAACAGCTCAAAGACTTCATACGTAAGGAATTTACTCCTCAACTCTACCTTCTGCCACCCCACTCCAGGCCATGCCATCACCGATCGTGTGGCTGAGCCCGTTCCACCTGTCCAGTCGGCTGCACCACCAACTCAGCCCGCCATTATCGCTGCCCCGTTGACCTACGCTGATGCTGTTGCGCTGCCGCGGTCGCCTACCTACCGCTCGAGCCTCAAGCGCCTGTGCCTTTCGTCCCTGAAGTGACGCGGCCTTTTTTTCGACTGCTTTCACCAGTTGGAAGTCCCTGGCCTGCAGGTGACAATCGCCTCATTTATTATTCTTGTGGATTGCCTGGTCCCGCGGCCCAACTTTTTCATCGTTGTGTGCCGCTATCCCTGCTGCCTCCCCGAGTTGCCGGCTACTCGCCTCCTGAAACTAAATCCTCAGTGACAGCTGAACGGCTGCAGAGTCGCCCTCGTTCACCTGATCACTCCGCTTTTTCCAACCAGCGCTCACCTTCCCGCGTCAGCGCCCCTTTCTGCCATGCGCCGGCGCCCCATTCTTTCGCAAGAGGAAAACTTGATGGCGCAGTTCCTGAAGGGAGAACTGCACCGCCACCGAAATTTCAAAGACCTATTGTCTTTGCCGACTACTTGATCGAAGTCTTTGTCGAAGTTGTATAGTTACCGGTGCTGCAGTTTCTGCGGTGGCCACAACATTTTTCGTTCCTTGAGAAACGTGACACCACTTTGTGGATTCTCGCTGCGCACGGCAAGCACGCAGCCTATTGATCCGTTAACGTTTTGCACTGCCTGAGGTATTATTCGCGAAGTTCTGTACGCAATTCGATTTGTCATTTTCCATATCTCCTCTCATGACATAGCCTTGGTGTGGGACTTCCTGTAGTGCCAGAACGCCGTCATCGATTGTGCTCGTGGTGAACTGGAGTTCTTTCCACTCAGCAATTCCTCGTCGGCCGATGCCCCTTCTGCTGCTTCTCACGAAACCATCGTTGCCGAAGACGTTCACCTACCAGCGTGCTCTGCTATTCTTGTGCCCATCACTTGTGACTTTGTTCGCGAAGGCAACGTACTTCTTACACTTTCGCTCATATTTCTCCGCCCCAAATCACTGCCCCCACCTTACGCCCTACTCATCCAGTCAGCTGGCCTTACCGCCGTGTTCATGACTAATACGACTGCGTATCATTCTGCTGAGTGTTGCTGCCACTGTCTCGGAACCGTCCAGCCCATTCATTTCATTCTGTATCGTGATGAGGCTGATAATTAGTAGTTGTCTCTCGCCATAGGCGCCATCAGTCCGCTGGTTAACGCACTCGACACTTCGCCTAGATAAGTTTTTCTTCGCTCCATAGACGCAACTCTTCCTGCCCTAAACGCACTTAAAATCTTGCGATGCTTCGTGAATTTCGTTCCTACTGCAATTGAAACCAACCCGCTCTGAGCCGCACGCCGGCTCTCGCCCACCACATCGACACCAGTGGCCATGCCCGTTTGCTTCAGTGCGCATACCGTGTCTCTGCCACTCACCTCTTTGCTATTTATTCAAGAACAGGTTGGCACCATGCTTTAGAGCGGCGTAATTCAGGCATCTCACAGTCCATGAGCCTCCGCCATGGTACTCGTAAAGAATAAAGGTGGCTCTATTCGTTTCGGTCTTGAATGAGATAACGCGCAAAGACGTTTACCCTCTCCCACGTGTTGACACTCTCGACTGCGTATAAGGAGCGGAACACTTCCATCAGTGTACGCTCCGGGTACTGACAGCTCCCCAAGGCAACTGCAGATAGCTCTAAAACCATATATGTGACATCTAACGCTCTGTGTATATTTGAAGTGATGCCTTTCGGCCTGTGTAATTCTCCGGAACTTCCGAGCGCATGATGGACACTCTTTTGAGCGGCCTGAAGTGGGAGTCGTTCCTGTGGTATCTGGACAAAGTCGTGGTCTTTCCACCCAACTTCGAGACTCATTTGTCCCGACTCAAGCACGTATTAACCTGCCTTATGGACGCCGGGCTCCAGCTCAGTTTAAAAAAAGTGTCCCTTTGCTGCTCGCAATTTGATCATTTTAGGCCACGTTGTGCCAAAGAAGGGTGTATGTCACGAAACCGCAAAACTTCGTCATGTGACTTTTTTTCCCAAACCTGCTTTCATTCAGGAACTGCACGGCTTCCTCAGCCTCCGTTCCTATTTTGGGCGTTTTATTCGGAACTTTGCTGCGATAGTTGTTCCTTTAGCTCGGCTTCTCGGCAGCAACGTGGATCTCTCGAGTTGGTCACCGGCAAGCGATGACGCCTACAACAGCTTTCACAGTCTCCTTACGGCAGCACCCATCTTGCGCCACTTCGACCGGCAAGCCCCAGCTAAAGTACACACGGACGCCAGTGATATTGGCCTACGTGCTGCGCTCGCTCAGCGCAAATCTGGATTCCAAGAATTAATTGCTTAAGCCAGCCGTACCGTTAAGAAAGCCAAGTCCATCTACTCCTTCACCGAAAAAGAGTTATTGGCAATCGCCTGGGACAACTGCGATTTTCCCCTTACCTATATGGCCATCCTTTTGACGTGGTCACGAACCACTGTGCCCTTTGGCGGCTTTCTTCGTTAAAAGATTCCCATGGCCGACTGCTTCGATGCGCTCTCCGCCTGCAAGAATAAACCATACAAGTTGTCAAACAGTCAGGCTGCAAGCATCAGGGCGTCCATGCCTTGTCCCGTTCGCCGCCATCAACCACGACTACCCAGCCTTTTCGCCCTCGAAGCCACTGCACCTTAGCTCACCATCCGCGACATGCCTTCAGAGCCGCGCAAAGAGTAATAGACTGCCTCCTTTCTGAACTTTCTACCCGCTCCATCAACGGTTCCGGCATCCCGCGGCCTTCGTCGCCAAGCTTCCCACTTCGCCATTCGTGCTGCATCGGCGTAACTATAGCCCCGATGGACGTATATGGCTTCTCGTCATTCCACGCCATCTACGCCCCAAACCTGCACTCGTTGCCACGCTGCACCAAAATGCGGTCAAGCCAGAGTATTCAACAGGTACACTCGCATTCGACTCAGGTACTACTGGCGCGGCATGTACAGCTTCGTCCTGAAATTCATCCGCTCGTGCACCGCCTGGCAACGCCGTAAGAAACAGCCTCATTGCGCCGCTGGAGAGTTGCAAATTGCTGTAATATAACATGATTGTTGCCAATACTTATGCCAACGCTGCCGTGCACCGAGCAGATATTATTTCCAAAGGTCCGGTGGCTATTCCTATATCTAAAAGCTTTCATTTTGACACATCCTTTTAAATAGTAGAAAATTTTATTTTAAACACCTGAACACTTCTAGACCTGATAGAAGTTTCAGTACCATCGCAATGAAAGGAAGCAGTACATACTCAAGGCAAAAAAATTCAGGGGGCACTTTGTTGACCTAAAGCGCAGTGAGGTGAAAACCTTTAGCGTCATGTTGTTGCTTGTGTCACTGATGTGTGGTTAAGATGTTAATCTTAAATGCTGGAGACCTTTCTGGAAACATGCTGCAGCGTCCTAGACAATTAGAACTAGATATGCGTTGGCAGGAAGTAGCACAGCCAGCAGCATGCTAGGCTGAGGCACGGAAGGATGGTGGTTCGAATCCCATCGTGCACAAATATTTTTTTCTGGTCTGCCTAGAAAAGCGTGAAACCTCTGCTGACAACCTTCTGTCGACAGCGATGAGGCAATAAAGGCCTTCGCCTTAATATTGACAAAAGCGCGAAGCTACTGGCAATACATCAATGACAAGACTCTTTCTGCTTCGTGCAGATGAGAGAGTAAAAAGAAAACACTACATGCTGCCAGACATGCAGATTAAAAAGCGATACGGCCGAACCACGCCCCATGTCACTCAGTTCCAGGAGATGGAGCCCATGGCGCTTGAAGTAACGGTAAACATGTTCCCTGAAGTTGAAAAAAATTGTACAGGTGTTCAGTTCTGAGAAGCATACTACTGAGTCGGCGAATAAGTATTCGAGCTTTACAATTGCACCCCTTTTCAACTTTTGCACAAATTTGCATCCAAGTTCGTTTACAAAGACGTTCACTACCTAATCTCGCGTCCTCTTACTCCCACGCTGGTTTAATTATTGGCGCCTGAGGCAACACGCCAGCAAACATTTGTCCAAATGCCGTTTCACCCTCCTTTTCAAACAGAATGGCCCGTTATACACTGAACTTGGACTGCGCAAACTCGCTGCCGGAATTTCAAAATTTTCGGTAAGGAGAAATGTCAGTGAGCTCATGCGGTATTTCACGCCGAACTGACAAAAATTACGCGTGATATTGCTTTCAGAGTACATCTTTGAAGCAAACTGCAAATATCGTCAAAATTGATGCGGCCAAGGCACATTTTATGGGCAGTAATGATGTCAAGACCCGTGCTTCGATGTTAACAACCGATCAAATGCCCCTAGGATGTTTTCCCACTCATTTAAAAGTAAGATCATGATAATGAGGATTATAAAACAGCTGCAGTTTTCAAATATTTCTCTTTAGGGTATCTCAAAAGCCCCATTTAGCGTATATTAATCTGGGTGGATGTTTTCTCTTTGAACATCAGTGTTTATATGAACTCTATGAGCATACATAATGCGTAAAGTTTTGCATTACAAGATAATGCACCCAAAATGAAACACCTCGGGAAGGAAGGACGAATTGCTGAATAAAGTTTGAATGCATCACCCAGACCAGCACTGGGGCACCATGCAGTACAAACCTCGATTGTGAAAAAAGAATTTTAGTTTCACCGTTTCTGGAATACCTGTACATGTTCAGTACAGTTCCTTTCTATAACAGAGATAAATTTCAACTCGCGCACCAGTAGTACAGCGACACCAGCTATGGCGATGTGATAAATGGCAAACTAACGCGAGAGGCCGTTCCAACAAATCGAAGTTTAAAAGCCGCTGCCTATATTCTTATTATATTCAATAACTGTATTTTATTTTCATGCGTACAGTAACAGCAATAGCTGTGGAGAAAGCGAAATGTTTTATGTGCTGTGACTGCTATTAAATGCAACACGCAGGTAAATGCCTCTTGCAATATTCCTATGCCTATACATCCCAAAAAATATTGCACAAAGATTAGAATATTCCCCAGGTCATGGAATAGGGTTCATTCAATGCAAACAACTCGCAAGCTTTCATAATGCCAAATGTACTGTTCAGGCGACTGTTAACGGGTGCCGTACTTTTCTCTTTCAGCGTTGTTTTAGAGACGCGAACCTCACATCGTTTCCTATCGATGATTTCATGGATTTTATAGCGTTTTCTCGGAAAGCTGTTTTATCATACGGCTAGAAGTTAAGGAAAGAAACTTTCTGGTGGGCCACCGAATTTATTTAATATTAAAAATGTTTCCCCTTGTCCCCGAATAAAACTGAGGACACTAAACTCTGTTCAAGAAAATAAAGCTCTCTAGTTTGCGATCTGTGTTACGTCTGTTTAAAGACAACTGCTGAATGCCTTCCTCGTGACGTTTGTTTTAAGTGAGACACACAATGTCTCTGTGTAGTAGGTCCTTGACATAATTAACTGTCCTGGCGCATTGGTGGCCTGTTTTCACAAAGTGTATCTGTAGACCTGAGTTAATACATTGAAATGTGGTAATTACCATACGAAAACTTTCAAAGTTTTAAAGAAACGGTTAACATTTTCTCCCTTAGCATATTAGCAGGCTTCGCAACATTTCTAATCTTACGCCACAAGTTTGAGCGTAACATATATTTGAGTTTGCACGGATTAAAAGATGCCGAAACTAGGCTACGACTCTATTGAAATAATCTATGATGCCTTCCCTAGTCGCAGTTGACAACTTCTGCAAGTCATTTTAGCCGAACAGCTCATTTGCCAACAAAAGCCGTTCACGGGCTCATTCATGCTCGCTGGTTAGCCCATAAAATTCATCCACTTCACTGCGGCGGCCGGCCCTTTACGAGTAATGTTTTAATTCACAGTCAATCTATCATTACGAAATTTCTTCGAAGTTTGCTTTTAATGGTCAACAATTAAAATTTTACGAATTCTGCAACAGATTTATTTCTAAGTTATGTGTATATTTATGGAGTGAAAAGAAAAAACAAATAAATATTTAGAGCCGCATATTTATTTTGAAAACCAATTCTCAGTTTCAGATACCATGATTTCAATATTTTAAAGGTGCTCTAAAAGGCGCTGTAAAAACGTTGCGATATGCCTTGGGATGTTAAAGTACTTTGGCTCTCGAAAATATTAAAGCCAGAATTTTTTATCGCGCTTTTTAAAAACTGGGTTTTCTGTAGTATACATTTGAATTTCAACGTCTTCGCGCGTTTCCATCTCCTATCCTGACTTTTTGCAGGCTAGAAGGTCGTCAAATCACTGCCAAGTGCACGTTGATCGCAGCGTTTAATCACAATGAACACAAATAATTCTCAGGCGCTGCGAGCCGTCAAGGAGAGTGGACGCGGTTCACGTCGGCTCCGTGAAACGGATGTCCTACTGCCAAACCATCGATCTGCATCGCTCAACACTAGTTGAGGTGTGTCCAGCAGGTTACCAGGCACCCGTAGAAACCATTTTCTTCCAGGTGGGCCTGCCTTTGGCGATTTTACGGGGTTCTGTCTGTCGATCACATTGGCGCCGCTGCTAAGCCTAAGGCTTGGCGACGACGCCGGGCCGCTGACGCGGCACTAGGCGCGGCCACCATGAGTCTTGCACGGGGCTACGACCCGGAAAGCATGCAAGTAGTGGAGCTACAGGCTGCGAAGAAACCAGTCTTCGATGAAGCCACCGAATATGCTATTCGGAAGAAATTAGAAGAGCTAGAGCGAGCGTCCGCGAGGCGCGTAAGCTCGGAACGTCAGGAACGCTTGCGCGGTGGAGACGCTGCTGACGGCCTCGACCTCACTTCGGCGCTAAGCAAATCGCTTCAACCGAGGCGATGGAGACCAGAGGTGGTGCCCAAGTTCGGCACTGAGGACTCTGTTGTCGTCTCGAAACCCAAGGGAACGCTGAACTTGTCAAATTACAAGGATAGGAGAAGCTATATATGCTGCGGCCGGCATCGAACGCAAATCACAAGCGCTTGCAATTTGGCCAGCGTGGGATCAGAACATAGTCACTGTTGGAATCCGAGACGCAGCGCTTATTCGGCAATTCCTCGCAGTGGAGAGTCTACGGATTGGCGGCCAATTACAAACCGTGCAGGTCTACCTCAAGATGCCCGAAAATACGTGCCGTGGAGTAATTCAAGTTGCTTCCAAAGTGTCCGAAGCAGATATTGCTCAAGCTATGTACTCGCCAGGTACTCCCGTGGTGGGTGTGAGAAAATTAGGAGAGTCGAACGCGGCGGTGATTACATTCGAGGGCCGTAAAGTGCAGTTCAACGTGTTTTACTGGGGAGAGGCTGTGCCCGTCCGTCTCTGCCGGAAGACCACACCAGCTTGCACCCGCTGCGGAACAGTGGAGCATAGAGCGGACGTTTGCCCTAATCCACGAGATAAGGTTTGCCGGGCCTGTGGAACTATCATCCAAGAAGAGGGGCACGAGTGCCAGCCCCGTTGCCTAGTCTGTGGAGGCGGACATCTCACGAACTCCGCGGACTGCACCTGGAAATACAGGAATTGTGCCGGAGCCGGGCGGAAACCTTGCGGAAGAAAATCCAGCAACCAGCGTAAATCCAGAGAGGACCGGAAGAATTCAGTGCCTGGGCCGCAATCACAGAAGAAGCGGATGGGGACTTCGTCACCGGGTCCCGCAGCGACGACCGCAACGGGGGCGTCCCGTCAGGGGCCTGAAGGAAGCGGTCGTCCAGGTGACAAGAAATTGGGAAAAGCCGGATCGGAGGAAACCACGGGCAGCAAGGTGAGCTGGGTACAAGTTGCCGCTTCCCCGCCTCCCACCTTGGCTGTTGAGTAACTTAAGGAGGAAAATAGCAGATTAAAAGAGCAACTAGCGAAATATAAAAGTCAGGAACTGGGAACATCGGCAGGGGGAGAAAATATGCCAGAAACGCCTGGGGTACCTGCAATGGAGGAGGATGCTTCCCTCCCTGCTACTCAGCAGGCACTAACTCCTGTCCCCCAGGGTGAGATAAGGAGGAGGGGGAGAGAAACAGTAACGCAGTGGCAACGGAGACCGATAAGGGGTCCGGTGCAAGAGAGAAAGAAGCCAGGATTGAGGCTATTGTGGAGCGATGTTTGCTGAACGACCTTCCACGTTTGGAAGCTCTCATAACGCAAAATATACAGCCGAGCCTCGAATTAACTCTACAAATTATTATTGAAAAAAACGTCCAGGCAGCTATTGAGAGGGGCATTCAGGCAGCGGTAGAGCGGGTCTTACAGGGCATCTTAGAGCCCCGTCTGATTAAGCTGCAAGCCTTTGAAATCAGAATCGATCGGAAACTTCAGGAGCTTGCGGAGTGTACGCGGACGAAGGTTCCAAAATTAACAGGCCGCGTGGCTAATAGGCAGCTTGCTGCTGATGATTCGCCCAACACCGGGGCGGACGCACCAAGCGCGATTTCCTTTAGTGTTCAACATGGCCCGCCCTCCTAAATTGCAGATTGTGCAGTGGAACTGCCGGGGGTTTAGAAAGAAGAGGGATTCGCTACAGCAATACGTAGATTCGTTGGATAAATTACCAGATATTATTGCACTGCAGGACGTGAATACGGAAGCCAAACTCAGACCATACAGCACGCATCAAAACAGCTCATCCACTTGCATTCTGGTGCATAAGGATTGCACGGCTGTGACAATTGAGGTGGAGTTAGTCACTGAGGTGGAACATACATTTATTCAGCTTTTACCGAACGTACGCACTAGCAGAAGTGCGTATTTGTTGAACATATATAGTCGACCGAAGAACAGGGGTGCGTCTTTCGATGAGATTTTCCAAAAGGCCGCGCAATTGGCAAAAAGTGCACCTCTCATCATTGTGGGGGATTTTAACGCGTATAGCTTCTTGTGGGGATATAGTAAGGAGGATATTAAGGGCAGGGGAGTCGCTGCGGCCACATCGGACCTAGCACTGACGATTCTTACTGACCCGCAGCATCCCACGAGGATTGGCAAGTGTCTCGAGAGATACATGTCCAGATCTCTCGTTGGTTAAAGGAGCGAGAAACTATGATTGGCACAACACGCAGGAGACCTTAGGGAGTGACCACTGCATTCTCAAGATCTGCCTCGACTACAATAAGCACCGCAGACCGAGAGGGAATGCACGGCTCACGGACTGGTCGTTGTTCCGACAGGCGGAAGTCTCTACGCTCAACGCGCCCATTGAAAAGTACGAGGAGTGGGCTGAGTCCCTGCTGAGAGTCAGGGACCGCTTCACACGTACGCTTCAGACATCAGAAGAAGTCCCGGCTATTGACAACCACCTACTACATCTATGGGGCGCCAGAAGATGTCTCACACGGCAGTGGAAAAGGCAAAAACATAACCGCAAGCTCAAGATCAACATCGCGAAATTAAACTTGCAAGCAGAAGAGTATGCACGATCCCTGGCCAAAAACAACTGGTTGGCCAAATGCGACTCTATGAAAGGCAACCTCAGCCATAGAGTTTCTTACTATTACCTAGAGGGAAAGCTGGCGGCGCTGCACTTCAGCCACCATGGACGCCCAAAGCATCATGGGGCGGTGAGCTACTTGTTGCGGAACAGTCGTAGTTTTTTGGGAACATGGAGTGGCACTACTAAGATGTTTCATTCCGAAAACGCTGTTCGTGTGTGCGCAGACGACTTTCGCGCGAACGCAGTGGGCAAAATCCATAGTAGTGAAACCGCGACGACACACGACGCCGATAAAAGGATTCACTCTTCCGAAATGCCATTAAAAAACCTCTTATAGTATCTAAGCAACAACATTTTTTTTTGAAAACATATTTACTTTTAAAAGTGCGCCTGTTAATTACGAAATATTAGTTTTTTTAGCGTTCATCACTTGGCCAATAGGAGAGCGAGTCGTCTCTTATTTTGGGCAAACTTTGCACTTAAATGCTTTTCTGCTCGTTTGTTGCAATCATTAGACAAGATATTGAATGTTAGGACGTTTGTAGTTATCAAACATCCTTATTTTTCTATTATTTTTTGGCCAAAAGTTGCAGTTCCGCAACAAGTAGCTCACCGCCCCATGATGCTTTGAGCGCCCATGGTGGCTGAAGTGCTCTCGAGGGGTCGCCATGCAAACTCCCATAGACGTGCTGCCAGCTTTCCCTCTAGGTAATAGTAAGAAACTCTATGAACCTCCGCACCAAAGCGGCGTGGAGTATTCTTAGATGTTTTTTAGAGCCCTCCAAGTCTCGCGGGGAACAGCAACGTAATCTCAAGAGAGCCCTACACAGCTTCGCGGGCACGGACCAGTAGCTAGTTGCAGCCCTCGTGAGCAAGTACCTCTGTACAGTGAAAGACAACGAGCGAGTACGGGATTATGAGGGTATGGACAATCCGGAACTGGACAGAGAGTTCGAAGTCGAGGAAATACAGGCGGCGCTTATGGCCCTGAGGCGGGGCACGGCGCAAGGGAACGACAGGGTGACGGTGGGATTGCTTGTCAATCTCAATCAGCAAGCGCTTGAACATCTCGCGCAGTACATCAACGAAAGCTGGAAAAGTGGACAGTTACCCAGGGCATGGAAGACGGCTGATGTCAGCTTTATCCCCAAGCCTGGAAAGGAGGTGAACATCAATAACCTCAGGCCCATCTCGCTTACGTCGTGCGCCGGGAAACTGACGGAGAAGGCGGTACACATGCGACTTTCGACGTATATAGAAGACCACAATATTATACCTCACACAATGTTTGGGTTTAGGGCACACTTGTCAACCCAGGACGTGTTACTGCAGCTGAAGATGGAGGTTATCGATCCCCCGCGCAAACGAAACAGTAGGGCCATACTGGCATTAGATCTGAAGGGGGCTTTCGACAACGTGAAGCATTCCAAGGTACTCACTGCGGAAAGGTACTCACTGCGACAATCTACAGGGTACTCACTGCGGAAAGCGTACCTTTAATTACATCAAGGCTTTCTTGCATGATAGGCAAGCGTACATCAGGACTGGTGACACGAGGTCCGAGGCGATACCCATGGGCACCAGGGGGACGCCTCAGGGAGCAGTCCTTTCTCCACTGCTCTTCAACGTTGCCCTCATGCACCTGCCGGAACAACTTAATGCCATAAGGGGAATCCGTCACGCCCTATACGCGGATGACATATGGATAACAGAGGGAAATATGGGACAGATGGAGGAGGCCCTCCAAGAGGCTGCCAGTACGGTTCAAAAGTATGCAGAAGAATGCGGACTGCGGTGTTCCCCGGACAAGTCGGAGCTCCTCGTCCTGCGAGGGAAGGGGGATACTGCATCGCTGGAAATCTCGGTCCATGATACACCTATTCCCGAGGTGGAAACAATACGGATTTTGGGGCTGCTCATTAACAACAAGGGTGTGAACGCAGCAGCGATCACCAAGCTCCGAACGGTGTGCGAACAAGTCATCCGTATGATATCTCGGATCACAAGCAAGAAAAACGGCATGCAAGAACAGGATACCCTTAGACTAATACAGGCGTTTGTCATCTGCAGGATAGTGTACGTGGCCTCGTACCTTCGTTTAAAGAAGACCGATCTAAACCACCTGGACGTTATCATTCGAACGGCTTATAAGAAGGCACTCGGCCTACCCATGAAAGCATCCACGGAGCGTCTACTAAAACTAGGGGTAGACAACACGGCTGATGAATTGATTAGCGCCCATCTTACAAGCCAGGTAATGCGACTGTCCACAACTACGACCGGCCGCAGGTTCTTAGAAGATTTAAACATTAGCTTTCCGCAGCAAGTGACTGGGAGACAAGATATACCTAAAGAGTGGAAGAGCAAATTCCTTACGCTTCCGCTTCCCAAAAACATGCACCCGGAGCATAATCATGCTAGACGAGTGGCGAGGAGCAAGAAGATGAACGAGTGCTATTCAACAAAAGAAGGAGCCTTCTTCGTGGACGCTCCGGGTCCTGTACAAGGAATATCAACAATCTCAGTGGTGCACCAAATGCAAGTCGTGGACGGGCTTTCAGTTCGTAACGGGGATACACAGGCTATGGAGGAAGTAGCGGTAGCCCTAGCCGCAACGCACTCCGCATCTAAATACATAGTTACAGATTCCCAGGCGCCTTATAGAAACTATATGCGTGGCAGAATCACGCCGCTAGCCTGCAAAATTCTTAGTCAATGTAGGACTTCAGCTGAACGGAAGGAATTAATATGGGTACCAGATCACCAGGGAGTTGAAGGAAACGAGCGCGCACACGCTTCGGCCCGAGCTTTTCTTCCCCGGCATCCTTCTAACGTCCTCCCTTCCTGATTCTGGCTCCCCCTCTCCGCTAACGACATATTCAGAAATATTGCAACATTTGCGCCTTGAAAGGTAGACACTCCCGAGGCCCCCTAAGGGTCTCAGTAAATCAGAGGAATGTCACCTGCGCAGGCTACAAACTATGTCTTTCAATAACCCAGCTACGCTTCACGCCATTGAGCCCGAGTCCTTTTCGGCACAGTGCAAATTTTGTGGCCAGAAGGCAAACTTGTACCACATGGTATAGGCTTGTCAGAAAAATTACAGCATTGACATCATAAATCAGCCAACGCGGGAGGGCTAGGAGGCGGCCCTGTCCAGCTCGGACCTCGAGGAACAACAAGCCCTCGTCGCCAGAGCACGGGCAGCGGCTTTCACCAACGGCGTCCCGGACTAGGGACCCGATCAGCCTTCCGTTCAACTAAGGCATTGTGACTTTAATAAACGTTTTCATCATCATCATGCAATATTACACTGAGCACAGTCAAAACAAAGCACAGACATGATGTGCAACCGCAAGTTCGAGGCAATCGGCAGCTCCTGGAACTGACAGACATGGGGCGTGGTTCGCCCGCATCGCTTCTTAATCTGCATGTCTGGCAGCATGTAGTGTTTTCTTTTTAGTCTCTCATCTGCACGAAGCAGAAAGAGTCTTATCATTGATGTATTGCCAGTAGCTTGGCGCTTTTCTCAATATTAAGGCGAAACACTTGATTTCCTCAGACTGTGCTTTCTTGGAAACTACCAAGCGATCATACAAAAGTCAGATGTCACAGCTCCCACACAGACGTTATAAGACACCTTTCTGCTCGAGCAGGCACTCAGTGGGAACGGCATAGCCCAGTACCAAGGTCACGGTAACATCCTACCGGTGCAACGTGGCGGCAGCTGGGTAGTTCTCACTGTGACACCCTATGCTCTTCGGCTCGAACCACGTCGTCTTTCCGAAGGCAGCAGCGTCAAATCCCTACGACTGAAAATGCTTTTGGGATGACAAAAAAGAAACAGGCATACGTGGCCGAAGAGACACTAGCACGAGGACAAAAGTAACCAAACAGTTGGAATTAACTGAGATAATATGCGAACAGAGGCGCGCAGCGAAGTCACGAGGTGATGAGATACGCCGGCCAGTGCCGACAGCTAGCGGCAAGCGTAGAGTTTTTAATATAACAAGAAAAAAAGCTAGCAGCGGTACACTTCATCCCACCATGGAGAGGCGCAGGAATACCGGAAAGGAGAGGTTTCTTATTTGGCTTGGCTTTTGAAGGACATACCACAAGGATTCAGTCATAAAATTACGACTCCTCCTGCGTCAAGCCTCGGCAAAATGCTGCGAAAGTTTCTATACCGCTGTAATAGCGTACTTTCACTTGCGTTAAGCCTATTGAAGAATTGGCAAACGCGGTATTTAATTAACTTCACCTGCACACAGAGGGCAGCTTCGCGGCGCAGCTACCAGTTCCGAGCTACAATCCACGTTTTCGGCCTAGCCAAGCCAAACAATTGCCGCGATGGATGAAGTGTTCGTAAAGAATAATGGCACCAGCTTTCCCTCTAGGTAATATTTAAAGACTCCATGGCGGCAAACAGGCAGCAGAATAATCAAGGTGGATGGATTTGAGCTGCTGCCCGCTGCTGTGAGGTGACGCGGACAGATATAACTGTCTTTTGAAAAAATGCTTTGTACGTTCCAACTAAATACACTCAACGAAAACATTTATAACAATCAGTAGTGTCTGAAATGGTAAACAGACCAAAGATAAGTAACCAGTTATGTTTCTCTTATTCGTGTCGACCCTTTCAACAATTTTGGGGCTTCAATTCCAAACCCCAGTTGATGTCTCGGCATTTGATTCTAGACCTCTATCGAGGCCTGGATTCGCGGCCTATGTTAACTGACCTTTGAATATGCATATGAGTTGCCTTCCACGTGATCGGGGCCGGCCTATTGCACGTGACATCTGCCGGGAAAAGCTCGGTAAAACAACTATAACATGGTTAACCCACTAACTTTGTCCGGGTGGTAATGGCTTACTGGATTCATTTTCTGGCCAATTTTTTACACACACACTTAATCTAAGATATCACGCAAAGTTAACCCGCTAGATTTCAACTAAATTTTACTGGATGCATGTTGCTTTCATTGAGCACACGCGGGTGCCCTGTCATTCACATCAGGTCCAACCGCTACCTCCCTCTGCGTGGCATGCGCCTGCGCAGGTGATCGATTTCGTTTACTGCCAACGCCAGGGAATCGCATTATCTGCGCAATCGCATGTCGCTCAGGAGGAGTACGGTGGAAATTAGACCTGGTGTGAATGAAGAAGCACCGGCGTGTGCTGAATGAAAGCTCCATATGTCATGCATGCGTTGAGTAAAAGTTAGTTGAAGTACAGGGGGTGTCCTTTGTATGATGCATAGGGTTTAATATCTGCGTTTATAAAAGCTAAAAGAAATCGAATCCAGTAAGCTACTATAAGAGGACGCATCGTGCACCGCTTCTCGTCATTTGGGCAGCAATGTTCGCGGGAAGCGGTGCATGCAGACTCTAACTCTTTTGACCTCCTTTATTCAGGTTGGTGTATCGTTATTCTGTTCGCTAGAGTAAAGTGCTTGCCTAACTTCCTGCTTCTACCACTGCCGCCTAAACCTATTCTAAAGATGATAGAACAATGCCGACTTGTGCCGAGCTTGCAAAATAAATACAGTCGCTTTAGGATGAAATGGCCGGTACCAAAGCAACCCTAGATGTGTTCCAGTACCAGCGTCTGGAAGGTCGTCCAGGTCGTGAGGGACGATATGTGGTTTTCGAACCACATCCTAGAAGGTCCAACCGAGGAAAAAAAAATTGTGCGTTTTGGTTACTGCTGCACGCGGTTACAGAGCGAAAGCTATGCGTATCGGGCAGCTAAAAGGAGTTGCCGTCTAATGTTGTGTGCTTTCCGGACACTGGATAAGCAGCGCCCTCCCCCTGCCACCCTGGCACGTGGCAGTTAATGGTTGATCGCGATTGCTTGCTCACCCAGTCAACGCTGCGGCCTATTGCAGCAATGCGGCGTGTCTGCCACAACGTTGTTAGCGCTAACGAATGCAGCCCACATCTCTCTCATCACCCCACGTATCTATTAGCGCGATTCAGGCATCCACTGACCCAAGGGAACCAGTTATGCGCACTTCCTTTCTTTAAAATCATTGCATATGTAAAACGTTTTCAGCACCACACCAATCAACACGACGCCAACGGCCTATGGCTTCAGTGCCGTGTTTCTGCCACGACCATGTCAGTTCGAACGTATGCAGCGCACATCTGTCACTACCGACACGTAGCTTAAAGCTGGAATGAGGTGTCCACTGATCCAAGAGGGCAGTTATGCGCCTTTGTTTTCCACATTTTAGCTTAGCCCTCAAGATGCACCCCCCACAAAGCTCCTGCCATATCCCTCAGCTGAGAGCTGCCGCCGCGGTGGCTCAGTGGCTATGGTGCTCGGCTGCTGACCCAAAAGACGCGGGTTCGATCCCGGCCGCGGCGGCTAGAATTTCTTTGGAGGAGAAATTCTTGAGGCCCGTGTACTGTGCGATGTCAGTGCACGTTAAAGAACCCCAGGTGGTCGAAATTTCCGGAGCCCTCCACTACGGCGTCTCTCATAGCCTTAGTCGCTTTGGGACGTTAAACCCCATAAACCAAACCATCAGCTGAGAGCTGGAAAAAGATTATACGCACTGGACACAAATAAATACAAGCCAACATCGAAGATTGGTTCCTCGCGGTCCCCCTTCATGGAAGCCGCCTGGGGCGACAGTAGGCTGACGTCGTCAGAAAAACCTAATAAAGTGTATTCCTCCTATTCCTCATTTCCTTTCCAAGCTCCCGCTCCATTTGTTTCGTAGCTGAATGCGAGAATAAGGTGTCCTCTGTTCCACGGAGCAAGCTATGCGTCTTTCCTTTGCTTTCGAAGATCATGGCCATTTGAAGGTTAAGAATGGTTGGTGAAGGCTGCTGTAGGAACCGTAGGAAGGAAGGAAGGAAGAAAGGAAGGAGGGAGGGAAGGAAGGAAGGAGGGAGGGACGGAAGGAAGGAAGGAAGGAAGGAAGAAAGGAAGGAAGGAAGAAAGGAAGAACGAGAGGAAGGAAGGAAGGAAGGAAGGAAGGAAGGAAGGAAGGAAGGAAGAAAGGAAGAACGAGAGGAAGGAAGGAAGGAAGGAAGGAAGGAAGGAAGGAAGGAAGGAAGGAAGGAAGGAAGGAAGGAAGGAAGGAAGGAAGGAAGGAAGGAAGGAAGGAAGGAAGGAAGGAAGGAAGGAAGGACTTTATTTTACTGTAGTGCTTTTTTGCAGTTTTGAGGCATCTTCAGAGACGTTCTCTCCTTGGTTGTACCCCACGGAGTCTTCTCTGTCGACGTCGTCTCCATCTAATCAATGGTCTGTTGCCCTAAGTCTAGTGCTCCGTTCGCTACTGCCACCCGATGAGCTCGCTGTACCAGACCTTGGTCTTCACAGCGGCCGCTGGAGAGCAGAGTCTCCCAGTGCTCCGCATTCGGGTTTTGTATTTTGGGGACCACGTCTATGCTTTGGCAGGCCCATGTGATGTGATATAGAGTGGGTTTTTCGTCGCACCAGGGACATTTGTCTGCGTATAACGTAGGGTGCATTTTGTTTAGTACATGTAGGTTTAGGTAAGAGCCTGTCTGTAATTGTCTCCGAGTGACAGCTTCCGCTCTGTTGAGAGATTTCTGCGGCAGGAGATATCACATTGTTCTGCCTCTATAGGTTTTTAGTATGGCCCAGTATTCCTTGCGTGCTGGCTCGATTTCCGTGGCTTAACGGATGCTCGGAAAGTAATATATCCTCGAGCTATCCTGTCGGCCTCTTGGTTCCCTGCCACCACCGTGTGCCCCGGTATCCACACAGTTTTGTGTGTGGTCTGGTCGTTTTATTCTTCGTGGCGTTCAATTCTGTCGCGCGCTGGGAGGAGTATACGGAGCGCGTGCTGACCCATCTTGCCATTCATGTAACTTGGGCAGACTGTTTGAGAGCCCGTGATTGTAGTTACAGACCACCCAGTTCTATAGCCTCCGCCACGGCTGTAGCAACGGCTTCTTCCTCGGCCTCTGCAGCTGTGCAGTCTTGGATAGACGCATTGGTCTTTTCACTAGAGACGATTGGTTGGTTGCTTTATAGGGTTTAACATCCCAACGCAACTCAGGCTATGACAGACGCCGTAGTGAAGGGCTCCAGATATTTCGACAATGGATTCTTTAACGTGCGGTGACAGCGCACAGTACACGGACCTCCAGAATTTCGCCTGCATCAAAATTCGACCGTGGCGGCCGGGATCGAACCCGCTCCATTCGGGTCAGCAGCCAAGTGCCATAACCACTGAGCCACCGCCACTGCGGCCGCTGCGATTTTGGTGCCTCCTCCTCTCTAGGACGCGCCTGCATACACGGTCGTGTCTTGAGGAGCGTATGTTTTCTCCAGGAACTTTGTCCTCGCTTCTCTTCTGCCTCGGTGGAGATTGTGGTCCATGTTCCATGGTATTGGCGCTACGTTGAGGAACTTAAGAAGCTCATCAGGGATCGTTTGCGTGTTCGTCATTTCTTGTATCTTCTCGCGGTATTCAGTCTCTGTAGGAGCGCTCTTCCAGTCATCGTCTGCAGCAGCCTGAATTTTTGCGACTACAGCAGCGCCTCTCGTAGCTCCTCAAAGGTGTTTTTCAAGCCCACGCAAAGCTCTCGCTTACGGCCTATGACTTCAGATCCGCATTTCTGCCTATACGTTGCCAATACCAACGCATGCAGCGCACATCTGTCACTACCACCACGTAGCTTAAAGCACGACTGAGGTGTCCACTGTTCCATGTGTGCAGCTATGCGCCTTTCCTTTTCTTTCGGAACTCAAGGTCATTTTAATGTTAAAACCGCAACCGCAGCGAAGAAAGTCCGAGGTCCCGTAGTGAAGCCTTCGCTTCAATAAACGTTTCCAAGGTTGGCGCTGTCGTCCCAGTCGCCCAGCAATGCCCCACGGTCGTATATGTCCAGCCGGTCTTCTATATTCTCGTGTGGTTCTTCATGGAAAGTCGGAGGCTCACGGGGTTGGCGAAGCACAACCGGCGTTGATTGCGCACCGCTTCGACCGTGAGGGGCGTAGCAGGATAGCAGGCCAGGACCTCCAACTGATGTCACGCAGTGGCGACTGCAGTCCGGCGAGCAGTACAACAGCGAGAATGACGTCCAAGCCAACCTCTTGAATTGGGCTTATTTGCGCCCGCAAAAAGCTGAATGACTCGACGGCTGCGTAGCAACAGGGGTGGTCGGCGGTCGTAAAACGTGCAAAGTTAACATAACGTAAAGCGGGCAAAGGTGATAGAACATTATTGAACAGCGTAGAATCGACTCCGCGATAATCCACACCGAGATAAACCTGGTCGCGTGTTGCACCACAAACAAAGCGATAAAGAGGTGTGCCTGCAGCATTGAAAAATGAACGAACACTACAAATATTCACGGTAATACTGAGCATTTATTCTTACCGACAAGCAAAGGCTATATGCAAGATGAACAGGGTTCACTATCATTGTTGCACCTAACATCCGTAACATACACAAGCACCACGTTGAGTTGATAACATTACTTACTTCGATGGATCAGCCTCTTTATTCACCTGTCCATCTCAGACATGGATATCACGCAATGGTTAAAACTTGTATGGGCTCACAAATAAAGTTTAAGGATACTGCAATCGGGACACGTTTAGTGATGGTGCATGTGCCATATTTTTCACATCTGATTTCAGACACGCGCGTCATCTAACAAACCTCAATGCTATCTAACAAACCTCAATGCGCGTTCATTTAGCTCCAGTTTCATCGCAGTGCACTACCACTGAACAACCGCAAGACAATAGTGACTTGCGTTTATCAGTTTATGGTTTATGGGTTTAACGTCCTCAACCAACTCAGGCTATGAGGGATGCCGTAGTAGAGGGTCCAGATAATTTCGACCGTATGCGGTTCTTTAACATGCACTGACACGACACAGTACACGTGCCTCTAGCAATTTTCCTCCATCGAACTGCGACCGCCGCGGCCGGGATCGAACTCGCGTCTTTCGGGTCGGCAGCCTGCGCCATAGCCACAGAGCCACCGCGGATGCTTAAAGGGGTTGTGAAAAGAAAATGAAGCTGCCCGGTTTTAATTTTTACTGCTTCCATGAACATTAGACATGCTGATTCCGAAATATTTCGACTCAATATTGAGTCTGCATTTAATAAAGCCCGTTCGAAATCGCTGCCTTTTTGTGCTCATGAAACGACCATGCGCCGCCGTCGGCTGGCACACGCACTACTCGACTACGTCATTTTAAGATCTTTAGAAACGTACAGATATCTTCAACTTTCGTTTGCCCTAAAATAATAGCTTTATGAGAAATTCAGAAAGTGAAACAAGGTTTTCCAATTATTTGTTAAACTGCAGCGCGTGGTCATACATCAATCACTGACCTGGGACCAGTTTCGGTTTCGGTTCTGCTTCTCCATCCTCCTTGGCTTCAGTATCAGCGGCTCGACATAGCCTTGCTTACGTGAACCTATCTAGGTGGTGTTCCTTGGCAGCGGTGGTTTGAGTCAAAGAATTGAGCTGAGCAAGGTCAGCCCATCTCGACGACTCTCTGTTTACATGAACTCGATACGAACGCGTCAGCTATCGCGGCGCGCATCGGCTCCGCGCTTCTGTTCTTTGCTGCAGAAAAATATATTCCAGAAGCGTGAAGAGGGTTAGGCATAATTTGCAGATGGGGCTGCGAGTCAACCCACCCCTTGCGATAGAGATGAAGACTCGAGTCCACGACCGGGTTCGGAGGTTCACGGTCGGGGCTCCCGCAGGCAGAGGTGTCGCGGGCTCTCGGCATGACTGCTACTTGCCGGGCGCGCGACGTGCCGTTGCGAGCGGCGTAACAACGACTGACAGCAGCTCCCCGCCTGCGCCCAACCGATGTCAATGACAGGCCGCACGCGGCGCGTCGCACTGACAAGGGGCAGAATGCGAGCGCGCAGAGCGCCGGCGTCATAATGACGTGGGGGCGCGTTTCTCGGGGCCGGCCTGGCAGCCTGGATGCCGGCCGCCGGCGTCAGAAAAACACGATACTAGTATATTTGTTCACGCTCATAACAAGCACTGGAATAGATGAATGCCAAAAATGAATCATTTTTGAGGATCGTTGGCTGATGCCGAGTTGCTGGCAGTATTTAATTCGGCGATACAAGCAAATTTCATCACATGACCGCTTTATTTACTGCCTGGTCGCCGCTCGCATAGCTGGCATTTGCAAGCTCCGCTGGCGTCGCGGAAATCGAGCATATCTTTATTTTATTATGGGACAGGTTCACAGTTAAAGGGGTGACGAGAATAGTACCTTTTACAGCGCTGACCAGTTCCGAAGTTCCTTCAGCTGCGGTATCGATAGTATCGATGCGAAACCAGGTAGGCTTAGCGACGACCAGGGCCGCCGACAAGCCTCGCAGTTCATCGCCCGGCGCGCCCGCAGGCGGCGTCTTTGCGAACGCTCGGCATGCTGCCACTGCTCGAATATAACAGGCAGCCTTTCTGAGAGCATGGCTGTTTTGTCTTTTCTGGTGCGAATGTGAAATACAGCGAGTCTGCAGGCAGGCCGGCAAACCTGGATCCCGTCCGCTGGCGTCATAAAAATGAGCTAAACATTTTTCTTCACGTAAATAATAAACTATGGGAGCAAGAAGTGTGGAAAATAGATCATTTTTGAGGATCGTTGAACAATGCCGAGTTACTGGCAGGTGCAGCAACTGTAATACGAGCAAATTTCTTGCCACAACCGCCGCTCAGCTGCCGCTGCCCGGCCGTTGCGGTCCGGCTTGCGCGCCTGGCGTCCGCTATATAGCTTCGCTGCCGAGCGCACCGCAACAATGACCATATTTTTTGTTGTGAGACGATGCTGTTGACAGTAAAGCGATGCCAAAAGCAGGCATTTTATTATAACCCAGGCTACTTCCGAAGCGCTGTCCACCGCGGCTTCGATGCGAAACAGGCCTAGCCAGGGCAGCCAGAGAGCAGTGCAGTTCGTCGCCCGGCGCGCCCGCGTGCAGTGCCGTTGCCGAAAGCGCGCTACGTGGGCAGGCATGCTTTGTCGCCGCCCGAGTACAGCCGGCAGTCTTTCTGATAACATCGCTGTTTTGTCTTTTCTGGTGCGAACTTCCGTAGCCAAGCAGCGCGCAGGCGCTGGTGTGCGGTGGCAAAGTGTTACACCGGATGTGGGCCGGGCATGAGTCTAGCGGCGCAAAGATGCTTGCCGCTCCGTGTCCCTGCGTGCAGCATGCGGCAGTTCGCAAGCGGCGACTGGTGCGGCGCGCCGGCCAAGTTTTCGCACATGTGTCAGCTTGACAGCTAGCAGACTCCATTCTGAGCAGACGAGGTGCCACATTCGAGTCAATATGCGTGCTGTAACCTCGGTCAACTATGGCTAAACAGGCCTCGCTAAGCCGCCATGTTGTGTTGACGACAGAAGCCTCTGATTGGCTTCTTAAAATGACGTTTGCTGTGAGTTGAGGGGGACGCACGCTTTGAAACCGAAATTTAGTTTTTTTCGCAATTTAATCAACCCAGACGATGAAACGAACCAAGGTATACTATAGAATGAAGGGTCAGAATTCCAAATACACACGTCGTTCAAAATTTTCGGAAAACATTTCACGACCCCTTTAAACCCTGCGTTTATCGTTCACCGTTATCACCTTATAACAAGGTTTGTTCACAGTTACAAATAATCGTTAATACCTTGACAATTGGAAACAATAACCTACGAATATGTGGTGGCATAAATATTAGAATTCGGAACCCTAGAAGCTCTTGCTATTCAGAATATGTATAAGTAATGTATGCTGAACTTTGGTATTTATTTTAATTTTTCTTTCTCCTACTCCATCTCACGTAGCTGGATCAACTTCATTAACTGCTAATATGATAACCACTACGCTTGCTGATTATTGAATATGACTAATGGACTACTCAGTTGCCGATCAGATGCCCATTTTTGTCGCACTTCGAAGAACAAAAAAATGTCGATATTTAAAATCAAGCATCATTTAACTATAAAGAATTTATGCAATTAAATGGCAGAATTGACTGCAATTCTTGTTTGGAAGAAGCATGCACAAGAAAAGCATTTGGTCAGCTCTCGACAAAAATTGCCACCTACATTGAACAATGCAGGACGTCTACCACTGCGGAGCGGTGGTTTCGAACACCAAGAAATACTTGGCTTACTACAGTGTGGATCTGGTCTAGTAACACAAAGTCATTTACGCAATAACCTCAAAACACATCCTTTTACTCGCCTTTCAGATGCCGGCGCAAAAAATTGCAATACACCCTCGGCTGTAGTGAAATCTGCTAACTGCAATTATCACTGTATCGCTATTTCAAAAGCATAAGCTACACAAGACGCAATATGCGACTTATTAATCAATTTCTTACGATGGTAAACGATAAAAGTACTCAACGAAAGCAATGTGTGAAAGTGCAGTCGACGACCGAAAATTCGGACGCCTGATTTTTCGGACATGCTTGATTATTCGGACTTTTTCGCGGCACCGCGACATGGCCCATAGAGCCAATGTGTAAGAGCGCTTGAAATTTCGGACGCACCGCAACTGACCACTCGATTTTTCGGACCTCGTTCGCACTCGCCGCCAGTACCCAAGCAGCCATATAATGTGTACAGTGGAACCTCATTAATTCAGACTGCAGGAGATATCGAAAACTTGATCAAACAAAACGAAATTCAAGCTTAAAGGGAGCCTCTTGCGACGCTGAAATTCTGCGCGAGTCGGCACATTGCGCTCGCGTGTTTTCGAATTCGTACTGTCCTTGAATGTCTTCCGCCGCACGAACTTGAACCGTAGTCTGAGTTCACGGAACTCATCTGTGCTGGGTCTTTAGTCCCGAACACGGAACGCGAATACGATCGCGGAGCGCTTGATCGCGGAGGCTATGCGCACGCCGTGGCCTCCGCGATCGAAGCGCGCTTCGGGCGCGCCGCCGGATCATATCGCGGCCGCGATCTGCTCCGGCGCTGCGCCGTTCGCAGAGGCCACGCGCGCGCACCGGAGCTTCCAAGTGCCGTCTATGGATGGCGCCGTGATCATTATCATCAAATTTTTTCTCCTTCGCGATTTTCCGCTGTTCACATCGGCATCAGTATCGCCAGCTCCAGCCTTTAGTGGCGTGTTAGCATGCCTGTTAGCGCGATCGCCGTGATAGTGGCTTTCGCGTGCTGCCGCCGAGCTTCGCAGTTTTAGCGCGATGGGCAAGCACCTTAAGCTACACGGCTGGGAGTTAGCTCTTGAACGCGGTCGGTAAGCGTGCGGCGGGCGGGAAATTCGACGTGGCCGCGAAGTGCGTCCGATGATGGTGCAACCAAAAGAGAAACACAAGCTGCAAAAAGCGCGCTTTCCGAGGCAAGCCGTGCGAGTTTCCTGAACTGGAAGAAGAGTTGCTCCTCTATGTGATGAAATTTCGGAACAACGGCTACGCGTTGACAGCGGACATGCTGCGCGGCTTCTTTTGGCATGAGCGCGCACCAGAGCGCAGCACCAGCTCAGGAGTCTAAATACTTCGTGAGTGACGATTGAACATAGAATAAATGTCGCTCATTCCCTGGTTGGTGTGTTTTTGCTTAAAAATTTTTTTTTTCGCACATCGCGTCTATAGGCCGCCCCCCGAAAATTGGCCCTCGACTCTGGAAAAAAAAAAGTGCGGCCCTTATACGCGTTTATACGTTATTTCGCGTGACGAAATATAGTCATGAGGAGCTTTAGAATGTGTGCAATACAATTGGCCGCTTTCTCTGGCATAGTGGTAATAAGTTCGTGATTTTTTCGGTGAAAATTGATTTTCCGGAGTGCCCGATTTTTCGGTCTGCCCGATTTTTCGGTCGTTTTCGCGGTCCCTAGAGAGTCCGAAAAATCGGTCGTCGACAATAATAACACTAGTGGCACTGCCTTTTCAATGAGCCCGCACTAGTGTTTCTCTGGATGTATAAGATTTAACCGCTTTACCTTCTTTACCACGTTCCTTCCTTGACAGAAGCGAAATACCTCTGCGAAAGGCGCCGAAAAACGCGAGTGCCAGCCTGGGAAAGGACTGATGGTCTGATGGTTAACGCCGTGTAGAAGCAGCATCTCTCACTTAATATATCTACTTTTGGTACGTGACCAATGCCTCATTTCGCGAAGTATTTCGCGAGGTTTTCACAGCCGTTGGAACGGGATGTCCTCCCGCAAGTGGAAAGAAAATTGCTGTTTGTCTTTATATCTACATTCAAGTGCCAACCCAACCCGCTACCCTGGCAGGTGGCAGTTAATGGTCGATGGCGAGAGTTCACTCACCGTTCTGCGTCTCGCTTGAGATCGCTTACCCAGGCGTCCAGATCGGTGATGCCACCACCTGCCCGCGTCTCTATCATGGTGTGGAATCTATCCCAATCAGTAATTTTAACTGGGGTCGTTCTGCGTTTGTATTGTGTCGTGTCGAAGGCAAAAGAGACCACGTAGTGGTCGCTGCCCAATGGCACTCCTGCATTAAGCCACTCAGCCCTCTGAACGTTCCTCGTCAACGTGAGGTCGGGGCTCGTATCTTTCCTAACGCTATTACCTTTACGGGTATGGGCAGTTGGGGGTCGTTCAAGATGGTTAATCCCAGGTCTTGAATGATTACCCGCACCTTTGCGCCCTTTGGGTCGCCTTTAAGGTATCCCCACGCCGGATGTCATGTGTTAAAGTCCCCAGAGACGACAAAACTGCGCCCTACCCGCAAGCTTGACCACACGCCTGAGGAGGTCCGGGACGCCCGAGCTCCTGTCTTTAGGAGAGCTGTATACATCAAGTATGAGGACGTTTGGTTCCCCTTTTTTTTTTCTGGGGACCACTTCTACTAGCGTATAATCGCTTTGAAGCCGTCTATCTCATGCTGGATCGCTGTGCTATTCATGTGAACTAGGATGGTGCTGAGTAAATCCCGCTTCTCCGCCATTCCTAATTGATGATATGCCTTATACTTCGTATGACGCTTGACGCCATAGAGGGTGTTAGACA
Source organism: Amblyomma mixtum (assembly GCF_055824585.1). Taxonomy (NCBI): domain Eukaryota; kingdom Metazoa; phylum Arthropoda; class Arachnida; order Ixodida; family Ixodidae; genus Amblyomma; species Amblyomma mixtum. The sequence goes on from NC_143012.1 coordinate 169,780,493, forward strand.
TACCTATATGCTGATGACAGATCGAGACGGCCCCCACAAAAGTCGGAGCTGCTGGTCGTCCGTAATAACGGATGGGCCTGGAAAACGAAGCCGAATAGGATACAGTTGACAATCCGTGGGCACGAAATTCCAGAAGTGGAAACTATACTGATGCTTGAAATGCATAAACAATCCAACAGATGCAACAAAGTAAAGCTGGACAGGTTGACGACCTCGGTCCAGCAGACGATACGGCTCATTAAGCGCGTGGCGACTCGGCGACAAGGCATGAGAGAGCGCGACACATGTCGGCTCGTTCAGGCTTACGTCTTCAGTCGGCTCGTGTACGCTATCCCTTACTTGGATCTCAAGAGAGCAGAGACTGAATAGCTGAACTGCGTAATAAGGCAGGCGTACAAGGCGGCTGTCGGCCTCCCCAGAAACACAACCACCACGAGACATCTGTCTCTTGGGGTCCATAACACCCTGTAAGAGCTGATTGAAGCGCAACTTACATCGCAAGAGCAGCGGCTCAGGCAGACAGATACGAGGCTCTACATTTTGAGAAGAGTAGGCCTAGGGGGCGAGGGCCCTTCAAGCCAGGTAATTTTACCGACAGAGATACGCGAACGCACTCGGGTCAAACCTATCCCCAAGAACATGCAAGCGGACCGTCACGACAACCGGAGGAGGGCCAGGGCGAAAAGGCTAAGCAAAAAGTATCTAGAAGACGATAGTGCCGTGTATGTTGATGCGGTACATTATAACATTACTGGCAAAGACCCTTTCGCTCTGAGCGTGGGGAGGATCTCCCGCAGGGTAGTTGCTACGGTGGTCACAGACCGAGTGGAAGACGCCGAAGTGGCTGCATTAGCACTGGGGATCATTCAAGAAGGCACCAGCACAATTCTAAAACGGCCCTCTGCAACTTCGCGAGCGGACGTATCTCCGCCACTGAGTACAAAATTCTTCGTACGATGCCACACGATAGGAAGGAACTGGATCTGGTGTGGGTCCCAGCCCACGAGGGCGTTCCAGGAAACGAGGCCGCTCACCAGTATGCGCGAGGTTTTGTCAGCCGAGCCGGTGACGGGGTCTCGGAACAAATTGCCTTGAAGTCTCTCGCCACACGGTCCGACATAATTATAAAGCCCGCAGACAAAGGTGGTGCAATTGTCGTCATGAATACCAAAGACTACAAGAATGAGGCAGAGCGGCAGCTGAGCAACAAATCTTTTTACAAACCTGTAGCTTCCGACCCAACTTCAGATTTCAAACATCTGGTCCAAACCACTCTAGAAGACCTCGTAAAGGAGAACAAAATAACTGATAAAATCGCCAAGTCTTTGCTTCCGTTGTCTCCCATCCCCGGTAGGTTCTACCTTCTGCCAAAAATACATAAGGAAAATAACCCAGGACGACCAATTATTTCCGGAATAGGAACCGCGTCAGAAAAAATTTCCAGTTTTGTCGACAGCTTAATCAGAGACATACCACCAACTTTTCCTTCGTTTGTCAAAGACACAACTCATTTTCTTTCTGACATAATTGATCTGTTCATTCCAGAAAACAGCATACTCGTTACCCTCGATGTCGCGTCCCTATACACCAACATATCCCACTCGGATGGCATCAGGGCGGTCGCTAAAGCTTACAGAGGTTCAGAGCTGGAAAGACCAGTGGATGGCACGACCCTCGAAACACTTCTGCATTTGGTTTTGGAAATGAATAACTTTGAATTTGATGGCGACCACTATGTGCAAATTAGTGGCACATCAATGGGGACAAAAGTAGGTCCTAATTATGCCAATATATTTATGGGCATTCTGGAAACTGAATACCTGGAGAGCTGTCTCTTCAGACCCCTTTTTTATAGGAGGTTTATAGATGACATATTTCTTATATGGTGCCATGGTGAAGAAGAGCTACTCAAATTCATCGCTAACTTTAATAATGCTCACAGAAGCATCTCTTTTTCCCACACCTACTCAACCACTACGATCAGCTTTCTGGATGTCAAACTTCAGATCTCGCAAAACAAGCTTGTCACCTCCGTGTTTAGGAAGCCAACGGACAGGCACCAATACTTGCATTTTAAAAGTAGTCACGTAAATCATTGCAAGAAAGGAATACCATATAGCCAGGCTCTCAGATTTAAACGCATTTGCTCCCGTGAAGAGGACTTCGCTTCTAACTGTGAGAAACTCCGCAAGGATTTGGTCCGAAAGCGCTACCCGAAGCCTATCATCGACGATGCCTTGGAAAAAGCTGCAGTACAAGACCGCCGTACAATGCTAAATAACACCAAGACTGCGCAGACGAACTACAAAACTAATCTGATATTAACATACTCTCCAACAGCACCGAATGTTAACGCTATTCTCAGAAAGCATCACAACATTCTCCTTCAGAGCGACAAAATGAAGCGCTTGCTTCCCGAACCACCCCGTGTCGTATATCGGAGGGCAAGGAATATCAAAGATGCCGTAACCTCCTCGAAACTAGACAACGGTGAAGTCTCAGGGTGCACACCTTGCAATAAACCGCGCTGTAAACTTTGTCCAATGATGAATAAGGTCACAGAAGCTCGCAGCACAGCGTCGTCTTTCTCATTCAAAATTCGAGGAGATTTCAACTGTGACACCAGCAACGTAGTCTACCTCCTCGAGTGCGGTGTGTGCCGTGCTCAGTATATCGGGCAAATCTGAAACTCCTTTCCGATTGAGAATAAATAACCACAGAGCACACATAAGATTACTGCCAGATCTGCCTCTTTCAAGACACGTAACGACAAAAGGCCATTCATTTGGAAACTTCAAAGCCACCATACTCCAATCTGGCTTCCAGACACATTACGACAGGGAAGCCTGTGAATCATATCTAATATTTAAATTTAACACCTTGTCGGCTGGAATTAATGAAAGCCCTGGCAAACTCTCCTGCCTTTCTGGCTAAATCTTCCTGCAATGTTTTGTTTGTTTGTTTTTCTTTTCCTTGTGAACTCTTTTGCATCGAAAATATTGTTTCTTAAATCTACTATGATGACAGTTGCATAACGATTTGTTATGTATTTAACACTTTAATTTCTAGTCGAGGTACTGACATTATTTTTGTTGTGGTTAAGCACGAATTCTGTGACGCTCTCTCTCATGTGTATTCACCGCATTATTATCATTTTGTTGGTGCTGATCACGGCGTTTGGGTAAACTTTGTTTCTTGGGACAATTTTTCACACTCTTGAACTCTATTATAATTTTGGGCGCCTGTATTATCTCGCGTGCCATTTGTATTTATTCTAATATTGTTGTTGTGTTATTCCTAAGCGGTGTTTCATGTAATGAAATTTGCCTTTTTGGTACACTTTCTAACACTCTGGCGCTGCCTATAACTTAATTTGTGGGCTTTGACGCATTTCCCCACATATCCTCTGCTAAAGAATGCTACAAAAGTGACACAATTTTGTGTATTTTCTGTGTATTCATGTCGCCTCTGCGTGTGTGTGTTTTCGTTCCTTTCGGCCATCGCAGTGCCATTTTCTGTCTTTATACTTTTTTTTTTTTTCCCACTCCTGTAAAGAAGGAGCCTATCCATGTGGTTCTCACGTGCGACCCTCATGTGGTTTTGTTTCCTTCGGCCATCGCAGAGCCATTTTTTGTCTTTACTTATTCCTTTTTTTCTACTCCTGTAAAGAAGGAGCTTTCCATATGGTCTTCATATGCAACCTCATCTGGTTTTGGGGGTCCGCGTGCCACCCGTGGAGACACTTAGCTCAACCGCAACCTGTGCGTTCTCGTGCTTTTCTGGAGTCGCGCGGGGCCACACAGAGGTGGCTAGAGGCGACACTTACGCACACAATTGGCAGGCACTTGCCTTCTTTTGTTAACCACCCCTACGCTCTTTTTTTTTTTTTTTTGGTTAACTAGTCGCGTGCCCGCCCAGGTCCACCACCCTCTTTCACCTCTTTCACGGCGGCGCCTTTGCTGGCGCACCTTGGCGTTTGGGTTTCGTGTCTTGGCTGTCTTCCTCTTTCCCCTTTTGATTTTTTCTCATTTTTCTTTTTCAAGCCCTGTGTGTGCCATGTTCACTGCTATAAGAAGACCCTTCCATGCACTGTATGATCATTCTTGAAAAAGACCAGTCCCTGGTCGAAACGTTGAATAAATCTGTTAAGTTTTTCAATGTGACTTCCCCAACTTATTATATATATATATATATATATATATATATATATATATATATATATATATATATATACACACGCTGATGATACGTTCTTAGTTGCTAGACACAAGGGCTATAAGATAGCATTATCTTTTATTCAACACGACAGCCAGTTAGTTATGGAGTGGTTCAGCAATGACTTAATTAATGTTAACAATAATAAGACAAAATTTGTTTTTTTCACAATAACTTAAAGAGAATTCATAATAAGATGTCAATTCGTTTGCACAGACCTAATTATGCTCATTGCAAATTCCATCAATCATGCCTGTGTCACCGGTCAAACACTTAGGAGTATTCTTCGATTCCGACATGTCTTTGAGTACCCATTTGTCTTTTGTCTGTTCTTAGCTCCCTAAAGTAGCGTGTTTGTTGCACTCTGTTAAGTCCTTTTGACCTATGTATATACGCAAGGAGACAGTATACGCCTTAGCTTACAGTGTGCTACGCTATGGTATTTGCTGCTTTTATTTCTTCTCTGCCTTCTGGCGAAAGAAGGTCAACAGCATACTGAAATCCTCCCTTAAATCAGTATTACATGGCAAGTCACGAGATGTAGCTGAAAGCGTTTTTGAACTTTTAAGTATACCTGATTTTTCTCAACTGTTTTTCTAAAACTAGTTTTTTAATACATCTGGACTAACAATTTTTTCACACCATATGTTCCTGCTAAAGATCTGCGAAGCCGCGATCGTTTTATCGCGCCTGCAGTGCGAACCCGTCATTGCGAGCATCTTTGATAACACTAAGTTCCCTCTGTTCTTAGCCGATTGCCAAAAGAAACATTTTCTGCTAACTCCAAATAGATAGTGAAAGCTTGCCTTGTGAAATTACGTTGTTAGTTCTATGTATAGGTTACAATGCTATGCTATGCTAGGCGATGCCCTGTTTTCACATGTTTTTGGTTGGTTTATTGGTTTATTGGGGTTTAACGTCCCAAAGCGACTCAGGCTATGAGGGACGCCGTAGTGAAGGTCTCCGGAAATTTCGACCACCTGGGGTTCTTTAACGTGCACCGACATCGCACAGTACACGGGCCTCTAGAATTTCGCCTCCATCGAAATTCAGCCGCCGCGGCCGGGATCGATCCCGCGTCTTTCGGGCCAGCAGCCGAGTGCCGTAACCACTGAGCCACCGCGGCGGGGCCACATGTTTTTGTTTTCTCTCGTTTTGTGTGTACTTTTGCGTTTGCTCTTTTGGAATCCATTTTTTTCTTACGCCCTTGTATTTGCTCTCTTTCCTTCTTTTTCTCTCCCATCCCTTTTTTTGCAACTTTTTGCTCGGTGCATGACTTATATGCTGTGTGCTGCCGGGGACTGCCACTCAAGCCTTCTGAGGCTTTGGCAGGCCCGCATCTATACTGAGAAGATCAAAAGAAAAATTTTATTACATATATATTGCTACGTATCCTTGTAGTGTCTTTTCGTTCGCGCTCAATCTAGATTGATCATAGCCATGAGAGCTGCATCTACGTTTTTCCAGATTACTGTAGATGATCTTGACCTGCTATCTCGAAGTTTCGTTGCCGGCTTTAAATTGAGCGATGCCGCGAGCGGCGGGCATTCGTAGTTCGACTACCGACGAGCGCGTTTGTTCCTTTCGCCACTGCCGTACTGCTTAGTTCTTTTGCGGGCGCGTCTGCCCATATAAAGAAATTCGTTTGCAAGCCTTGTTGCTGTCTTCCTGATCGCTGGACTGCCATCGCTACAACGCGACCTCTGGTGGAGGTGGTGGATAGCGTTCCGTGTAACGGACACCCCCTGCAAGTCGTGACGCCAGCCCTGTGAGTCATTCACCACAGAACCTGAATCCAGTCTACCGCGAAAGCCGATGACTGCTAGGGGAAACACCCGAGTTCGGGACTTTACCCGGAAGCCAACGCAAACAGCAACGTCCACCATGAGCTTGCCCCAGACGTCGACTCCAATCATTTTGCACCAGCCCCGGGTGCCACCAACCTTCGACGCTTCACCTGGCGCCGACCCCGAAGAATGGATGGAACAGTTCGATCGTGTGGCTATCTTTAACCATTGGGACGATGCCACGAAATTAAGGTATCTCTTATTCGCCTTGCAGGGACCAGCAAGTATCTGGTTTGACAATGAGGAATCTAGCCTTACGAACTGGGAAACCTTCAAGGAGCAGCTTAAGACTTTCACAAACGTTGTGCGAAAGGAGAGAGCCCAGGTACTGCTACAGTCTCGCATACAACACCCAAACGAGACCGTTTCAGTCTACACTGAGGAGCTATTGCGTCTCTTCCGGCGTGCCGACGAAGACATGAATGAAGAAGAAAACGGTAAAGCTGCTTATGCGACGAGTTAAAGAACAACTCTTTGCCGGCCTCGTCCACAACACACCAAAAGCCGTCGCGGAATTTGTAGAAGACGCATCCACCATGGAAGAATCTCTTGATGCCCGAGCCCGCCAGTATGACCGCCAGCAGCCCGTTTTCTCAGTAAGCTTCCCGGACACCGCTAACAATGAAAACCTGCGGGAGGTTATACGTCAAGTGGTTTAAACAGAAACTCTTTTACGCAATGATTTTCTCCCGCCTATACTACTGCATACTAGTTTGGGGCAGCACTGGTAAGGGTAACTTATAAAAACTGTACGGCCTGCAAAAGAAGTGTATTAGATTTATAGCAAATAAATCGCGAAATGAACATGCATTCCCTTTGTTTTTAAAATATAAAGTAATACCCATTACTTATGTGTTTCAACACAGTCTGGCAAACTACCTGTATTTAAAAATAAAATCACACGGACAAAACTTTGTTACGAGATATAGAAGTCCAGACTGTGGTCATATGTTAAGAGAGGAAAAATACGTGAAACAACGCGCTAGAACAACCTACGGAGAGGAGTCAATAGATTATCAGCTACCGTTATTACTAAACACGTTTCCAGAACGTCATTCCATCGCAAATGATTCTAAAACACGCTAGCTATTCTTTTAAAAAACAAGTGAAAGAAGCACTACTGCTAAATGTTGCAGATTATTATCAAATGTCGCGATAATATTTTCATTTTATTGTGTCCTCAAAAGAAAAACCTGAAATAAAAAAACAAAAAAGCCAACCAATACGAGCTGGCTCATATCGAATGTTAACTCAGAAACAGGACTGGCATTCAGTCGTGGTTGTTGGCGAGTTATACCCTGATAACGTTTTCAACCTGATGTTACCTGAGACGTCACCAAAGAATGTGTGAAACTGTTTTGTGCTGTTAGCTTTTCCTTGTCGATACTGTGTTTTTGCTTTTATTACTTATGTTTCTTTCTTTTTGTTTTGAATTGAAAACGACTGCGCTTGAATGTGATGTGATTTCTCTAATGTACTAGGTCTCCTTCAGCAAATACTGGCACTGTTCGCCGCACAGCGTGCGTGAAGGTCACGAGGCCCCGTCAGGCGCCATATGGACGCCTTTTGCCTCGTGAACCTCAGCAGATATAAAAACAAAAAATTACCAAGTATATGTATACCGATTCTGCTGAAATAAATTTCATTTCATTTCAGGTTGTCAAGTATACGCTACCCTTCGCAACGTCAAGTTGTGCGACAAGAGCTCCGACGATTGCTGCCGAGGGGAACGCAGCCGCATCTTATATCGCTCACTGACGTCATCGAGGACGAGGTTGAACAGGCCTTGGGTGTGACGCCGACAACCACGCAACCTCTGTAGCCCCCAGCCATGAATTACGTCACAGCAGTGCGCCGTCCTGCAGCTCGCCGACGGGACCCAAGCCCCTATCGCCCTCAGCCGGCTGCGCTGGACCGCCGCCCTCTCGCCACAACCCCTCCGTCTTACGAGCGTCGCACAGAGCCGAGGAAATGCGAGGACTGGAGAACTGCCGACCAGCGCCGCCCACTATGCTTACACTGTGACGAAGCAAGTCACATTCTCCGGTACTGCCCATACAGAAGAATGCGCAACCGAGAGTTTTCTTACGACGCCCCACGACCTCGACTCGGCCAGCGACTAGCCGAAATCGAATAGTTTTTCCGTCGGGAAGAATGCTCACCGCCGAGCCGCCTATCACGTTCCCCCCCCCCCCTTCGTCACCGCACTTTGTATCTCCTAGCCGAGGTTACGCCAGGCGTGGACGCTCCCCCAGGCCCAGAAGGTTAAAGTGAATAAAGCAGCCTCTGAAGGTAAGGTTGCTTCTAAGCGCAAGAACAGCGATCCTCCATCGACAAAAACGCAAGACCATGTCTCAACTACGACGACAACACCGACGACGACGCGCCCAGACTTGAAGCTTTTAAGTCTGCCCAGAGAAGTGACGTCGGAGTACGCCCACCACAGCCTCACTGCTGGACGAGGCCGAGACCGGACACGGAAAAACAACGTGGAATATAAGAATGCGAACAAGTGACCTTGAACTTACGGTCGATGGTCACGCCGTTACTGCCTTGTCCGACACGAGAGCTGACGACTCCGTCATGAGCGGGCCACTCGCTGTCCGACTCCGGAAAGTAACAACTTGGGACGGCCCGCTGATCCGCACCGCAGGTGGTAACCTTATTACGCCGTCAGGACGCTGCACAGCGATAGTTACTGTAAAGGGGCGAACCTATGCTACCACCTTCCCGGTCCTACAACAATGCTCGCAAGACGTGATTTTGGGAATGGGCTTCCTGAATGAACAGCGGGCAATTACCGACCTTCGATCTAAGTCGATCAAGCTTTCCACGAACAAAGCCATACCGGCTGCAACGAGCGCAACTCATCACGTTGCCTTAAACGTCCTCGACGAAGCATTGAGCGTGCCGCACCGATCGAGCGTCATCGCCTGCATAGGTACTGGAGTCATCAAAAATGCCGATGGCGTCATCGAAGGGAACACCCAATTACTTCTGGATCGAGGACTAGGCGTCGCAAGGGGAGCCGCCCAAATCCGGAATGGCCAAGCCCAGGTGCTGCTAACAAATTTCACCGAAGAATACCGTCATATAAACAAAGGTACCACGATTGCTTTTCTCGACGAGCTGGCAGACATCAGAGACATATTTGCCCTCCCCGACCAACCCGTAGAACCATCCGACCGAGGCCAACAACCCACGTTTGATATCAACCCAGCATTACCACGCAGCAGAAAAGGCCAAATACGCAGTCTCCTTCAAGGTACAGCGATTGTTTCTCATCACCATCGAATGTACGACGAACCTGGCTTGCCAAGCAGCGCATTGTCAGAGACAAACACGCATCACATCACATCACTTTATTTCCTTAAAGACCCCCAGTTAGGGGGTATTACATAAGGGGTGGGTACAGATAGAATCAAGCTTTATGTACAAAGATGTTATTCGTTAAATATTTCAGTTATACAATTCAAAATTGAGGATGGACAGGTGGTTGCAGCGGCGTCGTGTGGAAGGCCGTTCCAGTCTTTGGCTGAGCGAGGAAAGAATGATGCAGCAAACGTTGTGGTATGAGTCTGTGGACGGGAAACTTGCAGGGTATGACCAAGGCGGAGTAAAATGCGTGCTAGAGGGCTTATGTAGGGCGGAATACGCAATGAGCTGTAAAAAAACTTATTAAATAAACACATACTGGCGATGCGACGACGACAGGCAAGGTTTTTTAGGCTCAACTCCGCTTTTAAAGATGATATGCTAATATCATATGAATAACATGAATGAATGAATCTAGTGGCTCGGTTCTGTAGCGATTCTAATGATGTTAACAAATAGATTTGGTTAGGGCTCCAAATGGGGGATGCATATTCTAGTTTTGTTCTAACGAGGGACTTGTAGGCAAGAAGCTTAACGTTTGGCGGTGCATGGCGCAAATGACGTTTCAGGAAACCAAGGGTTTTGTTAGCTGATGGTAGAATGTTAGTGACATGCGCATTCCAGGATAGATCTTGGCTTAGGTTTACACCCAAGTATTTATAGCAACTAGTCAAGTCTACTGCGACGCCAGAGGCTGCGTAAGGGAACAAAAGGGGCTTGCGTTTGCGGGTAAATGACACGTGTTTGCATTTATTGGGGTTAAGCTCCATGAGCCACTGGCTGCACCAGTCTTCTATACAGGTTAGGTCGTTTTGGAGTGCTAGCTGATCGGTTGGGTTATTAATTGTGCGGTAGACGACACAGTCATCGGCAAACATGCGGATGTTAGAGGAAGCATGCGTGGGTAAATCGTTGATATATATAACAAAGAGAAGGGCACCAAGCACTGAACCTTGAGGAACGCCTGATGTGACTGGGAGTGAGTTAGAGGATTGGTTATTAGCATAGACAAACTGGGAGCGACCTGCTGAAAATTGTTTTAGCCATAGTAAAACATTAGTATGTAAATTTAACAGGGAAAGTTTTAGTAGTAAGCGTATATGAGGTACCTTGTCAAAGGCTTAAGAAAAGTCCAGAAAGATTGCGTCGGTTTGAAGGTTAGAATCAAGATTTATATGCAGATCATGAACGAAAAGGGCTAACTGTGTTTCGTAGGAGAAACCCTTACGAAATCCATGCTGAGATTGGTGGAAAAAATGGTTTGAGTCAAGAAAATGCATTATTTGCGAAAAAATGCCATGCTCCATAATTTTGCATGGCACACGAGTCAAAGATATGGGACGATAGTTAAGAGGTGATTCACGACCATAGCGGCAGAGCCCGTACCGCGTATCGCCGCTAGAACACCAAGCTATCCGCAAGCGAGTTGAGGAAATGCTTTGTGACGACGTCATCCAGCCATCATGGAGCCCCTGGGCAGCGCCAGTCGTCCTAGTGAAAAAGAAAGACGGCACCCTTCGCTTTTGCGTCGATTACCGCCGCCTGAACAGCATTACGAAGAACGATGTCTACCCCTTCCCCCGCAACGATGACACATTGGATCGGCTGTGCAACGCTAAGTACTTCTCATCTATGGACTTCAAGAGCGGCTACTGGCAAATTGAAGTCGACGGAAGAGATCGCGAGAAGACTGCGTTCATCACACCAGACGGACTCTTCGAGTTCAAGGTGATGCCATTCGGCCTCTGCTCTGCCCCAGAGACGTTCCAGCCAGTAATGGTGTTGTGTCCCCTTATTGCTTTTGTGTGTGTGCGCCCCCGCGTCCTCCTCCTAACGACAGTTCGCATCCTCCTCCTAACGACCACTCAATCCTCCTCCTAACGACCGCTTGCCCCTCGTCGCACGCTGTCGCCGGATGCCCCCCCCACGGTGCGCCCCCGCACCCTCCTCCTGTTCTGGGAAGCCACTCCCTCCAGTGGACGCTTCTCAGCTCCCTCCTTTCTTCGGGCGGCCAGTTCGGCTCCTGCCTCGGTCGACGCTGGTCGCACCCTCATCGGCTTTAAATAAACGAAGTCTTAAAGTACCGTGTGCGTCTTCGCTGCATTCAACACAGCGACCGGACACGACAGTGGCGACGAGAAAGTGGATTCGACCCGCGCTACGCAACGCTATTGACAAGCCATGGCTACGCGAGGGTTTCCCAATCAGATACCAGAGTTCAACGGCTCATCGTGGTCATCGTGGTTTGGACGCCTTCAGTTCTACTTTGAAGCTAACAACATCACAGACCCAGCCTTGAAGAGGGCCAACCTGCTGACGCTGTGCGGGGAGCAGACCTACGATACTGTCTGCGCCCTTATTCAGCCAAGCACACCAGCGGCAGTGTCTTACGACGACATCGTAAAAGCGCTGCAAAAGCACTACGACCCAAGGCCATCCGAGGTCTACAGCCGGGCTCGCTTCCAACGACGAGATCAACTGGGAGGAGAAACTGTGAGCGCCTACGTAGCCGCGCTCAAGAAGCTCGCTGCCGACTGCAATTTTGGAACGCTGTCGACAACAGCTACCGGGCAGGAGGGAGACGCAGCTTCTTCTGCTAACACCACCATGCTTCCCTTGGACGTGATGTTACGCGACAGATTTGTGTGCGGACTGAGTGACGAGTCACTGCAGCAGCGCCTGTTCGCTGAGAAGGACCTCACATTCAGCAAAGCTTACGACATCGCCGTTCGAGCGGAGAGCGCCGGTCACCAGCAGAGAGGGATTCGCCGGAACACCGAGCCGGTACACCAGACAAGCAACCAGGTGCGCAAGCCTTCTGTTGTTGTAAAATCGGTCAAAAAGGCACAACGCTGCTGGCGGTGTGACGACCAACACAACCCCCAGGGATGTCGATTCCAGTCAGCCACGTGTAATTTTTGCCACAAGCGAGGGCATATCGAAAGAGCATGCATTACGAAACGGAGACTTGCCAAGATAAAGTCACCTTCCCAGCCTAATCACAGCGTCAACGCCTCAGAGAATACGCCGCTATCTGATCTCCATGGAACAACATCAGCAACACCATCTGTGTTGTACGACCTGAACACCATGAATCTCGGCACGCTACCGAAGATTTTTACAGAAGTAAGCGTACATCATCAGCTGATTAAGTTCGAGGTGGACTCCGGCGCAGCCTGTACTCTGATCAGTGAGGACACGTTCCGAACTTCATGGCCATCTGACGCACCCGCCCTGCAACAAGACGACACGCACCTGCGAACGTGGTCAGGACAGAATCTGCCACTATTGGGCTCTGCCAACGTGCAGGTTAACTACAACGGCCAGACCCATACGCTACCTCTGCTTGTTGTGAAGGGCACAGGATCAAGCCTTCTAGGGAGAAACTGGTTTTCTCCACTAGGCGTGATGATATGCGGCATACACCAGACGCCGAGCCAGAACATGGTTAGTAAACATCAAAACGCCGATGCGCTAAGCCGTCTGCCACTAGACGCAACTGTTGACGAACCATTTCCACCAGGAGACGTTCTGATGTTCGAAGCACTGCCAGAACCTCCGCTTACAGCAGGCACAGTTGCAGCATCTACGCAGAAGTGCGCAGTTCTCCGGCTAGTTTACACAGCTGTTCAACAAGGCAACGTGCATAAACTCAAAGGGGACAACTTCGACGCTTACCGCAGGCGAGCTACAGAGTTGAGCACCCATCGCGGCTGCATCATATTTGGGTCCCGAGTTGTGATGCCGAGAGAACTACGCGCACAAGCTATGTCTCTCATCCACGCCGGACATCGGGGCATCGTTGCAATGAAAAAGTGTGCCAGAAGCTACATGTGGTGGCCTGGCATTGACAACGACATCGAAACAGTGGTGCGAGAATGCAAGCCTTGCCAGAGCAGCCGGAGCGCCCCGCCGAAAGCTCCTGTCCCAGAATGGGAAAAGCCAGACACACCATGGCACACACTGCACATTGATTTTGCAGGACCAATTGAGGGCTGCACTTTCCTTGTGGTCGTAGATGCCTACACAAAGTGGCTTGAGATAAGGCAAATGGGACAGACGACTTCGGCAGCAGTCATTGACAACCTCCGATCACTATTTGCAACGTTCGGCCTGCCGCGCAAGGTAGTGTCGGACAACGGAACACCGTTTGTGTCTGCGGAGATCCTCAAGTTTTATCGCGACAACGGGATCTCATCAGTTACATCGGCCCCCTACCACCCAGCGACAAACGGACAAGCCGAGCGCTACGTAGCCGAGCTAAAACGCGCCCTTGAAAGAGATCAGACAGGCTCGCTGCAGCGCCGCCTTGCGCGCTTTCTCTTCAAGCAGCACACGACGGTTCAGAGCACAACAGGCGAGACCCCCTCGAAAATGATGTTCGAGCGTGAAATGCGAACCCAGCTCACAGCCATCCTCCCCGAGCCAAAGGCAGAGACGTTCCGGGAAGAAAAAGCAATTCCGCGCTGCGGCACGCTTAATGAGGGGCAGCGCGTCCTCGCCCGACAGTTTCTGAAAAAGCCACGCTGGGAGGAAGCTACAATTGTCAGACGCATAGGCCTGCGCTCTTGGCTCGTCAACATACATGGCACAGTAGCACGCCGACATCTCAACCAGCTGCGTAGATTTACGACGCCGTCTGAGAGCTGTCCGCCAGCGGAGAGAACACGTGCACCATTTTCCCACATAGCCTGGCACCTCTTCCCGGAAGAAGAGACTTCGCCCAGGACAGACCCAGGAGACACAGCGAACAACAGCCAGCCTACAAGTGTTTCTCCCCCGAGCGCACAAAGCCAGCGCGCCTCCACGCGTGAGCGCCGACCCCCTGCACGATACCAGGCAACTTTCTAAGGGGGAAGGAAGTGTTGTGTCCCCTTATTGCTTTTGTGTGTGTGCGCCCCCGCGTCCTCCTCCTAACGACAGTTCGCATCCTCCTCCTAACGACCACTCAATCCTCCTCCTAACGACCGCTTGCCCCTCGTCGCACGCTGTCGCCGGATGCCCCCCCCACGGTGCGCCCCCGCACCCTCCTCCTGTTCTGGGAAGCCACTCCCTCCAGTGGACGCTTCTCAGCTCCCTCCTTTCTTCGGGCGGCCAGTTCGGCTCCTGCCTCGGTCGACGCTGGTCGCACCCTCATCGGCTTTAAATAAACGAAGTCTTAAAGTACCGTGTGCGTCTTCGCTGCATTCAACACAGCGACCGGACACGACAAATGGATACGGTGCTTTCAGGCTTGTAGTGGCATATTTGTCTAGTATACTTAGATGACGTTGTTGTCTTCTCCTCAAGCATTGAAGACCACCCCAGAAGGCTTAAGATAGTGCTGGAAACAATCAAGTCTTGAGGCCTAACACTAAAACGAGCGAAGTGCCACTTCGCCTACGAGGAGCTGCTGTTCCTTGGTCATGTCGTGAGCAAGGATGGAGTTCGCCCAGACCCTCAGAAGACGGCTGCGATCGCAGAGTTTCCACAGCCTAATGACAAGAAAGATATTCGCAGATTCCTTGGATTGTGCGCTTATTACCGGCGATCCGTCAAGAACTTTTCGCGCATCGCTGAACCTTTGAGCCAGCTTACCAAGGCTCACGTGCCTTTTAGATGGGAAACACCGCAAGCGGAAGCTTTCAAAGAGCTGAAGCGACGCTTACAGTCCCCTCCTGTGCTCGGGCACTTTGATGAAAACGCCGAAACCGAAATACATACCGACGCAAGCAGTGTGGGCTGAGGAGCGGTCCTATTCGACCTCCGAGAAAGAACTATTCGACTACCGAGAAAGATTGTCTCGCCATTTATTGGGCCACGTCGACATTGCGCCTCTACCTGTACGGACGACCATTCAAGGTTGTGAGCGATCACCATGCTCTGTGCTGGCTTGCTAATTTGAAAGATCTCTCCGGCCGCCTTACTGGTTGGAGCCTGCGCTTTCAAGGATTCGACATAACTATAGTCTACAAATCTGGCCGCAAGCATTCCGACGCAGAATGCTTGTCGCAAGCCCCCTTCGACGCAGCAGCGGAAGAAGACGACGACGACGCTTTCTTAGGACCGGTAAGAGCGAGCAGCTTGGCGCAGCAGCACCGGTCGGATCCTGAGTTGGAAAGCCTAGTTGATTATCTGAAAGGGAAGACCGCATCACCTCCCCGAGGGTTCAAGCGCCAACTGTCGTCCTTCGTCGTTCACAATAATGTCCACCTGAAGAACTTCGCGCCCAACAGGACAGTGAATCTTCTTGTCGCGCCCAAAAATCGCAGGCAAGAAATTATGCTGGCATGTCATGATGAGCCGAGTGCAGGGCATCTCGGGATTGCTCGTATGTTGCACCGCATCCAGGAGAAGTACTATTGGCTGCGGCTAGCTGCCGACGTTTCCCATTACGTGAAAACGTGCCGTGAGAGTCAGCGACGCAAAACGCCTTCGACTAGACCAGCCGGACTCCTGAACCCCATACCACCGGCAACTAAGCCCTTTCAGCAAATAGGGATGGACCTGTTCGGCCCTTTTCCGACCTCATAATCGGGTAACAAGTGGATCATCGTGGCCACCGACTACATGACCCTATAGGCCGAAGCAAAATCGTTGCTTAATTGTACCGCAACAGAAGCCGCAAAATTTTTTGTCGAACAAATTCTCCTGTGACACAGCGCCCCCGAAATGCTCATCACAGACAGAGAAACGGCGTTTCCAGCGGATCTGACGCAAGCAATTTTCACCTACAGTCAGACAAGCCATCGGAGGACAAGTGCCTATCATGCGCAAACCAACGGACTCACAGAGCGACTGAACAAAACTATCGCAGACATGCTCTCCATGTACGTCGACGCCGAACACAAGACGTGGGACACCATTCTGCCCTACGGGATCTTCGCCTATAACTCTGCCGTCCAGGAGACAACCAGGTTTACCCTATTCCAGCTTGTATACGGCAGAGAGCCCACGACCACACTCGATGCAATGCTCCCGCACGTTTCAGACGAAGACGACCTCGACGTCGCCGCCTATCTTCATCGCGCCGAGAAAGCCCGAAGACTTGTGCTGCTTCGCATTAAAGACCAACAGCACATCGACGCCCGAGGCTACAATCTGCACCGACGAGACACGCATTACAAGCCAGGTGATCGCGTTTGGATATGGACGCCAATTCGCCGCCGTGCATTGAGTGAAAAGTTGCTGCGACGCTACTTTGGCCCGTATAAGGTTCTCCGCCGCATCGGTGACCTAGACTATGATGTCATCCCCGACGGCCCGACAGCATCTCAGCGACGACGCACCCGCCCGGAAGTCGTACATGTCGTACGCCTTAAACCCTATTATGAATGCTAAAGGACTCGAACTTTGCATTATCCGTGTTTATTTTAATTTTAAAGCATCGGAATGATGTTTTTTTGGGAAGAGCTAATGCCACGTATCATTGTGTTGTCCGTTCGTTCGCGCAAGGCCGCACGAAAGGGATGTTATCATTTTTGTTCGTGACGCGAGAAGCGACCGGACTAATCTTGACTGATGACAGCCATGAAGAGCTGCGCCTACGTGTTTCCAGATTACTGTAGATGATCTTGACCTGTTATCTTGAAGTTTCCTTGCTGGCTTTAAATTGAGCGATGCCGCGAGCGGCGAGCATTCGTAGTTCGACGACTGACGAGCACGTTTGTTGCTTACTCCGCCGCCGAGTGATTCACTTCTTTTGCGGGCGCAAGTCAGTCCAAATAGCTTCGTTTCCAAGACTTCCTGACCGCTGCACTGCCGTCACTACAACGTGACGATATGTTTACCTCAAAAAGCCTATTTTTGAAAATCACTGTCTTCCCTGAAACACCTTGCATTATGGCTTAATTCTGTAAGTTCGGTAATACATAAAGAACTGCTTTGGAAACCCTGTTGTCGAAGATTGAGTAAAGAGTGTTGCATGATACTAGAGTAGATTTCATACTGGACGGACGGACGGACGGACGGATGGACGGACGGACGGACGGACGGACGGATGGACGGATGAACGGATGGACGGATGGACGGATGGACGGATGCACGGATGGACGGATGCACGGATGGACGGATGGACGGATGGACGGATGGATGGATGGACGGATGGATGGATGGATGGACGGATGGATGGATGGATGGATGGATGGATGGATGGACGGATGGACGGATGGACGGATGGACGGATGGATGGATGGATGGATGGATGGATGGATGGATGGATGGATGGATGGATGGATGGATGGATCGGAGCGCCCCCTTTGGAAGGGGTGGTGACAATTGCCACCATGCTCAGATTTTCTTTCTTTATTTTTGTGGAACTGTGTTGTCACTTCTCAATAAGATTCGCCACCTTCTTTACCTACGATTTCATACACTTCTAACCTTAAGCCACATCTCTGCTTTTCAGCCACCAATCCTCCAATCGCTTTTTGCTAACTTCCACTACAGATTTATTTACATGACCATTGTTATCTTTAAACCCTAGGGCCTCAGGTGGTGGTGGTGGAAAACATTTATGTACAGGTATAATACAGCAGGTTATGCAGTAGCTGACCCAGAGGGGGCCAGCCCTTACAAATACTAGGTGGAGGTCCCTAGTTCGGGACCCCAGTGGCATCGGCCGCCGACCAGGCTCGCGCGACCAAGGCCTGTTGAGCCTGCAGGTCAGAGCAGCCGAGCAGGGTCGCCTCCCAGTCCTCCTGGGTTGGGTTGGGGTGAGGGGGGATAGCAGGGTTGGAGGGGCAGGCCCACATCATGCGGTAGATGTCCGAAGACGTCTCCGCACAGTGCGGACAGCTGCCCGAGAAAGAAGGATCGAAGTGTTTCAGAGCTGCCGGGCACAGCAAAGTATTAGTATATAGGCGGAGCAGAAGCCGCTCCTCCGCCTTTGAGAGACCTTTACACGGGCGGGGATAAAGACCATGGCCAGATTGATAGAGTAAAACGATGTCTTTGAAGGTGTAGGCTGGAATAAATTCGAGTTCCTGATCGTCAGGGTCGGATGGGGAATGTCCGGTGAGAGAGTGCGCGGGCGGCGGCGTCAGCTGCCTCATTTCCCTCAAGGCCCATGTGAGCGGGAGCCCAAACGATACGCCGGTGCACGGGGTCACCGGTGTAGACGCTGTTTTGAAGAATGCGGTAGGCTAGATACGGTACCCAGCCTTGCTCGACGTTCCAACATGCCCCTCGCGAGTCGGAAATAATTGTTTTTGAATTGGAATCAGATGCAGCCAACGCAATGGCGACCCCCTCCGCGTGTGTTATGTCACGGGCTCGGAAGAGTGACTGCGCCTGCATCGACATCCGGATGGATACCATCACATTTGAGTATGAGGTGTTCAATTGTTTCCGCAGATCGACCACACACTGCCCATGTGTCATCTTCTTCGTTAAATTTCTTTTTGTAGCTGCGCGTTCTAAGACACCCTGACCTAGCTTCAAGGAGTAGGAGGGCACTGCATCTAGAGTTATCATAGAAAAATTCTTTCCTTATCTGCCTTTTCCAGTATCGATATAGTTCTACACTATATTTCTTTTCCATTGAATTAAGGCAATTTTTAACTTCCGCGTTACCTGTCGTTTAATGCTCTTACTTTCTCCGTCCTCATGACTGGCATACTTAATGGTTAGTTTTCTAGTTCTCTTCCGCCACTGTGAGTCAACGCTCTTCCTGTATAAACATTTAAATACCTTAGCTACCCACCTGTTATCGTCCAATTTCCTCAGGCGTTCTTCATATAGTATTTTACTCTTGGCTTCCCGTGTTTCGAACGATGCCCAGTCCATATCTCCTTGTCCTGCCTCGTTCGTGGTTTTGCCGTGGGCACCTAGTGATAATCTTCCAACAGCTCTCTGATTTACGTCTAATCTCGACTGAAGTTGTGCCATTCAGCACAGAACCGCATTGCCGAAAGCAAGCCCGGGCACCATTATTCCTTTCCAAATACCTCTTAGTACTTCATATTTGTTGAACCCCCATAATGCCCTATGTTTCATTATCCCGGCATCTCTTCGTCCTTTTGCCCTAGGAGACTCTTCATTCTTTTCCGTGTATATCTGTCTACACAGATGGCTCAGTGACTTCAACAAGCTCTGCTGGGTCTGTGGTGATACCGGCCAGGTCTATTTTAATGAAGGTGAGGACTACCTATCTCATCTCTTCAACTGGTGCAGAACTAGCTGCCCTACGGGCTGCAGTTCAGTTCATTAGTCAGGAATCTGCAGATGACTGGACAGTTTTCACCGACTCTAAAGCAGCCCTTCAAGGCCTGCAAACTGCACTACGCCGTGGGTCACACGAACAACTCGTTGCCGAAATCCGCAAGCTCTACCATGACGCCACATTGAAAGGACATAACATAATTTTCCAGTGGCTGCCGGGCCACTGCGGCATTCATGGCAATCACCAGGCTGACGAAGCTGCCCGTTCTGCCCACAATGATGGAATCCCCGTTAATATCCCCGTAACGAGAGATGACGCAGCGTGTGGGCTTCGTTCTTTGAGGCTGGAGCTCACACTTTCAGCGTGGAACTCTGGTGAGTTGTGCAACCGTCGCCTCAGGACTTTGGACCCTGGACTGCGCCTCCGTCTTCCGTGTAATGTAGCGCGTCGTGAAGCAACACTACTGTGTCGTCTATGGCTCGGTGTTACCTTCACGAATAAGTATGCTTTCTGGATCGCGATGACCGACAGCCCTTCTTGTGTGAACTGCGCCTGTGATGAGACGATCACCCATATCTTGTGTGAGTGCCCTGCCTTTGTAGCCGAAAGACATAAGCTGCGATGTGCTTTGGACCGCCTGGACCCTCGCCCTTTCACAGAGGCCAAGATCCTCGGTCCGTGGCCACAACAGTCAACTGCCATCAAGGCTTACAAGGCACTCTTTCGCTTTTTGAGAGCGACTGCCTTAATTGACAGACTGTGATTATTTCCCGTTACTTCTCTCTTTCCTCTTTAATTCCCCTCATTCCCTTCCCCTGTGCAGGGTAGCCAACCGGAATCCTTTCTGGTTAACATCCCTGCCTTTCCCTCTCTCTCTATCTCTCTCTCTCTCTCTCTCTGCCCTTCGTTTAGCCATATCTCCAGGTATTTGTATTCT
Source organism: Amblyomma mixtum (assembly GCF_055824585.1). Classification (NCBI taxonomy): domain Eukaryota; kingdom Metazoa; phylum Arthropoda; class Arachnida; order Ixodida; family Ixodidae; genus Amblyomma; species Amblyomma mixtum. Next base: position 169,801,008 of record NC_143012.1, read on the forward strand.
GCCACTTTGGGTATTTCGTGGAATTGTATTGTAAGCACCTGATCAGTTGTATCGTTGAAAATCATCGCACCTGACTTAGTTGCACTAAAAGTGAATCCTAGAGCGTCTACTTCGTCTCCACAACAATTCCAAAGTTTGTGATTCTTCCTGGCTATCTGCCAACAGTACAATGTCGTCCGCATACATTAAACCCGGGAGTCGCTGCTCAACTACATTTCCACCTAATCTGTACGACAAATTATAACCTAGATTACTTTCTTCTAGCTTTCTTTCTATATTTATCACATAAAGGATGAACAGCAGCGGTTCATGCTTTATGTGGTACCACAGTTGTGGTGCTTTTTTTTTTCCTTCCCATGTAATTTCAACTTTATTATCCCTATAGCCAAACGGGCGAGTCGTTTGCGCTGTTGGCATTCAATTTATTATCTCGGTAGATTTCCTGTCCAAAATCTATTACCACATGACCGATTCCTAAATCTTTTAATATGCTCCACAGCAGTTTCCTTTTCACGTTATCGTATTTACTGCTTATGTGCAGAAAGGCTAAATACAGAGGTCTCTTTTCCGCCTTAGCTATTTCTATGCATTGGGTAAGCACGAACAGCCTATAATCTAAGCGCCTACCACTTCTGAACCCATTCTGAAGTTCCCCGAGTATCCGATTACCTTCTACCCATGACTGCATTTTTAATTTCACCGCCTGCATTGCCAGCCTGTACATAAAAGATGTTATCGTAATGGGACGGAAGGATTTTATGTTCATCTTATCTCCTTTCTCTTCGTCAATCGAATTCCTTTTACTGTCTCCAGCTGCGGGGAATTTGCTTATTTGTTATGACTGTCTCCAATGTTTTTATCAGTGCTTCCTTGCTTCTTGGGCCAAGTTCATTAATCAGCTTAACTGCAATTTCGTCTATCCCTGCGGATGTGGTTTTAGGAATATTTGCTTCCGCCTTTTCCCAGTTAAGACTAGTCAGCTCTAAGCTGTTCTCTATTTTGCAGTCCTGTGTTGCCGCCTCACTTGGGGAGATTACCCCTTGTCGTTGCTAAAAGACGCAGCTATAAATGACGTAATGTAGCTCCCAGCATCGTCACCCTCTAAGCATTTTCCCTCAGTATATTTAATCTGTTCCTGCTTTCTTTGATTTGTTTTTCCTAACCAGCTTATATGGTTCCAGAATTTTTGTGGCCCACTTTTATGTGCCTCGCGAACTTGAGCCAGCCATTTAGCAGACGACTGCTTTATTTTAGCCTGGACTAAGACCTGAACTTGCTTTTTATTTTGTCGATAAGATTCCCATTTTTCGCCTATTTTCTCTTCAGATAACTGCGCCTTCTTTGCTTCTCTGTTATCCCTTGAAGCCACCCGACGTTGTTCGAAGGCCTCCTTAATTTTCATATTCCACCAGCTTCGTGGCTTCCTATTTCCTCTCCAGCGGTTTACTCCTTTCACTTGTTTCATTTTTGTAGCGATGAGTAGTGCTAACTGATTACAATCCCACTTTTTCATGGGGCGTTTCTCGATTACTTCTTCTATATCGGCTGCTATTAGCGCTATTTGTTCATCGTTTAATTTTGTGTTGTCTTTTTGACTTCGCTGCATTTCTCTTTTGACTAGGGCTCCCAACTGTAGTCTAATACGTTTATGATCACTTCCTAGGTTGTACTTCCCCTCTTCGTCTATTTCCATTATTGCGAGTTTGCTATAGATGCCCTGCGACATTAGACCGTAGTGAATGGTTGTCTGCCTGTTACGCGATTCCCACGTGATTTTTCCCTCACATTTAGTTTCTCTATTGACAATAACTAGGTTGTGCCGCTCACAGAAGCACTAACTTCCCGTTACAATCTGTGTATCCATACAGATCCTCGATGTGGCCATTCATGTCTCCAAGCGGAATAATATCGACACCGTCTCCAAACTGCTATATATCGTCATTGACGCACTTAACTAGGTCCTTGTTTTCTTGCCTGCATTTGTCCCCGGTCCCTAAATAAACTACCCCTAGCCATGTCTTTTTACCAGCAATTGTACCTGATACCCAGACATGTTCTTTGCAAGTTGATTTTATTTTTTCCCAATTTGTTCATTGATGTATCAGCATACCCACTCTTCCTCCCTTTTTCTCCGTTGTTGTTCTGTTGCACCCTTCCCAGACATAGCCACCGATGAAAGGTGGATCTTTTAGATCCCTCATATGTGTCTCGCATAGAGCGTACATACATACTTCTTCGTCCTTTAACTGCTGTTCTATTTCTAGCCATTTCGCTCTCTTTCTACCCCCTTGCATGTTTAAGTAACTGATCCTGGCGTTCAATTTCTTTTTGTAGTTTTCTTTGTTGTCCTTCCAGTAGCTATTTTTTGGGCTCAGCCGCCATTGTTACATTTACTACTTCGCTTTTACCTACCTCTATGTCCTGAGCCACCGTGGACCACCTAAAAAAGCTACCGCTCGGCCTCCCAGGCGCCAGCCTATCTCTTCTCCAATCCTTCCCCTGAAACGGATGCCATCTCGTCCAAAGCCTCTCCCCAAGCCTGCTCTATGCACTTCCTTGTTTATGTCTACCACCTCAAAGCCTTTCTCGAGGCTTAGCTGCCTTATCTCTCGATTAAAGATTCACAACGTCGTTAGCAACTTCTCTATTCCTTCCTTGTACCTCCGGCACTGTACTCACCACGACCTGCGCTTGCTGTGCTATCACCCTTATACCGTGAAATCCCTCAGCTAATCGTTTTCCTACTTGTGCGGCGTCACCATTCAGGACATCATTTAGCCCCGCCGCTACCACTACCAAGTTACGCCTTGCAACATTCTCGGAAAGTTCAGTTTTTGTCTCTCTCAGAACATGGTCCATTGTCCTTCCTGGAAACACCCCGAGTGCTACCCGCCTATCACCCTTTACACGGTCCAGAATAGCTCTTTTGCAGCTCCTCATGTTTGAGTCACCCGCAATAAGCACTAGCGTACTCTGCCCCTCCCTCCTAACTTCCGGATCTTGCTGCCTCTTAAGGCCGATTCACACGACGGTCCGTTCGCCCGCGGCACGCGCACTACGTGTTCATGCGTCAGCAAATTGAGAGGCGCGCTGAATGGATGGCGGCCGACAGCACGCCCCTCAATGTGCTGAAGCATGAACACGTAGTGCGCGGGCCACGGACGAACTGTCCGTCGTGTGAATCGGCCTTTATCAGCGACTGTGACCTCATTTCCTGGAATTAGCTCGTTCCCCTTCTCAGTATCGCATCTCGACTTTCTAGCTGGCACCTGTGCGTAGCTATTCCTGTGTGAACCTGACTGTCTTTGCTGCTTATCGCTGACCATGCCAGTGCAAGCCCCATCCACGTGGCTGGCGCTGGAATGCCCGCCATTGTGGCTTCCAATGGCGGTGTCAGCGGTTTTTGACTCCAACTGACCAAGCTGTTCTTGAAGCTTGCGCTTCTCTGCCCTCTCTGCCTGTAACTCGGTTTCTAGAGCATCCATCCTTAGCACTAGTTTGCTGTTCGCCTGTTCAGCCCTGTCCAGGCGTGCACCTAATCGCAGAATTTGCACATAAAATCTGCGCATTCGGCCTCCTCTACCGAATCGAACTGCGTTTCTTTTAACTTCACCGACGCCTCACACTACATACATCTAACCTTCAGTAGCTTAACCATCTTAGCAACACTCGATTATGGCTTCCACCAAATGCTAAGATATCTATCTACAGGCTCAAGAAAAAAACACTTGAAAACACACGCTTTCACGAAAACACACGCTTCGGGAGTTATCCGAAGCATTTTTCATCAAGGCAAAAGGCGACATGTATGACAGCACCACTTCTGTCTCCCTGCATGCCAGCGAATTCAGATTGCTTAAAAATAAGGGACGAAATGCGTGCCGCCCACATTAATCCACCTTTGCTGTCATCTTTGTCATCTTGGCCTTTCCTTTTGTGGTCTGTCGCAGATGCGCATGCGCTCACGGTCGTCTTTTCTTGTATGTTCTACGAAAAACGTGTTCAATAAACATAGTTGGAGTCAGCGCCCGTCCAGTCATGTCCTCTGTGTATTCATCCTAAAAGTTAGCGCTGCTTAAATTTTAACGAAAGAAAAAAAGGAAACACATGCACAAATAAAAGAAAATTCTGCCTACCGCAAATGCCGATCGATCACTTAGAAAAAAATAGCTATATTTGAAAAGTTAACGCACAAATAAGCACTGAAAATACTGCCGACCAAATAGTCCCGGCCGAATATAGGTCACTGACCTAAATTCTATTCTTTAACCTGCACTTCCCCTAACAGCCTAAAAAACTAAACACACTTTTTAAAATATTAAAGGAAAGTACTCATCTATTTTACGCAGTCGGTCCGGTATCGGTCTCCACGCGTGATCCGAAGAGCACCTAAACCTGCGTCCGCACAGCACCGTTGTCACCTGTCAACTCATGTTTTCTCTCCTGTTGTTATGTTTTTCTCTCCTTACGCCACCACATCATGTCACTGCTGACGTCACGGCGATCCGATCCAAGGAGGCTCGCATGCACACTAGTCGTCTCTATGGGAACCCCCTTGGCGCGGTGGCGCACGGAGGCGACATGGCGGGCGTGCTCCGTCGCCGCCCGGTGACGTCACCTCAACGTCACGCAATGTCGTCATGACGTTACGTCATGCGCTCCATCGCTGCCATGTTCCCAATTACATCATTACAATTATGGTGATCAGTACACTCAATGCACATTTAATTGTTTTCTATAGACTAATTACAGACTGATTACAGGATAGATGATTGATTGGTTCATGATTTTTATGTACACTTAATTACTTAATCGATCTAATTAATCCGCGAATTAATCGACCGACTTAATCATTTATAACGAATTAGATGCTTAACCATATCCATGACTCTGTACTCGGATTAATCATTAATAATTGATGGATTGAATTTTGATTAACTTTGATTATTCCCTTGTTTCATCTTAGTACCCATTTTGGGTTTTCAAATCTCCGCCCACACTTCCGGTATTTCAAATTTGGCGCCATGCTTTGCCCTAGCTCCACTCACTTTTTGGATATTTTTGGCTTTAATTAATTAACTCATCATTCTGTCGACATAGTTCTTATTGCGACCACATCCTGAAACTGCCCTCTTTCAAGTGCAATCACTCGTTTGATGCTATTCCTTCCGAGAACCTCGCAACTGCTGCGGACATCTTTTGGCCACGCGTACCCTGCCTACATAGCCTAGAAATGCTTTCAAATTAAAATTTAGACCAAATCTCAGCTGTGCCACGCCTGCCAGATAGGGTACTTTCCTCGTCTGTTTTCAGTGGCCGGTGGTGTGGTTCGCTCGAGGGTGACGTTCCCATTTGGTTGCTGCCAGGCACTTGTGTCTGGCTGAGCAGGAACGCTTGGCGGTCGATTTAGTAGTCCAGTTGGCCAGGAATGGTCCATTGTGTAGTACTTGTACTTTCTTGGCAGCCGCTGCAAAATTCAGAGCCAATCTCAGCTTTTTCCGTCGCACGTTATCACTCAAGAGGAGGTCAGTAAGTAAAAAGAGGATAAAAAGGGAGGAATGGGTCCTCTAGTGCACTTTATTTTATAAAATGAAGGGTCTTCCTGTTTAAAGTATGTGAGTGTGGGGGGGGGGGACGTCGTACGTGAGTGGAGATGACGTGAGTGCGAGTTAGTGGATATGAGTGTCAGTGAGAGCGGTAATGAGTGTCTGTGAGTGGATATCACTGAAAGGACGTGAGTGTGAGTGCTAATGAGCGGATTCGAGTGTGCGTGGAGATGAATGCGAGTATCAATGAATGGATGTGAGTGGCGAGTGAATATCACTGGATATAAGTGCCTGTGAGTGAACATGAGCGGTGTGCAGACGCGACATTGAAGTTTGCCGCGTGTGTTACGCATCGACGGTATCTGTTCAGCTTTTTAAATGTTGTCGATGGCCGAGCGTAGCAAATATTAATTGCTGAAGGCACTCGAGGGCGAAGCAGCTTGCCGGTGTCTTTGGGTGACCGCAGCAGTGGATTCCGCTGGCGCACCAATGGTAGCCTTTTGCTCTTGTTTGCCATACTAGTTCATTGTTTGCATAGACGCAGGCCCTTTGCTTGTGCAGTGAGCACCTGCGAATTGTGTCCGGCCCTTTTATCGAATTTCGCATAGTCACTACAAGAGAGATGAATGTCCTTTGTATAGCCTCCTACACGGCTTCAGCCCATACGCAGTGTTCCAGTGCTCCCTGCTGAAACAATGACAGTCCGGTTATCGTCACTAATTATCTAAAGGTGGGACCTCAAGTACTGTTGTGGATGCTCAAGATTTAAATGCAGTGTGCGCGTGCAATGTAGAGCTCTACACTTGCCGCAATTTTTTTATTGGAGTGGGCCCGGAGCCTGCAGTGCGTTGCATTGCCCCCACCCCCCTAGGAAAGCAGCCTAGTTGGCCCAGCCCTCAAATTGAAGGCCCGGCTCAAGCCCCGAACTGAAGCGAAAACCAAGTGCGCTTTTTTGGTAACGCCAGAGGTTCTTATTTCTATCATGTATTTGTAACATGTATCATGGCGATGCCTTGACGCCTAAGGAGATAGTCGGAATGGCAATATTTATTGTTTTATTCTCTTCCGCAAATGCTCCCTTCGAGCTCACGACAACAATATGTAGGGGCGATTTTTGGTAGGGGACATCAGACGTCATCAATTAGGCCGCTCCCTGTTTGATTGATCGGGTACTGTTTTAACTTATGTATATATTCAGTAAATCGGTCTAAAATATATTCTTTCTGAGTATTATAAGCCTTTCGGTGCTCAAAAATAAAACTACAAAGCCAAAGAAGCACAAGCGAATGAAAGTTCATTAGTCTCAAGCTTGGGACGACAGTTTCTATTTCGCTGAAATGTACCGTGGAAGCGAACGCTTATATTCGAACTGCCGATACCGAGAAGACAAGCGGAAAGAAAACCGTCCCACAGACACCGCAGTCAAAAATGTCAGGAAAAGGAATAGAGCACTGAGGCTGAGGAGTGGCGGGGAGGCATGCTCCGTCTATTGTGATCCCACTTTTGAGTCGCACTTCCCCTGTCTGTAAACAGGTAATGGAACAACGACGCTGGCAATTTGCTCCGCTGAGTGCTTGCCCTGGCAAGTCAACAAATGCATGCAATCTGATGTTGCATGCGTGAGGCAGGGTCCGGATTCACGCTTCCCAATATCCAATGTTTGACGCTGGGCGAGCGAAACTGGTGGTTTAAAAGCGATTCTTCTATTTTTGTATTTTGAATATTTGATGTGCAATAAGTTTCATTTGCGCGCTCCGATTTCAACAATTCGTCCTGCACTGATATCTGGACAGCACCAGACACGTATTGTACAAGAACTTCTGAAATGGACCTTCTTCCGAAACCTCCACCGCAAGCGCATAGCATTCTCGCCACCGTTAGCGAAGGGCATGCCCTGCAAAATGGCTGTCAGTCGCACAAGAGTTTTTCCACTAACGATGTTTCCTCGACCAATGACGCGGTGGACTACTGGACTAAAACTAGGTGCAGTCCAACAGATGCCTACGTGGTCTTTGCGCGCACTGGCCTGAGGCAAAAAAAACGCGCTGGTTTCTGAAGCCTCAACAGAGATTATGTGCCGTGCACGCAATGTACTGCGTAGAAGGCGTGTAAGCAAATTGGTCACGCGTACCTTCTTTGGCTAGGCGAAGCAACCCTGCTCTTAATCATGCCCTACAGTAACCCTAGGAGGCTGTTTTAAAGGTGCGGGCAATGGCCACTGCCCCCCTTGGATCCTTTTTCCTCGGGTAAAATGTATACTTGTGGCCCATTTCAACCATTTTCCTTTCCGTGGGAGAACGCGCTCCATGTTTTCAAAGACATTTGATTTCCCACCCCTCGAAAAATATTAATAGGCGCCACATGCATCCAATGTGCTCAGCAGAGTCGCGGACACGTCATTGTCATGGCAAACTCATCGCTGGTACTTAGTATCGAAAACCATTGTCAAAGCAAGCTCATAATTGTTACTTAGACACCGTTTAAAAGTGTTTCTAAGCATCTTACCTATCACTGAACAGGCACCCATCGTCTCAGCAGCAAGCTCGGCAGCACACGTGTAACATTAGTTTGGGCTCAGCAAGACGGTTGAAAAGCAACCGCTTCTTCGAGCCCCGAAACACTGCCAGTTAAAGCCCTGGGTGGATCATCACTGCATATGTTTCAGACGGGCTACACTAGGGATGCCAAGAGCGTCGTCAGCCGCGACTGTGAATCCCTCATTCCCTCAGCTGTCTTGGCAGCAAACAAAGGAAAAAGAAACCATCACAAGGATGCCGTCAACACACAAACATGCAATGCAAAATTAGCAGTCAGTTAACGAAAATGCCAGTGAGTGGACATGAGTGTGGGTGAGCGTTTCATGGTGGATGGGGTGTGAGCGAGTGGTTGTCATTGCAAGTGGGCGTGAATGTGATTGTATGTTTGTGAGTGTAAGTGAAATGAGTGTGAGTGAGTGGCTGGGACTTGAATGTGAGTGAGTGGGTGTGAGCGCGAGTGGACCCCATTGTGAGCGAGAGTAAGCCACCTCTGATGGTGCTGATGTAAGGTGTGTGTGCGTTAGCTGATCTTACGCTCTTATCGGTTGATAGAATCATTTGCAAAACCGAGACACTGTCAAAACCCGATGCGACTCGAATGTTTTGCGACCCCCACCGACCAATAGCCACCGCCATTTCGCTCGCGTGACTGCTCCGGCTTCCGAGACTATAGGTACTGCACTCTGCTACATATGAATTATATAACTCGTGTTTTCGCTAAATGAGTGCTCGAAGATAATAGTGCCCCATTCAGCTTTTACAGCGCGTGGAATGCGGCGATTACGGCGACTGCAGCCCAGCGCTAAGGTTATTTACATAGGTGTGCGCGACCAGTGCTGCTGCACTGCATGGCATAAAAAAGCAAGTTGTGCTCTCCTTGTTTTCAGTATTAGCTTCTTTTGTTCACAAGTTGCAGCTTTACTCCTTTATACGCTACGATAAATCTGTAGTAAACGCGGATAGATGCAATCGCTCTCCTTGGAAACTGTTCGCGTAGGATCGGTGTTTCCAGCTAATTCCTTCGAAGCTTTGTACCAACCTAAGTGTCGTCTTCCCACTCTTTTACAACCGTATCAGCTGAAACACTGCCTGCCGGAACCGAACCTCCAGACGCAGCAGCGTTCGCGAGGAGGAGCGCGGCGAGCGGTCAGGAGGCGTCTAATGGCGGCGTGATCACGTGATCAAACATGGCAGCCCCCATGATATGGCGCTGTAAAGCGGCGATGGAGCCTCCTACGCAGTCTCCTATACGGCGACGCAGCCTCCTTGCACAGGCCCAGTAGCGCGCGTCGTGCATGCGCACAGCTGCCGAGGCGGCGGCACGCGTAGTGACGTCACTCTGCTCCTCGCGCATGCGCGCAGCTGGCAAAGCGAAGCCGTCAGAGCGGCGGCGAGGCGAGCGCCGAGGTGCGCGCCGGCTGCGCACTGTGACGTCACTTGGCTCCTCGCGCATGCGCTGAACTGCACCTGTTGGAGGTACGCAAGATGGCGAAACTGTGGCCAGTATAGATCTCGGCACAAAAAGAACAGCCGAAAAGCAATGTTCCAGGCCTCTACCAATTTCCCCGAATGACTTTGCAAGTTCTGCAGCATCAACACAGTTGAGGGAATGATGTGAACAGGTGCCAGCTTGTTCCCAAATATCAGAAAGCGAAACAAGGGTTGCCAGTTTTACGATCTTGATAGACACTCATAATGCTGCTCATCACATCTATCCTTCGCACAAGAGTGTGCGCATTTAAAAGCTGCTCAGATAAATTTCTAATTGATCGAATTGCAGGCACAGGTAATCAGTTAGCTTCTTCCAGGCTGACTTTCGCCGTCTATAGTTCTTCTTCCCCGTTCCACGAAGGATTCGGGACAAATGCCTTCAACAGCCCACACTATAAATTCCGATTGCTTCAACACTTGATATATACCAGAGGCCATTCCCCCCGCCCTGCATTTACAAGAAAAATTCGGCATGGCTTTTAGTTGCATAAGAGATGGAGTTTTTGAAATTCCTATAATTGACAACGCAGCAGCTGAGTCTGCCGATTAAGGTCGTCGTAGAGATAATTCTTGCAGATTAAACAGGAGTCCTAGAGGAAACTGTTACCTCTGGGGTGGATAACGTTAAATCTAATATTGAGCGGGACTAACCTCGGATAAAAGTCGGAAAACGCAAGTTCGCACAGGTTAGGTTGTTCACAAAGCTCCAGTCCCAGAAACGAGAGCCGCGCTGATCCACACGAAATCCCCAAGCGGAATGGTGTGAACTCTAGTCCGCTACCAATAACACAAGCGATCTGGTGACAGAGTAAAAAATCCAGAGAACGCGTGTGGTGTACTACAGATGGGAAATAAACATTAGCAATTAAATGGGGTTAAATTAGGGTATGGAAGGGCCCATGCCTGAATTTCAGAACGGACATTCACAGACTGCAACATTTAACTTACCCTGTGACAAAATCTGAATGATACTAAAAACAGCGCCCAACCCCCCTGAATGGTAGATTAAACGTGTAAGTTCGTTAATTTTCCATACAAAAGTTCATTTCTTTCGATAACCACGTTTCTTACATCGCTAGAACAGTCGTCTAAAATCCGATTAGAAATAATGATGAAATTAGTGTAACCTGGTTAAATCGAATAGCAGTGCCATCAAGGGCACTTTCCAAAATGCTGTGTTTAATAATTATGCTTGAATTATTTTTTTTTTGTCTTAGAGTGAGGGCTGGACGATCCAGCAGCGGCCAAAGGAGACGGGTTACGTTTTTGGGAACGAGCATCGAGCTCCACCATGCCAACACTGTGGAGACTTCTGGAGCGCACGGTGGAGTAGAGCGTTCTTTTTGCTTCTTCGCTTAAGAAACAGAGGACCTATCCACACTCTGAGTAGGAGCTGCAGCAGGATCAAAGATGATATCTCAAAGTCAATGGGGATAAGCATTAAAGAGGACATCTGTGACAGCATAACCTTAGAGATGCATAAAGTCACAGATTCCACCAAACTTCCGCCATAGCCTTTACTACAGCTGCTACTCTAACATGAGAGAGACTGCAATCCGCCGCTGCAGTCTGCCCGCTGTCACACTCGAGCAACCATATGCCCTTTCCTTCACAATCGCAATGGCCTCGCGCCTGGAGCAAGGAAGTTTACCTAGAATCGCCAACACCTGTACCTCCTCAGCCCTCACAGAACAGCTATAATCGGTCGCGGAGTGCCCACCATTGCGCAAACAACATCACTCATCTTTTGCACACTCTCTTCAAGGTCATGGCTTGCACCTCACGCGCAGCAGCTGGAACTCGATTGTCAGGCGTTTACGGCCGTGGTCAAACCTCTGACAATAACGACATTGCAGCGGCCTTCAAGCAAACTGATCTATCCCAAAGAGCAGGGGCCACACCAATTCTGATGGACATGTCGTTCCAGTAAAAGTGGGAATAACAGTTTCAGTTGGTATCCTCACTCCGTCAACCCCCCAGGTGCAACGATGGATGGAAATCACCCCTGCAGGGGTGAGTTTCTCGACCGCCTCCGAATGACTCAGTCGCGAGTCAACGCATCGCATGTCAAGGGCGGGGGATGAAAACGCACACCGAGGGGCTTCAAAAGGAGGAACACCTCAGTAAATCCATGATATAGGCCTGGTCTGGTGATCTGCACAAAACGCCTTCACGGCCGAACACCGGACGTCACAGGTGTTCACGAAGAGAGGCGAGATCGCCTGCAGCACAGCCCGGACTGCATCCGGGTTCTTCAGTTTAATCCTGCGGTTTACTATCCTGCAGAGTGAAATGTAGATTAGCCAGATTATTAAGCAGTGGTGTGTCTCCTGTGAAGGTCGCCGCCTGAGTGAGTCCACGAATCATGCCGGATCATTTAGCCCAACTTCCAAGGTACTAGACTACGCGAAATTTTCCGCCACAATGACCGTTCACAGTTTACTCGCGCAAGCAAAATTAGCCTCTCAGCATTTAATTCGACAGCATTAAAGTTCACGTGGAAGCAAAATCCCCCTTCCGATGTCCCAAAATTTGTTGATTGGTCGAGAGATGTAACATGACACTGCGACGTGACCACAACCTGCCTTTATGGGCGGGCCTTATTGCTTGAGAGAGGTGACGTCACTTTGTGATATCGTCGGAACCTGCCAACCGTGCCGGATGAAAATTAGAGTAATGATTGGTTGAGACAGACCACGTGACCTGCCACCTAGGTCACGTGACCTTGTGACGTCATCGCAACCTGCCCATCGTGGCAGGTGGCAGTGAAATCGATGACTGGTCGCGAGAGGCTCTCGGGGAGAGCAGCCTGGATCTCACAAGTCCCACCGGTGGCAGCGCTTGGAACAGCCACCTGCCGTGGCAGTGGAGCATCGCTAACCGCTGAAACACTGCGCCAGGAATGGTGTGAGATCTACCAACGATTTATAAGTGTAAAGCGGAGGCCGAACGGATCAACGAGACGTCACGCAATGAGGAGCCCAGGCCGCTGAAAGGAACCATTAACGCTATCGGTGTCCCCTCACGTTTTTAGATAGCGACCTAGATATCGTTCGTGCTCAGGTCAGGAGCGAACAGAGGCTATGCAGTGTCACGAGAATCGCTGATTGGTCGGGAAATCACAAAGCCATATGATGCCAAAGAAGGTATGACGGGACAACGTCACGTGACCTAAAAGGAATCAATCGCCGGCTGGTACACAGATGATGCAAATTCAAATTTTGATTGAATTCATTGTCAAAAAAAAGAAAAAAATTGTGAGATAAGCAAATGTAGGAAGTGTTACAGCATAGAGTATACCTGCTTTTACAGCTAGGAGCCAAAATATCGCAGTTGATAGACCGACAGTTGAAAAGAATTGACGCAAACACACACAGAAGTTCCAACAGAAGTTTCGGCCAATGTGAAATGCATTGCTCTCGCGTTCTACTCTTAATGTGACTTGAGCTTCCTGACAGTTTATCCTCACGCGTGTTCGCTGTGAGGGTCGCCTAATCTCATGTTTTTCGACTCATAGCTTACGTTGGCTTACCGTTGAGGTACAGGGCAGCTTTACGCTTCCCTGTGGCCTAAAAGCGAGCGTTGAACAACATTTATTTGTTAAGGTCGGTCAGCCCGAGCGTGGTGCACGTGCGTCGGTGCGTCGGTCATCGAGAAGGAACTCAAGGGGTTGAGGGGTTAAAAGAAGTCTTTAAAATAAGGGTTTAAAACAAGCAGAAACTATACAGAATACGAAACGCGACAAGCAGGAGACGGACAATACAAAAATAAGCTCATCAAATATACCGAACAACATTAAGGCATATAGTACATTAAAGGTAGGAATATATAAAACGTTAGATAGGTAGGAGATGGAAGTCCGGCGGAGAATTCACATACGGGAGCCGAGCCGATGTCTCGAAGGCCGATTGGCCTTGCGCGATGGAACGCGTGCCCCGGCGCGGTGATATTCGGCCCTCCACGCCCGCAGACACACCACCTAACGTCTTTAGCTGCCTGTTTTCTTCCCGACTGTACTCAGCTCCCTGAAACCAGGACGAGCCGGCAGCCAGCAGTTTTTTCCTTCCCCTTATCATCGGGACGCTTTTCTCAACGCGGTGACGACGGGGCAGAGGAGACGCATTACCCGCGTAGCTCCCTCGTAGCGCTGCGCGGTACGGGAGGACAGGAGGGAACGCAAACGACTTATGTCTTCCGTGATAGCCGTCGCCGAGTCGGCCCGGGTCTGCACTCTCCACTTTCAGAAAACAGCGCACCTGCACCACAGCCCTTGAACTTGCCACGTTTCCTGGAACTCCAGTGTCAGCTTTGTTCGCCGATGGCCGAGCTCCGAGAGAGACATTGACGGACCCCCAGCAACAGCCGCGCTAGAAGCCTGTTACTACGCTATCTCAACAGCCCCTCTGCTCTTTCTCGGTGAGCCACATCCCGTTGGTCTGCGACACTGTGTCACGCGGAAAGTTCCCCATTTGTGCCTAAAACTAAAAGCACCTTGGCCTCTCTTACTTCCGTACACGTGCTAGCGAACCTCCCGATGCGCAGCGAACGCGGGCAGCTGAAAAGGGCAGTCGTCCGACAACCTTGGGCAACGGGGTGACCAGCAACCCTGGGCGACCAGAATCAAGATGGACGCTGGACCATACGCACCCATGTAACCATCTTAACTTAACCTTATTAAGAAACAGTTCTTTGAAAAAAGTAAAAAGGCATCCTACCGTTACTTCTCGTCCCAACACGAGAAAAGCCTATAATCAGAAGTGCGATTTAACGCCTCTGAAAGCCTGAAGCAACAGGAAAGAGGCAACCGCAGCGACGCCGACTACGTGAAGACAGCAGCGGTGAGCCTCCTTCCGTTACTCTGACTCCTTGAAGTGAAGTGGTCAGCTAGCAGCGACCCCTACACCATCGCCATGTCCCAAACCAGAGAAATAATCAAGTCGCTGACGACGCTCACTGAACAACTAGCCCACGTACAGGTGCTGACAGCCAAACACCAAGGCAACGCACTAGTAACAGCAATGCCGGACATGTCGGCATCGATTCCCGCCTTCTCGGGCACCACCACTGCGGGGACAGGAACGAGAGAGAGCGCAAGGGAGTGGATATCGAATGTCAAGATGGTGGTGGGGCAGGCCGGCTGAAGGGATGCTCTCGTTTTAGCTATTGCAGCGTCGAAGCTCAGCGGGACTGCCTTGAAGTGGCACAGCGCAAGGAGGAAGCAGCTGGAGACCTGGGAGAAATGGGCGGAGGAGCTGCAGAAGTCTTTCCGGATGACGAAGGCAACCCGCTTGCCCTCTACGAGAGAATTGCTCCGCCATACGCAAGGTCCACGCGAGTCCGTCGTCGACAATTTTTTCGACATGAGTTACCTCTGCACAAAGTGGGATATCAAGGAGGACACTTCTCAATGGTAGAACTTGATCCTTGCGGGCCCGCAGAACGCTTCACTACATCCTTGGAGCTACTTGAGGCGGCAGAAAGCCTCGAAGCAGAGGAGGAAGCCTACCTTAGCTCTCATAGAAGCCGCCGGCCATCCAGCCTGGGCGGAAGCAAGCATGTGTCGGCCAAACCAGCAGGCGTGGAAAGGAAGCCGAAGCAAATCGTGCAGCACGTTAGCGCTGAAACGGCAACAGAACCAAAATGTCACAGATGCCGGAAATGCGCTCACATTGTTAGAGAATTTCCGATGCCCGTTCACCGTAGCAACAACGAAAGCATAAAGCTGGGGGCTGGGCAGCCATCACATTACGTGTCTACCTCCTTGACGAGCGAGCTACCCAACATCAAGTACGTCAAGACAGCGGTGGTCAACCAGAAGAACTATGATGCGCTCGTCAATACCGGAAGCTCAGTTTGTACGATCAAGGCATCCGACGACATTGGTTGTTGCTCTTGCTTCGAAGATAACCTGGAGCTGTATGGATTTGGGCAAAGCCCTGTCAAATGTCTTTCAAAACTTAAAGCAACAATAGAGATAGATGGCGTGAAAGGCGAAGACGTCATGCTTCATGTCGTGCCGGACACAGCCCAGCACTTCTCTGTTATCTTTGGTTGTACCTGGAGGGAGCTGCCTAACATCGCCTATGTCAAGGTCGACAATACCTTCAAAAAAGGCGAAGACGTCATGCTTCATGTCGTGCCGGACACAGCCCAGCACTTCTCTGTTATCTTTGGTTGTACCTGGAGGGAGCTGCCTAACATCGCCTATGTCAAGGTCGACAATACCTTCAAAAAAGGCGAAGACGTCATGCTTCATGTCGTGCCGGACACAGCCCAGCACTTCTCTGTTATCTTTGGTTGTACCTGGAGGGAGCTGCCTAACATCGCCTATGTCAAGGTCGACAATACCTTCAAAAAAGGCGAAGACGTCATGCTTCATGTCGTGCCGGACACAGCCCAGCACTTCTCTGTTATCTTTGGTTGTACCTGGAGGGAGCTGCCTAACATCGCCTATGTCAACGTCGACAATACCTTCAAAAAAGGCGAAGACGTCATGCTTCATGTCGTGCCGGACACAGCCCAGCACTTCTCTGTTATCTTTGGTTGTACCTGGAGGGAGCTGCCTAACATCGCCTATGTCAAGGTCGACAATACCTTCAAAAAAGGCGAAGACGTCATGCTTCATGTCGTGCCGGACACAGCCCAGCACTTCTCTGCTATCTTTGGTTGTACCTGAAGGAAGCTGCCTAACATCGCCTATGTCAAGGTCGACAATACCTTCAAAATAATAGACAAAAGAAACGAAACATTGAAGCATCTCGAACCCTTCACCCAAAATCAAAGTATCAAAATAACGACAAAGAACGATGTGGCCCTCGAGCCACGTTCAGTGAATTTCATCACAGCAAGTGTAGGCCTCGAAGGAGAGACTGGCCTGCTGTACCAGCGAAAGGGTACGATGACTGGAAGTGTGTTTCATGTTGCCAACAAGCAGCTCAGTGTACCTGAGGCAAACATTTCCGACTGTGAGAAGGTTCTGAAGAAGGGCTTGAGCATGGGTCCAGTAGAAGTAGCAAATATTGACACAGCTGAGCTCAGTACGACGAGCGAAACAATGCAAGTGAAGACGGCAAGCGTGGATCCTATTTATGAAAAGGATGTTGCAACAGGTAACGCTGGAACAACTGAGGAACGTCAAGCCCTACTCAAATTCCTCAACCGACACCGCGGGTGCTTCGCAACGAATATTGATGAGCTAGGCTGCACCAGCCTCATCGAAATGAACATTGTTCTGAAGGAAGGAAGTCCGCCGGTTTCTTCTAGACCCTGCCGAAGAAACAAAGAAGCGCGTGAGACGATGCACCAAATTGTCAGCGAGTGGCAGGCAGCAGAAATAGTGACGGAGGTACGGTCTCCTTACGAAGGCCATGTACTTCTTATACGCAAGAAAAACGGCGAAGCGTGACTTGTAGTCGATTATCGGAAGCTGAATGCACAGTTAGTCAAGGACAAGTACCCCTTGCCACTAACTGATGACGCTGTCGAGCAGCTCGCATGAAGCAAGCTCTTCACAACGCTTGACCTTGCACATGGCTTTCTCCAGATCCCTTCGAAGGAATCTGCAAAAGAGAAAACCGCCTTTGTGACCCCGGACGGAACATGGAAGTTTGAAAGACTAATCATTGGACTTTCGAATGGACCAACAAAATTCCAGTGCCTAATGAACAGAGCTCTGGGAAATCTCCGTAACACCATAGCAGTGTGCTACTTGGAGGACATCCTGGTACCTGCGAAAAATTTCGAAAACATGCTGGAAAGGGTGTCGAAAGGGTTTCTAGCTCTCCGCGACGCAGAACTGACACTCCGGCTTTCAAAGTGTGGATTCGCTGATCACCAAGTCGAGTAGCTTGTCTTCATCATCGGTGAAGGTGGCGTGAGGCCGGGAACTGACGATGTAAAACCAATCAATGAGTTCTGAGTGCAGAAGGACCTTCATGAAGTCAAGAGGTTTCTCGTGCTCACCAGCTTCTTCAGACGCTTTGTCCCGCGCTATGCAGCTCTAAGCGAGCCGCCGAGTCAGTTACCTCGAAAAGGCGAGGCAGTTAGCTGGGACCAGGATCAAGAGCACGCATTTCAGGCCCCGAAGATCGCATTTACATCACATCCAGTGCTGCAGCTCTACAATCCGAAGGCGAGAGCAGATGTGCGCACCGACGCCTATGCTAAAGGGTTGGCGGGCGTTCATCTGCAAACGGACGACAATAATGTCCTAAATCCCGTCTACTACGTCGGCAAAAAGACCAGCCTAGGGGAAAGCTTCTACAATTCGAGTAAGTTAGAGCTGCTGGCAATCGTGTGGAACATCAACAGACTGAGACTCTTCTTGATTGGAATCGAGTTCACCCTTGTGACTGACTGCCAAGACTCGTAGACCTAAATGCCACAAAGACGCTCAAGCCGCAGGACATGGTTCAGGAGTATACCTTCGGCATACGCCATCGGCAAGGTTTAGAGATGGAGCACGTCGACGCAATATGTCGCGCTGCAGTTGAAGACCCAAGCGATCCGTGGGATAACGTCATCACCGACAAACTGGACATATGGCTGACTATCAACTTGCAGGACTAATCTTCGATAACTCAAAGGTCAGATGAAGAAATCTGTCGAGTAGCTACCACTCTGGAGAAGTCATGCAACCGTACTGCAGAAGAAGGCGCCTTTACAGAGAACTTCATGCTGAAAGAGGACGACTCCTTCGCGAAACAGTAGCAAACGGCAAGAAAAAGATGTTCTACGTTATGCCTAAATCAATGCTAAAAAGCCTTTGTGTTAACTTTCACGACTTGGAGAGCCTTCGCACGAAAGCGAGGGGGCTTCGGTTGCCAGAATGGCCTAATGTTAGCGAACCTCCCGATACGCAGCGAACGCGGGTGAGCGGAAAAAGCGCAGACATCCGACAACCTTGGGTGGCGGGGCGCCCAGCAACAATGGGGAGGAAGAAGAACGAGACGCAAGATGGACGCTGGACCGTGCGCACCCATGTAACCGCTCTTAACTGAACCTTATTAATAAACAGTTGTTCGAAAAAGTGAAAAGGCATCCTGCCGTTACTACGCGTCCCAACACGGGAAAAGCCTATACACGTAACATGACCGCAAAAGAATATTAGCAAGGGCACCGACTGTCCGATGCCGCTCGTGCAGTATGGCTCAGATCGACCTGATAACGTCGCCTTTGGCTTCTATCACTTGCGCCCCAATACTGCCTCGGCTACTCTCGATAAAGTGTCTCTTTCAACTTCGGCTGTACAAGCAGATTTAGAAGCAACTCTTCATGTGCTTAGATTTGTTGCCGGCCAGCGATAATGGAGTGAAATTTTTGAAGTCGAGAAAAGCTGTCTTATCTCCGCCGCCTCGAGCACTTTTCGCTGACGTGAGTGTCATATAGCTTCTCTGAGTATTGCACACACTGGCAGTTATTTTCGTCGGCGAAAATAAATGCCCAGTTAGGAGCACAGCCTGCTGTCTGGAAGCAGCCTTTTGTGCCTAGACCCTGCTGATCAACACACTGCTGCTGCCTTGCCGCCACAGACACACCGTAAGTTGGGCTCAGTCCTATTCACGCGACTGAACGCAGTGCAGGTCTGTGATGTTCGTATGACGCCACCAAGCGCGGTAATATAATCGCAAATTTTCAACCGCGCTTTACTAATTCACACTACTTCCATGTTCTGTTTAATCTATAGACCAGTATACTGAGCCTTTCAATTCGATCGTTTTCCTTGCGTATAGAAGCACGGGTGCGGTTTTAAGCACCAGTGTGGTTACCCTTTTCGGTCCTCAGCGTAGCGCAGCATTAATCAAATTTCTCCTCAGGCTTCCGCTGCGCGCTCTGCTTCTTTTGTCTCCAGTTTTCGTTGCGGCAGCTCGGTCCATTGGACACCCTCAGCTCTCGCAGTTAGGAGGAGGATCCGTATATTTTGAGTTAAGCGGGGAACGCAATCTTGGCAGGCCCAGACTGCGCACAATTGCTGTCTTCTGCGTTCCTCACCGGCTGAACCCTCTCCGCTTCGTCTCTGCGCAGGTCACCGCAGCGGGACGCAACATGGCAGAAGGCGGCCCGCCACCAGGCACCCCCTCAAGGATGTTGACGCGATCCAAGACTGCGGCTCAGCGGCAGCAGATGCCTTCCCGGGAGCATCCAGTCCAGGAGCCGGAGGACAGCGATGAGGCCAACGCGGCAAGGCTTCTTCAACGTGCAGGAGGCACAAATGACTCGGGTAGCCACGAGGAGCTCGCCATGTTGGCCATTCAAGAGCAGGCACGCGCTAACGATGATGCAGACCAGCAACAGCTTCGTCCATGTGGTAGATCAAGCGCTGCAAGCGAAGAGCAAAATCGATTTTATAATTTATTCTTTATTTTTTACATAATTTTCTCCGGCCAAGTGCTTTGGTATATGCGTTGCGTGAGGAAGTACGCCCGTAGAACAATCTTTGCAGTGCTTATCTTCGGCACCGTAGCGTTATGCGTTTACGTCGGCTACGACGCCTGGCAGCGCCAGTCCCATACTGCGGTGTGGCCGACTCCACCGTGGCTATCCTGGCGAAACCGCACCGAGGACAAACCCTACCCTCGCATCCTGCTATGGAGACTCTTCATGCGGCCCTTCTGGCCCCTTGCGGCGGAGCAGTGGTCGTCGCAAATCGCTCATTGTTCGTTCGGCAGCGTTCGCTCCGTCAAGTGCGAAGTCACAGATAACCGCCGCCTGCTCATGTGGACTGACGCCATTGTCTTTGAGTCGGATCTGGTTACTGCTCTCGACTTGCCAAACAATCGCTCTCGGTCTCAGCTGTGGGTCATGTGGGCTCGGACTCATCTCGCACCACTGAAGTTGCATGCTACCACAGACAACCTCAGAACTGGCTCCTTCTCCAATGAGATGGGACCGCTGTTTAATTGGACCATGGGGAGCCGCGAGGACGCGGACATCGTGGTCCCCTACATGCACTGGCGCTGCGGCTTTCCCGGAGACAAGCCGTTCGCCGCGCAGGCTCAACAACAAGAGCACCCAGAAAGGCAGGACATTGGCTGGGTCGTGGGCGAGTGCGAGCACCGCAGCTACGTGGACATGCTTGGAGTGCGGCCGAGCAACGTCACTAGCGTTCTCGGAGGCCTAGATATTGGCTCCGTCAGAGTTCATCTGCTTCGCCGCTGCGGAGGTAGTCATTGCGAGAACCGGACCAACTGCGTCAGCTACATCGCCGAACGCTTCAAATTCATCGTGGTCTCCTTGACGCCTGACTGCTTCCACAGCGCTTACGAAATCATCTACGAAGCATTCAAGTACAATCTCATCCCCATAGTTCTCGCTCCTCCCAACACACCTTTGAACGTACCAAATGATTCGGTGGTAAGCTCGGCGTACATGCAAGCGCCCGGCCAACTGGCTGCCCATGTGAACGCCGTCTTAAAGAGCCAAGATAAATACAACACCTACTTCCTCTGGAAGCAACGCTGTTC